>NC_046664.1:120026183-120027316 GCF_010883055.1 Belonocnema kinseyi
GCGGTAAAATTTCAGCCACAACCACGTCTCACAATCGTGAGATAGGTGGTTACAGTCTGTAAAGGAATCAATACGACGATCCAGCAAAAGCCTCGTGCACCCAAAGAACACGGAGAGACCCAAGGACAACCGCCTTCTGCATTTTTGCCGCAATTGTTCTAGCATATTGTTGAAACCCAGGGATGCTTTTTAGGCTATTAGCAAGTTAAAGCTTGGCACCTCCAAGAGCGTTGATGACAAGGACGATCAGTTTAACAGAATATTCCGGGTACAATCGTTGCAACTCCCTTATAAGGTCTCGATACCTCTCTTTCTTTTCATTCTCCTTGGCTATGATGTTTTTGTCAGCTGGTGCCGAAAATTCGATAACGAACATGGTTCGCTTCTCGAAGTCAAGGAGAACCATGTCAGCCCTCGAGTGAGCAACAGAAACAATTGTCGAGAATATGAAGTTCCAGTATATGCGGCACTTCCCATTCTCGACAATTGACTAAATTTCCCTAGGAGCATTTAGCGAAGCGATATTAAGGTGAATGCCGTAGGAATGACAGTGATGGTACTGAAGCACTCTTAGTGCCGCATTGTGCCTTTGAATGCAGATCGTTCCCGCGTGTGTTGGATAACTAGATAGTATGTGAGCTAAATGCTCGGGGTGTGCATGGAAAGCCCTGCAGCTATCATCGGGAATGTCTTGGCTCAAAATGTGGCGACGGTATGTTAAGGTGGAAATGACACCGTCTTGGCATGCAAAAATGAAACCCTCTGTACCAGACTTCAATCCGGGCGATTTAAGGAAAGCAAACGTTACCTCACAAGACATTGACTGATCCTTCACATTTCTGTGGAAGATACCGTGCATCCTCTTATCGAGGAGCTGTTCACGAAAGTTTTTCTCTTGTGCTTTCTTAATCCGGGTTTTCAGGAGTAAGTACTCGAGATAGATTAGATTTGATACATTTTGCTCACCCCTAATACTGAAGTCATGTCCGACTGTTTCAGCAGCCTCCTCCGCTGCTTTGTATAGAAATGCACCTTTGCCCACTTCTTTGTGATTCCTGACCATTTTAAGAAGAGGGTCTCTTCCATTTGCAACTCTATGTGCTGTACCCAGAATAATCCTGTTGTGAAGACAT
>NC_046664.1:120027416-120028879 GCF_010883055.1 Belonocnema kinseyi
CTGTAATCGGCTCTTCCGACTTCAAATATGAGGTGAAAATACGGGCCAAATGCTGATGGGTTGAAGAAAACTTCTTCCACCAGAAGGTTTTGATACAATCTGATACCGGTGCGGAATAGTTCTTCATCCCTCTTAATACTTTTTTCACCTCCTCGGTAGTGATGGTTGGGCATTCTTTATCAGGTGTTATGAGGGCATCACATAACTCCTTGAAGCTATTTATATTTTCCGAGTCTTCGTCCAGTCTATGCTGAACTTCGTAGACTTCTCTCCAAAATACTTCGAACTCCTCTGGTTGGGGTGGGTGTTCGACAGTAACTGGAGGGTCTTGGAAGATTCGAGATGGGTCAGAGAGAAACTGTTGATTTTCTCTGATCCACCTCTCCCTCCGCTCTAGACTTCTCATAGCGTCAGATAGTGTCCGTATTCTCTCAACAATATGCTGCCTGATGGTCAGCAGCTTTGACTTTTTAAGTGTGTGATAACGGGTCCGGAGTTCGCGCGCGAACTTTCGAACCTTGGCGGTAAAATTTATGCCAGATGTGATGTAGTCAATCACACATTGAATGCGGGACGCGTACCTACTTGCCCAGCCTATCTTTATGGCAAGTTGATGCATTCGTCTTTTGGTCTTATGATGGTTCGCATCGGCCAAAGCTCTCGCTGCATTATACACACAATAATTGATAGCCCAGAGGTCGGATTCACCGGACAAATGTCCACGAAGCTCGTCATCTTTTTCAGCCGGATCTTTAGGCTTAAGAGAAACCTTGGTGTTGATGTTTTTCCGGGTCGTAAAGCATCGCTCTTCATCTATTGGATGCCTGCCCGCGGTTGGTCTTAGTGTCGACTCTCTTTCTTTGATGCCGGCTTGTTCTAGCTGTGGTGGAGTAGGCATTACGCTTACATAGCCCCTTTTACGGAGTAGTTCAGCATGGTTTCGCAGACGTTGCTGCGAAAAGTGCGATAGCTCAGGGTGTATCTCGCACCACAGAGCATGCAGCCGTGCCATGTAACCCCGTTCACGGGCCACACTCGCATCGTAGCAGTCTAGCAAGTCGTCATTCAGTTGCTCCGTCCACCCAAAGGTCGCGAGATCCCACCGATCCATCGCATTGAATCCATTCTCATTGGCTCCCCCAGCTCTAGATTGGTCGGCACTGTTGGCCGACCCATTGTCGGGAGCCCTGCGCGTTCTGTTGGTTTGAACCGCACTTACTACAACTATGTTTGGTGTTGTCATTGTTGTTCCCACGTCCATCCTTGTAGAGCCCCGCATGCAAGGATAAGTCTGCGTACTCTGAGAGGTCGCCCGGTATCCCAGAGTCAACGTTCTAGACACCTCACCCAGGTGTCATTCAGCTTTTGGCACGGTTTTCACACCTCCGCTTTGGGGTAAATTCCTTCGGGACCACCCCTGGACAATTGTTTGCGACTGTCTATTTATTTTTGTAACCATATTC
>NC_046664.1:120028979-120038818 GCF_010883055.1 Belonocnema kinseyi
TTCTTCCTAACTGTTGGCGAGGAACAAAGTATCTGCAACGAACACGCTTGCTGTCACGGTAGTATTCTATTCATTTGGAGTAGTTCCATGGATGAAGAACGGGCTCAGCTCCCTTGATATCGGGACTAGAAAGGTTATGCACATGAACAAAAGCATGCATCTTAACTCTTCCGTTCCGCGACTGTACATCTCACGCCATCAAGGTGGTCGCGGAATATTGAGTCTTGAATGTCTTCACAACAGGATTATTCTTGGTACAGCACATAGAGTTGCAAATGGAAGAGACCCTCTTCTTAAAATTGTCAGGAATCACGAAGAAGTGGGCAAAGGAGCGTTTCTGTACAAAGCAGCGGAGGAGGTTGCTGAAACACTCGGACTTGACTTCAGTATTAGGGGTGAGCAAAATGCATCAAATCTTATCTATCTCGAGTACTCACTACTGAAAGCCCGTATTAAGAAAGCACAAGAGAAAAACTTCCATGAAAAGCTCCTCGATAAGAGGATGCACGGTATCTTCCACAGAAATGTGAAGGATCAGTCAATGTCTTGTGAGCTAACGTTTGCTTTCCTTAAATCGCCCGGATTAAAGTCTGGTACGGAGGGTTACATTTTTGCATGCCAAGATGGTTCTTCTTGACTTCGAGAAGCGAACCATGTTCGTTATCGAATTTTCGGCACCAGCTGACAAAAACATCATAACCAAGGAGAATTAAAAGAAAGAGAGGTATCGAGACCTTATAAGGGAGTTTCAACGATTGTACCTGGAATATTCTGTTAAACTAATCGTTCTTATCATCGGCGTTTTTGGAGGTGCCAAGCTTTCACTTGCTAATGGCCTAAAAAGCATCCCTGCGTATCAACAATATGCTAAAACACTTGCGGGAAAAATGCAGAAGGCGGTTGTCCTTGGGTTGCTCCGTGTTCGTAGGATGCACGAGGCTTTTGCTAGATCGTCGTATTGATTCCTTTACAGACTGTAACCACCCATATCACGGGCATGAGACGTGGTTGTGGCTGAAATTTTACCGCGATTTCGCTGGGAGCGGGTGCTATTTTCCAAATTAGCACTCGCTCCCGGCGAAATCCTGCAGTTGTCCTTTTGACAAAATTTTAATTTTATATACATATATTTACCTATATATTTTCTTTTGCAATGCATTATTCTATTGGAGAATATTTGCGATAATGTCAAACCTTTTAAAAGGTTCAATTTCGTGTGTTTTTTGGAATTTTGTAAATGCTGTAACTCATAATTTTTAATTTTACGAAAAAAGTCATTAGATAAATAGTTCGAATTTCTGAATACTATGAATAACCGTACAGACACATTCGTAAAAACCTATTTTTCGCATTTAGGGGGTCTCAAAAGGTGGACATGCGGCAAAAACCGAGGGGAGGGAACGGGTTGTTATATTTTACACATATCTAATACCTTCGCGGATGAGAATGTAGAAAAACCATTTATAAAAATGGTTTTGCTCTAACTTCGGTGGAAAAATGTTATCTATTTATTTTGGCTTAGCTTGTGTCTAAAAATTAAATTTTTGTATTTTCAATATTCTTTTAAAAATAAAACAAAAACTATGTGTCCTATAAAAAGGAGATCGATAACAAATTTGTAGATATTTTTCAGGTGCACAATGTTTGTCTTATCATATTTTTTTTCCTATCTTGCATAGTCTGACCAAAAAATACAATTTTTGAATTTCAATTAGTTTTCGTGCGGTCAAAATTTGAATTTTTCGAAAAAATTCAAGAAGTTGATATGATAATCATGTAGATGATTACATGATAGTCATGTAGAGTATGTAAGACACTTTTTTTCAAGAAAACTGTAAAAGTGAAAAGACGCAACATAACAGCCAGAGTTTGTGTAAGATAAAATATTTATATATTTTACAATATATTTTTGGTTTTAATTTCCAAATTGAAGTTTCTTTTAATTTCTATATTGAATTTAAATGTAGAAAGTTATTTTGAAATAAGTGGATTATAATATTGCACTGGCTCTTTAAGTTATTTTCACAAAAGTGTCTATAAATAAGTAGGTTGTATTCACATCCCGATTATGTCAAATCACCTAAAAATACGTGAAAATATATATTTATGACGTAATTGTTGATTTAATTCATTTTTACATTCAACACATGAAATGTTACTTCTGCTTCTTTTATTATAGATAAATAACCTCATTTCGAGGTTAGGTTTCATCTTAACATTCTTGATGAATTTACTTATTATAGTCTTCAATATGTAACTAAAGCATATTTTGAAGTATACGATACCTGCACACTCGTCTCGTGCTCGCTTTTGGCATTTTTTCCCAATCATTTTGTCACTTTTACAAATAATAATTAAAATATTTTTAACGTTTGACACTTTACATTGAAATTTGGGCAATTTGGAATCAACCCACTTTAGTCCTCGAAATTAATGGGGCGCCATCTACGGTCAGGCTTGGCTGTTAAGCCGGGGTCTAGAGGGGGACATATTTAACAACCATAAAATTGTGTGCCCGATCTGCCCCAAATCGGAAGTAAGGTAAACATTAGGAAATTTTTGCACGGGTTACGGCAAGGATGGAGTTATAAATAGTGGCATATAGCCGGATAAATTCTCTGCATTTAAGACCAAAGTGAACCTTCCAAATTAACAACGAGTCACTGGGGTATTTTTTCAGTTGGAACTTATATTGGAAGTGTTTGGAGGCCTGGCGGCGCCTGGCGTTGCCACGTCACTTATTTATCGCACAGAAAATTTTTCTATACCCTGTTTCCCGAGAGAATAACCTACAGACGGACCAAATTATGCCCACTTTACACAGCTATAGAAGCTACCTAAAATAGATACCGAAAATGTTGTTTGTTTTTACGTATTTTTAACTGGTTATGACAGTCAGAATTGACCCTTTTTTTAGGACAGCTAGTTTATTTTAGATCATTTCGGGACCAGCCGTACGTTTCGCTGAATCCAATATAGTGTTTGCCACAGAGGGGGTCGTTTTTAAGGGTTGAACTTTGTTACACAAATTTGAACAAATTCAGACGAAAATAAGACACCCATATAAAGTTTATTTTGGATAATGTCGGGGCCAGCGAAATGTTTCGCTCGCCCCGCAAGTGTTTTTCTGAGAAAGCAGGTACTTCCGGTGATGCACTAATTTTAGTTTTGGTTGAAGAAATTTGAACAAATTCTACACTAAATATTTGACCGAAAAAAAGTTTAATTTGCGTGGGTGGTGGGGCCAGGTCGTAATTCTCGCTAAATTTTGAATAAAAATGGAGCGATTATAAGACGAAAGATTATACTGGCATCGTTAAAAATTCGAAATTATCTCCGAGTCATGTAAAGTTTATTTGGCAATGTTAATTTTTCTTGCGGTGAATCTTTTATCTGGAATCAATGTAAACTTTATCTTTCGTTTTTCCTGTGATAATTTTCGTCTAAAGATCTTCAAATTTTGGACAAAAATCAATCGTATTGTTACAAAGTGTACGGTTGGAAGTGTATATCGAAATTTTCTCTGCAGGAAAAAAGGCGCCTCATTACTATTTACAAAAAGTTACATAATTTTTAACAATTTAAACAAAATATGAAATAAATACACTGTGTATTATTACAATTGATTTTTCCTCAAATTTGAAGATCCTAAAACGAAAAGCATAGAAAATACGAGTTTTTGGTTATTTTGTAAGGCTCCATTTTATATTTAAAAAAATTTTACTTTCATGCATTACGAAATATATTTCTTTACAATAATGTAGCATTTTCACTGACGCCTGGAAAATTGAACTCAACTTAGAAAAACGCGAATATCTCCTAAACTAGAAACGTCCATGGGGGTCCTTTTTATGGGCACTCCCACATATAATTCTGTGAGCGCACTCCCACATCAATAGTGCGATTATGTGAAAGCGTGACCTTCAGCGCGTGTTGGGCTTATTATTTTCATTTGCCACTCTGACTGTACCCATTTTTACTAAAAGTCACATTCTTAATCGGTGCGCGCCGTGGGTTTCGACGTTACTACTGCCCTTTGTAAATACTTCAATCTTTTGGAGATATGTATGGAATAGTTTCAGGTTTTATTCCAATAAATATTTTAATTCTTTCAGCAGTTATAAATTGCTACTACAATTAGTAAATATTACAAAAGATCGCCTCTGTTCCACCATTGAAAAGTACAAACAGTAAAATTTAGTGTGACTTTGAACAAATAGTGCAGCAGGCGTCTTCTCCATGCAGAACAAAAGCTTCGTTAACTCATTACCAAAATCCGTTTGCTTACTAGCGCTACCCGAAACAATACATCCCATGCAGAAATTTTGGTGGGGCGCTGATCGGGCCCGGATCGGGGAAAATGTGGCCCTGGTAGGGTAATCTGTCTGGCGTCAGACCGTAAATGAAAAGCTCTCCCCTAAATGGCTCAGATCTGGGCATCCAAAGTGGGGGCCCGATCTGGCCCCTTTAATTTCTTATTTCTATCATTGGTAAGATTTGAAAAGTTTTTTAAAAATAATATTGTGTTGAGACTTTATGCTTTACAAAACTTCAATTTTTTAATATTCTACATTATTGAATTGCTTGTATTCCTTGAATTTATCGTTAAGAGTTTGAATTTCAGAGAAAACTATTATGTTTTAAAAAACAATGTTCAAATTTAGAACTATTACACACACACACAAATTCATAAATGAATTCCAATTATAGTGAAACCTCCACTTACGGACACCACCCCAGAGCATTAACTATTAATATTTATATTCAAAGTACTGGCAATTAATTAATATTTATTTTTAATACCTTTTTTAAATACCATATCTCAATGCTTTTAAATGACAAATAACCTCACATATTACTTTAATTTCAATATTGGACTGCCATGTACAAGACTATAGCAGTATTGGTACCCAGAGTTGGGCTGACAATGGCAGCCAAGCCTTGCCTGTCAAGTCAAGGCCAAAGTTATCAATCCAGTGACTGCCAAGTGTAGGTCATAGTTATCATTCCGTCATTGGTGCGATAATGACAGCCAAGCTTTGGCTATATTTTTGTTGACTGTGGGCTCATATCCCACTAATTTAAACAAATATTTCTTTCGCCTACACAATGCGCGAGTGCAATAAAGTAGTTAGTACTTCAATATTGTAGTGCATATTTTCCTATATAAATCAACTGCATTTATTCAGCTTAAATTATAATTACCATTGTTATTATACATATTTAATCGAGTGTAAAGTCCACAGAGATGACCACGACGCTGCCGCAACATGGACATTTCAAGGTGGAGAGCCGTATTTAATCCTCACCATAAATGCCGAAGAAATATTTCTTTAAATTAAAAGCATGGATATTGAATTGAACAATATATTTCTTTAATCTAACGTTGTATTTAATTGAACAAAATTACGCCAAATTAATGAATCTTTGATTTTAAAAAATAATTTTTTCGATTGAATAAATGTTTATTTGTTATTCATAATTTAATTCTAGTAATCAAATGAAATATTTCCTTCGACTAAAGAATGGATATTTATCTGAACACAATATATTGTTGATCTAAATAAATGCTTCATTGGTATCAATGCATGTACTCTTTTGTAACAAATCAATATATTATTAATTTTATTATTATTATTATTTTGAATTAAATCATTACTTCTTTGATTTAAATTAACCTAAATATTTCATTTAAGTATAGCAAATTAATTAATTCAAACTTGTACTCGTAAAAGTTTAAATGAAATTTCCTACTAGTGAAGAATATTTTCTTGGCGCAAAGAAATAGGATTCAAGTAAATGCATTTACTTGGTTCAAAAAATTATTTTTTTCAGTGTATAGAATGGTTATTTTAGGTATACCATTACGATTACGTATTATAGCACGTATTATATTATATATTATATATAGCAAGTATTATATAGCACGTATTATAGCACAAATATTTTATCCGAGGCTTTTTCCTAAGTTTTAGACTTGTGTGGCTGAATCTTTCATATCAGAATTTGGAATTTGGATCTAGAATTAAAATAATTTTGCTAGGTGAACTTTATATTACTTCTGAAGCACGAAAACATTATCCTTCAATTTTCAGTAACAAAAAACGTTTAATATCGAAAGATTGATCATGCCAGTATTTTTGTCCCTTGAATTTGTATGGTGCAAATCATGATCATATGGCTAATAATTCACAAGAACTGCTTTCAGTGCAAATTACATTATTATAAATAATTGTGTTTCGAGGCGGATTCTATAAAAAACTGCAAAGGACTTGATTTTTAGTATGTAAATTTATATTTTCCGGAATTGGACGTGTTGTTTCTTCAAGAGTTTAAAGAAAAACATTGATTGATAATGAATCATTTGATGCTACAGGGCTCTCCATTGTATTATGACAACCAGAACAGTATAATTAAATCATGCAAAAGCTGATATGAAAGATTCAGCCATTCAAGTCGATATAAATTATGAATGCGATTCACGATACTTTGCAGAGAAAATATTCTTAATGCAGCAATAAACCGTGAAGAAATATAAATCAGGGCACTAGCAGGTCCTAATGAGGTTTCCTGATTTTATTTAAGGCCCGGATACGGAAATCCTATCAGGCCCCGAAGGCATTTTTTCACGTTAGGAATGAGAAGAACCGTTTGTAGCCAACTTTAGACGGTCCGTATCAGGTAGCCTTTCCTGTGCCTTAAAAATAAATAAGGCCCTTCTCCGGGCCGTATATATTTCCTGTCAAATTCCTTAAATTATTTTTTTAAAATTAGAATATAATATATTTTGGACATTAATAGGGAAAGCAAATAAAAATTTAGTTAAGAATTAAATAATTAAATATATGCGATCTTAAATAGGCAGAATAACCGCCCGTTTCCTGCTAGCATACATTCGTGCGACAAACCTACTAGGCTTTTGAATGACTGGATCGAACTTGTCAGAAGGAAATCAAAATAATCACGCGCATGTTGGTTTACTAGTACTTATAAACAATAAATAAAATCATTATTCATAGAAAAGACTCAATTTTATAGAAACATTATTGAAAAAGAAGATAATTAAAATAATTAATATTTAACCTAACCTACAAATCAAGCATTCGAAAAGCTACTACAAAAGAGGTAGTTTTATGGCAATTTATTGTTTCCAACACAGATTAATTAATGTAAAATGTAAAACATATGCTATTCTTACCTTCAATTACTTCCGACACTTATTATACGGGCTATAAATGAAAATGCGTGAACGTGTCGGCATTGTTGTCATTCTAAGATTCACCGGCGACAAAGCAAAAGACCGTACAATATACACGCGAAAACTAACGGGATGCCAGATGGCGCGTCACGAGATTTCGCGCAAATTAAAACTGTTATCTGCGAAAAATAATGATTTAGATTATTATTCTGTATATTAATAGTTTCTTAACTATTAATAATATTACAAGTAAAATAACATCACATAAGGTATAATAAATGTGCGCGTCCGGTGCCTTAACTTGGGATCTCTTTTAGTACGCCTGATCTTCAACAAAGGCGCTCTCATCCGTATCCTGTCAGGGTCGTAAATTTATCGTAAGTACGGCATAATTCAGAGTGCTTTACTTAATAATTAGTATAGGCCATTTGGGAAGTAAACGGACCTGATCAGGGCCGTTACATAAATTTATTTATCAGGCATCCTCTGCTGGACCTGATCCAGGCCTTTTATTAATAAAGCCAAATGAGGCAATTTCCGCACGGGATACGTTACCATAATCGTATACCTAATATAGGTATTCGTTATGTCAGGCGAGCAATACAATACGTTTGGAATAACCAGAATGATGCGCGTATCATCCACTTATTTCTTTCAGCGTATAGGGTCAAACCTTTCTCATAATTTTTACACATTTCTGCATATGTAATCAACTTAAAACTTTGCATACATACGTATGCCTGATAAAAATATATTATTCAAATTTGAGTATCACCCTATTTTTACCCCCCCCCCCCCGATAGACACATATATATGTTACACCATTAAGTTATTTTCCTTTCAGGGTAGGCGTGACTCACTCGGTAGGGGAAAGGAGTAGTGTGTGGAAGGGATAGAGATTTTTCAGATGGATCCAGAATTCTCGTGTTATTTAAGTAAATAACACTTACGTTCCACAGCATTGCTCCGACCCAGGTTGCTAATCAATCTCTCGCAATCACCCCAAACGAAGAACCTCACGAAGTCGTTATGTAAGGTTCTCCACTTGGGACCACTAGTGGCCAAGGTCTTTTATTTCAGGCGTCATTCACTCTACTGACACTCTTTTTATTAACTATTTGCTGCCATACTTTCCTGTCCTGGCATACTTCTCTAGCTTCTTTTATGTCCATGCATTTTTCCATTTAGGCTCTCGTGTTTCCGTGACTTTTGATGTCTCTTCTAACTAGGGTCTTATTCACACATTCTAACCATTCTTTCCGCGGTCTACCTCTGGGCACGCTGCCATTTACTGTACCTTGATACACTTGTTTCGTTAGTCGTTCATTTGGCATTCTCTCAACATGTCCGATCTGAACTGTCTTAACCGATTTCTTTCCCATGTGTCTACGAGCGTCTCTTCTGCACCACATTCTTTTAGAATTATCTCGTTACTTACCTTGTCCAGCAGGGTTTTCCCCCATATTATGCGCATGAATCTCATGTCAATTGCGTTAATTTTATTCTTATCTTTTTCTTGATAAGTCCATGCCTCGCTACCGTATAGTACAGTCGGTACAAACATAGAATTATGTATTGCCATTTTAGCTTTATTTGATATATTTTTACTTCTGATAAGGGGACCTGATCCACCAATAACCTTCTTACCTTCATTTATTCGTCTATATAAATCCTCATCTATCTTCCCGTCCCTAGTAAATAAGCTACCAAGGTATACAAACTTATTAACTTGTTCAATTCTCTCATCATCTAATAAAATGTTGCATAGTGTTCTCTCACTCTTTCCTTTGAACACCATAGTTTTTGTTTTATTTGCGTTAATTTTGAGGCCCATGCTCTTCTGGCTTGCATCTAGTTTATTCAACATTCTTTGTAAGTCTTCGATAGACTCTGCGATAACAACCTTATCGTCTGCGAACGCTAACCCACGTACCCTTACTGTTTCAATATCAACACTCTCTTCGTCGAACAGCGCCTTTCTTAAACAGTTTTCCATAAATAATATAAATAACCATGAAGACATAACGCATCCTTGTCTAACTCCTTGAGTAATATCGAAACAGTCACTCAGTTTCCCATTCACTCTTACACTCGCTTTGCTACCTGTATATATTGTTTTTATAGCTTGTAGGATCCATCCATTGACGCTATACTCTTTCAGAACTTTCCAAAGTTTACTTCTATCTACCTTGTCAAAAACTTTTTCTAGGTCAACAAATGCACAGAAAACTTTTTTTCCTACTCTCAAACTTTTTTCCGTTATTTGCCTTAAGCTAAATATTTAATCCGTACATGGCCTTCCTGGCATAAACCCACTTTGGACTTCCCAAATCTTTACTTCTGTTATTTTCATTGCCCTACGAATAAGTATTTTTGAATATATTTTACTTACGGTGCTTAATAAGCTAATCCCTCTGTAATTATTGCACTCGCTTTTATCTCCGTTTCTCTTGTATATTGGTACGATAATCGCCTTTTTCTAATCGTCTGGGACGTCTCCCATATCGAAACATAAATTTATCAATTAGCACAGTCTATGTGGTATGCACGCGCCATCGTGTTTAAGCATTTCAGCGTTAATACCATCTACCCCGGCAGCCTTACTGTTTTTCTAGTTCTTAATTATATCCCTAACCTCAGT
>NC_046664.1:120038918-120052487 GCF_010883055.1 Belonocnema kinseyi
ATCTTAAAAATAGAGGGATTCGAAAGAAAGTGGAAACATGAACAGGCCAACAATAATAAAATAATATTTTAGTACATTCAATCAAAGAATCATAGAAAAAACTTAAAACCCATAAATATTATTACATATTAAAAAAGATGGAAAGTATCAATGCTTTTAAATGAAAAATAACCTCACATATTACTTTAATTTCAAGATTGGACTTCCATGTACAAGCCCTTTAAGTAAGTACTTTCTATACGAGTTAGAGTATATTTATCCCGTAGTTAATTCAGCAGACTGAAAGCCCGAAAATTAAAAAAAATTATTTTATTAAGGAATTCTTCTTGCTACTCAAGTAAAAGAGTAACAAGAACTCTTAACTTAAAAATGTAGAGGTTATGCTTTACATGATTTACTCTGGTGTTACTGAACTGATTATTGAATTAGTCCGAAATCACTGATTAAATAGTGAAATGTCTAAATAATATTCCAAGCAGTGAATTTTTCACTGATTCATATTTAGGAAGTTATGTCTATGAGAAATCTATTGACGAATTTTTTGCACTTTTACGGAGAGTACGAATTTTGTACGAACACTTATCAAGACATTTTGCTCGCAAGCTTAAGCGCGCCTATTGGTTGCGACTCTTCATTCTCGTTTGTCAAAAATTAAAGGTGAAATTACCGAAAACAGGTGGAACGGTTATTTTTCGGCCTGCTGACCTTAAAAAACTGACTTGATTACTCTTCCATTATTTTTTACAGAATTTTCTTACATCTATCTCTTACACATTACTATCTATCCACACCTTATAACTAATCCGCTCGCTTATATAACCTAACCTTCCTCGCCGCGCCTCGCCTCGCACACATGTCTATTTTTCCTTGCTATAACTCGCATTGTCGGCCTGTCTCCGCGGCTAACACATAATAAATAACTACTATTTACAATATTTACAATTTTCTTACATCTACTTCCTCTCCTATTACCAATCCTTCCTTCTCCATTCCTCTTCCTCCTTCCTTCTCTTCTTCTCCATCTTACCCAACACCTCCAAACCCATGCTACTGCCTTTTTGTTCTCCCTTTCATGCAACAATACCTCCATGTTTATCCCACTCCTTTCCACATCTTCACATTCCTCCAACCAGTGCTCAACTTTTGCATCCCCCTTCCCGCACAATTCACAAATTCTCTTCTTTCTAGAAAGCCAGAACCTATTATAATTCTCCATGCAACCGAATCTCATTCTGGCTATAAGTTCCAGATTTCCTTGCTTTCCTTTCTCACACCAATATTGCGCTCTCTCTCTCTTGGCATAATCCACACATAGTTCCCGTTAAACCTTAACTCTCTTATTCTCTCCTATCCTTCTGCCTTCTCTTTCTCCATGCCATACTTTTGAACCATCTCATATACCTTCCTTCCTCGTGCATGCTTCTCACTTCATCCATCTGTAATATATTCGTTATAAAATACCTTTCCCTTTCTACGTCCATCTTGGCACCACTACGTCTGTTCTCCTTCTCCCATCAACACTCCCTGACCAGCTTACTTTCCCCCTCTCCTTTTGATAATATAGCTCGGCGTATTCCTTGCCAGCCCCAGTGTACACTTTACATATAATACCTCTCCTGAATCCAATTTACTTCCTCACTTACCTTCCATCCCCACATCACCACTCCGTGAAATAGGACACTGATCACTAACGAATTAAATAATTTCATTCTGTTTACAAAATCATCTGCGAACTTCGACTTTAACGAACATATTCTCAACACGTGCCTCGTGCTATCCTTTTTGGGTGAACAACTTTTGTCACTTAATTGTTTTTCGTATTCTGTTTCGTTGTGCAAAAAGACACATTCCTCTTTTTTGACTTTTTTCATATCGTGCGTCATTTGGATTAAAATTTTCATTAAATTTTTTTCCAATTTTTTCAGTGTTATAACTGGTAATTTTTGTGTATGAAAAAAATCTTAAGAGAAATTTATTGTCCCTTTAAGTGTTTTTGATAATCGTACAAAGACTGTTTGAATCTTGCAAAAGGTGATCTCAACCATTTTCAAAATGCGTTTACTTTTTAAATGTTTATCCCAAATGGCAGACCAACGAACTTGACTTTAAGTTTAGGACAATAAAAGAATATACCAAAGGCCAAAACAATCTTTCAATTCCTACCAAAGTTATTGTAAAATAAAAATCTAGATACACTAACAGACAGACAGACTGACAGACAGAAAAATGAATAAAAACCTGTTTTTGGGATTCAAGGGGGTTCAAAACGTGGATATTCAACAAAAACGGGGTGGAGGGGGGGGGGTCAAATTTTTCACAAATATAATACCGTCTCTGATGAGAATGTAAAAATTGTATTTGTGCGATTTAATTTATATAGTTTACATAATTTATAAATTCGCAACTCTGAACACGTGAATCCTCGAATCCCACCTTCTGTCGGAGGGAAATATTTCTTTGAATCAAAGAAGACTTCTTTGAATCAAAGAAATATTAATTGTAGAAAAAACTACATTTTACACCAAATGAATAACTCATTGTTCTAAATTAATATTTCTTTAAAAGGGGGTAATGAGAATTAATGGAAAGAAATACATTTTAAGGTCAAGAAAATATTTTATAGGTTAAAAAAACTATTTCGCCGCAGCAGATTTTTGAATCTTCGAAGCACAAAAATATCTCACTGATTCAAACAAATATTGAGCATCCGCGAGTGCAATAATGTAGTTAGTACTTCAATATTGTAAAGTCCACAGCGTTGACAACGGTGCTACCACAACATGGAAATTCTAAGGCGGAAAACCGTATTGAAACCGTATTGAAACCTCACAATAAATGCCAAAGAAATATTTCTTCAAATTAAAAACATGGATATTCAATTTAACAACATTTTTCTTTGATCTAAAGAAGTATTCAATTAAAACAAATCACGCTGAATGATTAAATTCTTGACTTAAAACAATTATTACTTTGTTGGAATAAATGTTTATTTGTTAAGAATAATTCAATTCTAGTAATCAAATGAAATGTTTTCTACCACTAAAAAAATAAATATTACTGTATTCCATTCAACATCAAAATTTCGTGCTGACAACATAGCTGTGTTTGATACATCTCCAAATCTTCGATGCTTAATAAGTTTACTAAACATTGTCAGTACTATATCATCGGTTCTAGTACCTACACATTTTTCTAGGGCTATTAAGTAATTCTCATAGTTATATAAAGTACCATCTCCACATAAATAGTTTTCGAATTCTGCTTCTTGTGGTAAAGTACTCATATTTTCTGTTAGTGAGAATGCAGAGACATATTTTCAAAGTGAACTGAATTTAATGGATGAATTTATTAATTCGATGTGCGTTCCATGAGTTTTCATAGGCAGTAATTGCCTAAAATCTCCGCCAAGAATTATAATTTTTCCACCAAGTGGCGAATCAATATTTATAAAGTCACGTAATGTTCGATCTACTAATTCCAAAGCATACCTTGGCGCCATTGGAGCTTCGTCATAAATAAAAATATCTACTTCTCATAAGTATTGAGCATCTTCAAATTGAGTTTTCATACGGGAGACGGACTCAGAAAACAAAGGAACTAGCATACTGAAAGTTTTATGTACAGTCTTTCCTTGTGGAAGTAATAAGAAGTAATAATATAAAGTAAAAGGCCTTTCTTCGTTCGACAAAACAACATTAAGGATTGTGTCTACAATATCTTTTTCTTTTCCATTTTATTTATGGTATTGAGTCTTACCGAGTTGTTGATGTTGAGTAAGCGATACCTCGTCATCGTGAATCTCAATATCGTTCAGAAATTTAGTTATTTGTGGCATCCTTGAATAGCTAATAATATCGGATCTTTCGTAAGAAAGAGGTATTTATCTGAATAAATGATCTTATGTATGCTTCTTGTATATTATAGTTTTTCTGAACGACCCCATTCAGCATCCCATGACCCCATTCAGCATCATCTTCAATGAGACCTGATGCTAAACATGTTCTTTGACGAGTATCATAAGTCTGTTTATTAACAGTTCTGAGATCTTGGAAACTTATATCCCCTTTGATTGTTATTTGTAATAGTCCCAGATAGAATAGTTCTATTGTAGTCGGACCAGCAGAGTATGTATCACCACTATATGTTTTTTAAATACGTAGTGAAATAGAATTTCAGAATGTAATGCCATGTAATGAGTGAGTCACGTGACCAGATTACCTTACCGCCACCTTTTTTATTTCCCAACTTATAGTCACACGAAACGTCACATCGAGTTGAAAATTTGGGATAGTAAACAAGAAGCACTAAGAGTAGTGGACCTAGTCCTAAATTTGTATAATTACGGAAAAAGTTTTTTGTTGGAAATATTTTTTTTTGCTTTTTTTATAATTATTAAAGTTTAGGACCATACCCATCTTTCTTAGTGCTCCTTATTTATTATGCCAAATGTTCAGCTCGATGTGGCTCTTCGTGTAAAAATAAGTTGGGAAATAAGAAAGGTGGCGGTGAGGTAGGAACCTGGTCACGTGACCCACTCGTCACATAACCTTAAAGAACTTTAATAATCTAGCATTGTAAGGTATTACAAATTGATTGTCAGTCGTGTCTCCATTTTAGCGATTGTATGTAAGTACTGGTATCTTTTCTACGATAAGTTGGATATCTGTTTTCATCCATTCTTGTCTCGTCTTGAAACTTTTTTGGAAAATTCTGACTACATTTACATTTATCAGTTTTACATCAATCTCCGTAGGGACCGTGAAACATGTTTTTCATAAAAATAGTATGAAGTTCATGATCTGTATCTGGATTTGGAATTTCTGCCGAAATATATACATCTACAATATTAGGAGTAGTTATTTTACTATTTTGTTTTAACCTTAATAACAAATGAACATGATGTAATTCACGTTTTTGATACTCAACAACATGAACGTATGCTCGTACTTCGCCGAAGAATTGTTGTTTTACTATAATGTTGATTAATTCATCTTTCTTTCATTAAAAACTCGTGAAACAATGTCTGGTCGATCAAATGCTGTCTGGCCATGTAATAAATTATCTTTCACTTGAGCCCAGTTTCGATTACATGTCATAGTTATAAACAAATCTGTCGTACCGAATTTTCTTACTATTGCCAATGCATCTTGATAGTGCAGTAGTATATAACAGGGAGATCCTGAAAATTATGGGAGGATGATCATTTTTCCAACAGTAGTATATAAATCATTTGATCTTTTTTGTAAATCAAGCTGCAGTAATTCAACCTATCCTTTTTGATTTTTATATAATTAGCGAAAACCCACTGTTGAAATAATCGTCCACTCATAAAAACTAGATTATTATCTGTAGTTGCCATTCTATATTTAATATATGCAGATCGTGAGACTTGGCCTCATCTATTAACACATGGTATGCTGTCATTCCAATGTTATGTACCATAAGGATAAAATAATGGATAACTCCAAGGTTCAACGTTCGGATCCATAGAGCTGACAAATTGAAGGAAAAAATGATCAGAACATTTTTTTTCATAAAATTGCAAAAATTTAAGACCATGCACACGTTTGAACTTGCTTCATATGTAATTTATAAGATTTTAAATTCGTTATCGCGTTTCGTCTGAACGTAATTTGTGTTTGAAACAAATGTAAAAGAAATTTTTGTAGCTTACGATCACATGGTCTTAATATTCGCGCTTTTCTTAGCCCTATTAAAGTTGAGTCTTAAATGAGGTATGCTTACATATTTCGTCGTCCTTAAGATCAGTAATTTCCATGTTCTCATCTAAATGCTAAGTTTGTAATAAAATTTGTCATAATTACAATGGTTATAACAACATCAGAAAAGTTCTATGTGAATAAAATATAAATTGCTTTAGTATAAAATAATTGCAACATCATTTGGTATCAAGATAAGTAGTATTAAGGACGAGAAAGTATGTAAGCACATCTTATATCACTTTTAATAAAAGAAAATATATTAAGAAACTGCGATGTTCATTAATTATGTACGTGTGGTAAAATGAAAAAAGAAAAAAAAACTATCAACTAAGATACACATGGATCAAGCTTCATGTATGGATGATCCGAAATTGCGCGCGGCGGTAGCGTGGCCAACATTCGGCGCGATCGTTTCTATTAGATCTGAGGTAACAAAAAAAAACAGCGCGTTAAAAATATAGAATAATAGAAATCATGGCCAAGTGATCCAATCTGGCAACCTCGCAAGACGGTTACTTAGCCCTTAAAGAAAAAGCCGACCTGTGTTTTTGTAAATGCTCTTTCATACCTTATCCAGCCGGCTTGGGCTGGCTGCCGCGAACAAATTATTATGTTTTCATTAAATAATTAATTGACTTATTGACAATTTTGTAGAAATAAATATACAGGTAGACTTTCTAGATTAACCCTCTCTTTCTATGCCCTATTCCAATACTGATTCGGGTTTCAAAAATTAAAATTTGTCCTGAATCAAACAAGATGAAAAACGAACAATTTTTAACTTCTGATCAGAGAAGGTCTTAGATTTGTGTTAAATTTGAACCCCCCGCGCAATTTTTTTTTAATGTACACGTTTTGAGACCCGCTGAATCCGAAAAACAGGTTTTTACGAATGTGTCTCTGTATGTCTGTATATCTGTATGTATGTCTGTCTATCTGTGAACACGATAACTTTTGAAAAAATTAATCTGTTAGATTGGCCATTAGTACACTCGTTTAGTATCCTAAACTAAAGGTCAAGTTCGTTGGCCAGCCATTTTGGATAAAAATTGAAAAAGTGGGCACATTTTGAATATTTTTAAGACCACATTCAAAAATTCAAAAATTTTTCGTACGGTTGTTCATAGTATTCAAAAATTCGAACAATTTATGCCCATGACTTTTTCCATAATATCAAAAATTACCGGAGTCATAGCATTTACAAAATTCCAAAAAAAAACAAGTGCTAGAACATTATCATAACAATTTTTTGAATTTAAAAAAAAATCAAAATTTCATATTTTGACAACATACCAAATTATGAAAAATCCAAAAATTACATTTTTCTGCCAAACTATGCAAAACACGGTAAAAGCTGAAGAGACAAAAAATGTGCATTTGAAAAAGATCTCCGAATTTGCTATCAACAACTTCTTGATAGGATGTATAGTTTTGGCTCTAATCGGTGGGCACATTCTGATCACAACTTTCGTCATTTAATTTGTTTTTCGTCTCATGTGTGGGGTTTCAAAAAATGTAATTAATAATTTGTTATTTTTTCATGATAATACATTCTCATCAGAGAAGATATTTGATTTGTGTAAAATTTGACCCCTCCCCCTCCCAGTTTTTGTCAAAAGTTCACGTTTTGAGACCCCTTGAATCCGAAAAACAAGTTTTTACGAATGTGTCTGTCTTATGTCTGTCTGTTTGTTGTTAAGCTTTAAAGGCAGATGCCTATAGTTTTCTCACCGATAGTAGTCTTTTGATAGTAGTCTAGAAAGAAGCCCCACTTGGTCTTAGATCTGAGGCAGCAAGATTTGGGCCCTAAATAAGAAGTTAAGGTAAGGTAAATTCTAGCTTTTAGACATCTGAACAGATCGTATAGTCGTATTGTCGTATAGTCGCGTCGTATAGTCGTCGCACCTATCTGTTTCTTAATTGTTTGAGTACAAAAGTGTCTCGACGAAAGTGTCCAATTTTGGAGCAGCACAGAAAAAAAAGTCTTGATTCAAAACTAAAAGTGGACTTGTTTCAAGGTGTAAAATAAAGAAGACCAGCTCCGCTAAAAACTAGCATGGCTTGAAATCTTTAAAACGAACTACTTATAGAACTACAAGTTAGACCCGCTGTAGTCTTGAAAGTAGTTGGAAGCAATAATATGGGCTAACATCAAGCCACTCCATGGTTTAGAAACTAGTTGTTAGCTAGACGGTTGGCTAACGTCAAGCCGTTGCATAATCTTAAAAGTAGTATGTATGGTAGCCAGACTGTGGGCTTACATCAAGTCACTGTATCAATTTGAAAGAAGTGCTAAATATAACCAAATAAAACCTGTATGATATATCAAATTACGACTAGAAAACAGTATCTTTGAAATAAGAGAAACTTTTCTTGATATATCCTAATTATAGGATATATTATTCTCTTTATACGTCGTTTAATTACGACCATTGTGCGCAACTATGGAAGCCTTTCAGCAATTTGACACGCACGCTCCCTGAACGTCATAGAAAATTGAGTGCCTTTTCCAATATTAGACACTTTCGTCGAGACAAGTCCTTCTTTGATAGTATCTCCGCCCAAATACGTAAAGATGCGCGTATGTGGGTTGTTTAGTCAAGCGATTCCCAAACTTTTTATGCATTTTCTGCGGGGCGGCAGGGCTGCCACCCTCACATTTTTTCAAAATACCCTGTCGCCAAGGGGGGACACTTGACTGCTTCACTACTTGACACACCATGCTTAACGCGAGAGAATTAGAACCGGTTGAGAAAAATTGAAATGTGTTAATATGTTAAATCGGTTAATATCTTCAATGCCAGTTGACAGTTCTTGTAATTTGGCGCGTTCTTAACGATATGCTTAATTACTCGAAATGGTAACCGATTTTCATCAACTTTTTTTTCATTTTCATAAAATTATATCAGGAAAATGATTCGGATAATTAGAATTGAATTGAGCCATGTCTTTAGGATTTTAGTTATTAAAACAGCCTTAAATCTAATGACAATGAAAGGGTCCTCATAGCGGGGGGGCTGCCGAGTGGCTGGGCCCGGGCCGGCATCCTCCTGCCAGCGGCAGCCTTATCGGCCGGCAGCACTAGTTTGGGAATCGCTGCGAGGGAAAAAATTGTAGGGTGGCGGCCATGCCCCTCCCTGAAAACTGCAAAAAAAGTTTGGGAACCGCTGATTTAGTGATCCAGTTTGTTATTCACTCGGTGCACAGAGTCTCTACCCGAACAATTAAGAAACAGGTGCAACGACTATACGACGCGTCTCGCGCGGCTCGCTCAGCTGCTGTGACGTCGCAATTATTTGAAATTAGCTATAGCTGTTCCGAGATCTAAAAGCTAGACCATGAGGGCTAAAGCGAGCCTCACTGCCCTCTTATTTAGAGCCTAAATCTTTCTGCATCAGTTCGAAGACCAAGTGGGGCTTGTTTTGAGTACAAAAGTCTAAGAGTTAGCTATAATTGTGTTTTGTTTTAAACTGAAGACCCTTAATGGCTCTTTTTAATACATACGCCGTACTAGGTAGTGCGAAAGAGCCACTTTATTAAATGACAGAAAATCGAGCAATGCCCGGGAAATGGTGCACAATGGATCTACGAAGGAATGAAATCCTTCTTTAATTAATGCAGGGAATATTTTATCATCCCCTACTGTTTTCAATGGTTTTAATTCTTTAACTAGTCATTTCATTTTCAAATGTGTAATATTTAGACTAGATATTTTCCAACCTTCTATTGTGGCTCTGAAAGTTGTTCCTCCTGAGGGACATGAGTCTTTGGCTGCTCCCTCATTCATGTAATCCAACTTCAAACTCGGAAAGTGTACCCTCATTAGGTGCTCATCGATTTCACTATTCGTTTCAGCCATTTCACCCGAAGGCCAGATATATTTACGTGTATCATTATTATACCTTGTTAATGCTTCCCTGTAGAAGTCTCAAATCCAATTTTATTTAGTGCTGTTAAAACATCGTTGGGTATCTTTTTTCAGGTCATCTAAGTCTATGATTCCATCCGGTTTTTTTATTACGAAAAGGACAATGTTCCTCATACACGTTGTTCATACATTTTTTTATTATGTCGACAGCAAATTCTACTTGTTCGATATACTTGATTCTGCTCGGTATAGTATCCAGCAAACTGTTAAGATCCTCTCTATAAGTATCCTAGTCAGTTGCCTTAGGGTTCCTATACATTTGAATCTCATGTATTTCGGTTGCCAAGGAGAAGCTTATCTGTGTAAGACTCCATAGGGATGTATCCGACTATACATGCCTCTGTTAATCTAACAAAGACAGGACCCTATGGTCCCTTTTATCCCTAAAATTAAAATCGAAAGCTACTTCACAGAGCAAGAAGATGTCATAAAATGTGGAAATGTTGTTCTTGCGAAGACAAATCCGGTGCTCTGTCTACGGGTGTAACTTTGGTTTTCGAAAAGTTCTTCATATTGATCCTCTCCAACCCATAATGAGACCTGCAGTTGATCATTTTGGGACTCTCAGCTAGTCCTAGCTCTGCAGTTATAACAAATTGAGTACCTTGAATACTTGCCCTAACATTGATAACCTTTCATCCTCCGTTTGTAATAATTGGGTGTTGAATTTGCTATCCTTTTAAGTACTGTTGTTGGTTCCATGGATACACTAGGCATCAAAATCAGCAGCTTAACTGGCCTTGGGAGGGCTCTGCTGTCAATCACTTTGATCTTAGCTCCCACCCAAGGTTGTAATCTGCCAACAGCTTAAATGAGCCAAGTTCGGAGCACTTCGTCCGAACAGAAGATGATTCGGGTATAATTTTGTATGCAGCAATCTTCAAATCTTGCGATGACCTCCAGGTTACATCTCATCGATTTTCTCAGCTAATGTCACTTAAACTGACTTGGTCTGCTCATCATTGAATATGGTTATTGGAAACCCCTCGGCGACTATGGCCACCATTAGGTGACTTTGAAAACCCTAGCTATAAGAGACTGTTGAACCTTGCAGCCGCATTTTTTTCTGTTGCCTGATTTCATTCGGCGAGACATTATCATAATGGCCTCTCTTTGGAGTCACCGTCTGGCTAGTTGTTGCGACTGATTAATTTAAGAGTTGTCATCTCAACCTCTTTCTAGCAGCTACAGATAATATAGTTCGTCGTAGTAAAAAAGATTGTGCTTTTATTGTAAGCGTTTTAGATACGTCACAGTATGATGATCACCTATTCAAGCATATATTGTGGATGAACCAATTTGTAACAAATGGGTAAACTTAGATGAACTCTGTGATTCTTTAGTTAAAAATAAAAACAATAACCAAAACACATGGTTACAGCAATTGATGAAATGGTTGGAATAGTTATTTACCTTAGTTAAGTTTACTATTCAACAGTAGTTAAGTCTAATGAATTTTGTTGAACTAACCTTCAATAACAGGTTGATATTACAAAATATTCTAGTTAAATTTATTAGTTTGTATTCCTTATTCTTCCCAATTATATTCACGGTTAAGTTAACCGTAAAAAGTAGTAACAATTACCAGTTTTCCTAGTAATTCTAACCAAAATTCCTATTGTTGGTTTAACTAGCTGAGTCTAGTAATCCTTTTAACGAAATATGGGAAGTGGTAAAATCCTCTCAAACAATTACCAGTTTTTTTTTTGGTGTAGAGAATACTTATCAAAGACACCCAAAAAATCTGTGCCAGGTTTGGAAATATTCCTGTAGCACTGATGTTTAAACAGATAACGAGCAATTTCTTCTTATAACACAACTGAATTTACGTTTTACTATAATTATTTATGCTAATATAACAGAAGATACAATTAACAAATCGCGATTGTTTGAGAAATGAACATTTACGCCAAAGCGTCAATTAACGCATCCAGCAAAATGACATAAGACAAAAGACAGATTTCTGGAAATCGATAAAAGATCGCGCACAATAGTATGTATAATGGTCACTCATGCGTGACAAAACAGTAGCATACATATATATTGGGGTGGGGGTGGGGGGGCTTTAATGCGAGAATTGGGAAGGAATGGGGCCTGCACCGGGAAGGGGAGAGCTTCGAAAGAAAATCGAAGGATAAGATAATAAATAAAGAGGGGGAGATTGTAAGAGACTGGATGGAGGAAAAATGTTGGGCAGTCGCGAATATTATGGTGAAAGGGGACGAAGAGGGAGAATACACGTATGTGAATCAGACCATCAGCCATTCAGTTTGTGGATACAGGGGGTGGCTTGTGAAAGACAGGGTGAGGAAGGAGGGTCGTTAGGGGAGAGGGTATCATGGACGAGCGAGTAAAAGAAGTAGAAGAAGATATTTAGGAAGAAGAAAAGATAGAGAACTAACCAAAAAGGGTGCTAAAAAGTATACGCGTTTTTTGTAGACCTAAAGGTCGCGTTCCCTTCGATGTATTGGGGGAGGTTGTAGGAGGCAATGGAAGAGAGGGGAGTAAAGAGGGGCTTGATCGAGAGGGTAAGGGAGGTGTACAAGGAGACTAAAGATAGGGTAAAAGGAGGGGAGAGAATCTCTGAGGCATTCTGGATAGATAGGGGCTTGAGGAAAGGGTGCCCGCTTAGCTCCAGTAGCATAGCGATAAAGCCCCCTACGTGAACGGCCTAACGTTACGTTCCGGTGAATTTCAATTTTAGTCAAGGTCAGAACTAAACCCATCCTTAGTAGAAATTCCAATATGGATCTGATCGGGGAGAGATCGGGCAGAATATGGTCCAAATCGGACTATCTAGATGGGGCCAGACTCGAAATGAAACGTGATACCCGATCGTGGCCCAAATGCAGCACCTAAAGATGACCCAGTCTGTCCCAGATTGTACCCATATATATTTTTTATTATACTTAATTAAAAGGTATTTTTGAATAAAACGACATTAAAATTGTATATATCACCTCTTAAACTGAAAATTGAGAACATAAAAAACAGATTTTTAAACAGATCACGATATGAAAACATTGGAGTATGTACGACTAGAAGTAAAATTTTTATTTTAAATTTTTTTGGGGCAAACGAAAAAAGTCGAAACACGCAATATAACAACCAGCATTTGTGAATGATAAACTATTTAAGTATTTTGCAACATGTTTTTGTGTTCTATTTCCAGACTGAACTGAAATGTAAGAAAGAATATTTTGAAATAGACGGATTATAATATTGCACTGGTTCTTAAATTTATTTTTATGAAAGCGACTATACTACAATAAGTCTTCAACACGTAACTCAGAAATATTTTGAAGTATACGATTCATATGCACTCGCCTTGTGCTCGCTTTTGGTATTTTTTTCACTAATTTTGTCACTTTTTGAACTATTAATTGAAATATTTTTTACTTTTGACCGACCGGGGTCAAGTCGAAAATATGGCAAATATTTGGCAATTTTTACGCGGTTGGTGTAGTTTGGAGCTCGTCCCTTGCCGCTGCTATATTTAAACAGCGGCCGCGAGCATTGGAAGTGGCAATAGACGCCTCTGGATTCTTTCTTAGAGTTACTTATTATTATAAAGAAACATTTCTGTGTTGAAATGTTGTCACAGGCTTATACTGCCCAACATGCCGAAGGCATTTTTGGTTAGAGTTGGATTTTTATTTGATCATTTTGCACGGGGCTGTCCCGGTATATATCATCAGTCACGGACGCATTTTTATAATGCAATCAAGTGATCTGATGAGAGCAGTCTGTCCAGACATATTGGGCAAAGCCTGGTTTTTACCCCATCATTGATGGACTGGGTTGCAGTCAAGTACACGATGGGGGGACATACAGCTTAAGGTGGGTCCCAAAACACCAGAATCTCGGTAAAGGTACATTGAAAAATTTCTAGATGTACCGGCTCAGGGATCGAACCCC
>NC_046664.1:120052587-120066339 GCF_010883055.1 Belonocnema kinseyi
TAATTTTACCCCGGTGAACCCGGTTTTACGTCACAGCCACGGCCTAAGTCAAGTGAATGATGAGATGAGGATGTTATAAGTTAATTTAATACGATGCTTAAAAGCTGCTGCGATGATGTTATAGCATGTTGTAGCAATGCGGTTGAAACCTATTGTACGATGCCTTTTTATTGTGAAACGCTGGTGAAATAGAGACTATACACGGGTCACCCTCGCTGCTGAAGCTATTAATAAAATCCTTTAGCATAAGTTCATATACCATCAGACGGCTTCACTTTACTGTGTATGGCCCTGTGATACTTTTTCTTCTGCTAAGGTGGGCTTAAAATCATCTGTATAAATTTAATCACAAACATTAATTAAACGCTGTTAAATCTACCTTTATCAGAAGTACTCTAATTTGCCTGAAAGTTTCACCTAGAAAATGGAAAACTGCAGAAAATCACCTCCACAGTTCAGAAAAGTCTTCAGTAGTCAAGGTTGCGGATGAAATTCGATCCTACTCATCGAATGCGCACTATTGTCTTCGGTGTTTAACGACATTTGGAATCTGTCCGAGTCTAGATTCACTTCGAACCTAATGCCGTCAGTGTTTAGCACCTTACTGTATACTGTTCGAAAAATAAGTTCAGATTTAAAATTTGGAATTCAATGTTTGATCAGAGGGAAAAATTAACATTAACTAAACTTCTAAAGTAAACTGTTTCGATCCTTATCTCATACTAACTCGGAAGTATTTTTTCAAAAGAGGCAGTTTAATTTTTAGTAATAGAATTGAAATTTATTTCGAAAACATTATAATTATTCGTATTATTATTATCAACATCATCATCATTATCATTATCATCATCATCATCATCATCATCATCATCATCAACCAGTATCCTACATACCGACCACGCATATTCTCCACTCCCAATTTGGCGCCGAGAATAGTTCGCTTCGCTATTAATGGGTTGTACGCATTAACGATTATGTTTTGGTTGTAATCATTGAACCAATTGTCCGGAATCCTCACTTTGACAAAACCCGATGGTCAAACGCGATGAAGATGATGGCGCGTTCATAATCATTTGATCCTACAGCCCTGTGACGACGCGATGCGTGCCGCGCCGTTGATTTTTGCTATTACATGTATTCCACAGGTGTATAATACATTATTATTATTATTATTATCATTATTATTATTATTATTACACCATTAAGCCAATTTCCCTTTCGGGGTAGGCGTGACTCACTCGGTAGGGGAAAGGAGTAGTGTGTGGAAGGGATAGAGATTTTTCAGATTGATCCAGAATTCTCGTGCTATTTAAGTAAATAACACGTTCGCTCCACAACACTGCTTCGACCCAGGTTGCTGATCAATCTCCCTAGCAATCACCCCAAGCGAAGAACCTCACGAAGTCGTTATGTAAGGTTCCCCACTTGAGTCCATTAGTGGCCAAGGTCTTTTGCTTTAGGCGTCATTCACTCTACTGACACTCTTTTTATTAACTATTTTCCGCCATACTTTCCTGTCCTGGCATACTTCTCTAGCTTCTTTTATGGCCATGCATTTTTTCATGCAGGCTCTCGTGTTTCTGTGACTTCTTATGTCTCTTCTAACTAGGGTCTCATTCACACATTCTAACCATTCTTTTCGCGGTCTACCTCTGGGCACGCTGCCATTTACTTTACCTTGATACACTTGTTTCGTTAGTCGTTCATTTGGCATTTTTTTAACATGTCCGAACCATCTTAACCGATTTCTTTCCCATGCGTCTACTAGCGTCTCTTTTGCACCACATTCTTTTAGAATTATCTCGTTACTTACCTTGTCCAGCAGGGTTTTCCCGCATATTATGCGCATGAATCTCATGTCAATTGCGTTAATTTTACTCTTATCTTTTTCTTGATAAGTCCATGCCTCTCTACCGTATAGTACAGTCGTTACAAATATAGAATTATGTATTGCCATTTTAGCTTTATTTGATATATTTTTACTTCTGATAACGGGACCTGCTCTACCAATAACCTTCTTACCTTCATTTATTCGTCTATCTAATTTCTCATCTATCTTCCCGTCCCTAGTGAATAAGCTACCAAAGTATACGAACTTATCAACTTGTTCAATTCTCTCATCATTTAATAAAATATTTCATAGCGTTTTCTCACTCTTTCCTTCGAACACCATAGTTTTTGTTTTATTTGCGTTAATTTTGAGGCCCATGTTCTTCATGTTTGCATCTAGTTTATTCAACATTCTTTGTAAGTCATCGATAGACTCTGCCATAACAACCTTATCATCTGCGAACGCTAACCCACGTACCCATAAATAATATAAATAACCATGAAGACATAACGCATCCTTGTCTGACTTCTTGAATAATATCGAAACAGTCATTTAGTCTACCATTCACTCTTACACTCGCTTTGCTACCTGTATATATTGTTTTTATAGCTTGTAGGATCCATCCATTGACTCCATACTCTTTTAGAACTTCCCAAAGTTTACTTATATCTACCTTGTCAAGCCTAGACTTATTATGGTTTCACTCTGCCTACCTTTACTAAAGTATTTTCTCATAAACGATATTTAATGAATATAGAAAATCATCAATTATTTAGCATTTTCATCACTGACGGGATCTTTACAAATCCTTTCTTTACAAATCTTAACAAATCTAAGGAAATATGACATTCAGATCCTTCGTTTACTACATTATCTATATAGAGAGCACGGCGAAAATTACGCATTTCGTTCAGGGGCAAGAATGTAGAACGTAAGACTGCCAGCTAAGACGTTCGTGGTTTCGCGTAAGTCTGCTAAAGGGGTCTTTCCGTAATTACGTCGACCACAACCGCCAAACACCACTACCGGTACGAGGGGTCCAAAAGTGCCTAAGCCCTATCCCCTCTTGGAGAAACCTTTCGACCCCAAAATTATGACGCACATTGGGGATAAGGACATTCCATAGGTAGCCGTAAGTAGTAGTTCTACTGTTAAATTATCATAGATAAAACACACGGTTTGAATACATTTTAAAAAACCTATTAATAAGGCATATGTAATTAAAATAATTGCATCTATTGCATTAATGTTTTAGAGTCAGTTAAAATAATTGAATTTTGAGCGGGTGAAATAAACTGACTGCTTTCTGAATGATGTCTTTAGACGAAAAGAGCTTACAGATTCCCATTTAACGGAAAAATATTCATTCTGATAGAATATAGATATCTTAATACACTTTTACACACAATAACTATTAAATCACTAATAAGCGTGGTCTTACGTTAGAGCGAAGAGGCTTGTAAACTGTAATTGCATTAATTGCGGTGAAATGTTGGGCTCAGCTGCCTTCTCACCCGTTCTGCTCGAAAATAGCCACCTATCGTACCTACTAAATGAACTGCAAAATCCCACTTTCAACAACAAGATCGTTAATTTGAAGCAAAGTTTTCTGCCATGTGATGGATAAAGTTTCGATTCATAAGTAAAATATATACAAACTAAATTTATGAGAAGGTTTGTGAAAAATCACACGTGCCATTCAATTGGGTCGGACTCCAGCTTTTTAAAAGCTCCTAAGTTTTCCGGTTTTCCGATCAGGTTTGGATTTTTGTATTTTTTAAATAGACCAACAGTTTGGGGTGTCTAGATATCACTTTAAGAAAGGTATATATTAATTTTAGTTTTTAAGCATACTAGTTTAATAACCCTGATTTGTATTGATTTTGCTACTAGATTCGCTTTCTTTTCAAGCATATGAGTATTAAATAATTCGAGGCTTGTGAAGAATTTTTGATGAAGAGATGATAAAGCAATTTCCAGCGTTTCACCCTCGAGGACCAGCAGAGATCGACTTCGTATGCGTCGTGCACATTCTGGTCAATTCCTGGCGTATTCAAAGCGCGCAACGTCTCGTCGCGTCGCTCCATCTCGAGGAATGCGGAATCGATTATTACAGTCCTGTATATCGATACTACCGTTCGTATATACATACAATCAAGGAAAACCTGCGCCTGTGCCGACCAAATACGCGGGTTCTTTCTCTACCGTCCGCGCACTGGTCCTCACAAACACAAACATAGGATTCGCGACACATACCGCGCGCTAATGACATCGCCTCGTATAATACCCGTGCCTCGAATGTCACCAGTCCGATATTGCCACCAGGAGAGATTAATGTTTCATCGTCCCATCTAGATTATTCCATTGTGATTGTGGTCAAGTTTCCAGTTTCGCAGAAACGTAGTCATGTAAATTTTTCAAACTAATTTTGTCTTCGTAACATTTCCATGATATTATGTGGCACCCTTTAAACAGGCTTCCCGCACAACATTAGCTTCATTTTTCTCTACAGAATAATGGAAGCATGTGGAATTTGTTTATATTGTAAGTAGATCTCTAGTGTAGAAAAGTATCTTCTATACTATACCTTATCAGTTATTCTAATTTCGTTACGCTTTGTTTCGAATATATAATGACGATCAAAATAACAGTATTTTATTTTTCAATAGCAGGTAAAATGAAAAAATTGTTGGGTTGGACATTAGGCCTTTTATAGTAGAGATGGCATTCAATGTGGGAACTTCTTCGATGTTTAAATTAACCAACCACTTTTGTAAGCAAGTTGACGTTAGGAAGTAGTTCACATTATTAATTATGGTAATTTAAGTAGAACAAATAAAAGTAATCACATTTATTACTGATTTATTTTACAAGAAATAAAAGTCGTAAAGGCTACAAGTTTTGTCCCTTGGAGACTGTGTCAGTACTGGGAGACAATTATGTAATTTCATTTAACGTAAGAAAACAATTAACAAAAGAAAGAGAGAATATCTTTAGAAAAAATGACAGTCGACTTGTATCGGCAATTGGTTTCATTGTTGCCGAGAGTCGGGTTGAAAATGTACGTGTCTACTAGTTTCCACACTACGCGAGAGGCACAGAGACAGTGTCAGTACTGGGAGACGATTATATAATTTCATTTAACGTAAGAAAACAATTAACAAAAGAAAGAGATAATATCTTTGGAAAAAATGACAGTCGACTTGTATCGGCAATTGGTTTCATTGTTGCCGAGAGTCGGGTTGAAAATGTACGTGTCTACTAGTTTCCACACTACCCGAGAGCCACTGAATGCGGCGTGCATTTATATTGACTAGTGGCTTGTATTTTCGACAAACAATGAAAATATGAGCTTTATTTAAACATTATAAAACTATACAAAATATTTCAATCTTATCTTGATGGGTGTGATACCAAAGACCAATCATATCATTAAGAGTAAGAGGATTAAGCCTTCTCTTGTATTTATATAAAACTCAAATACAACTAATGCTTTCAGTGTATTAGTTGCCTCAGGTTGCATCATCTTCGATGGAGGCTACTGGAACCAATGCATGAAACTTTACACAATTCAAAGTTCCTGTGTATTCATTGTTTGTGGTAAATACACAAATCTTCAAGAAATTTAAACGTTGGAAACAAATGCCAACTACATTGTGGAACAAGTGAAAACTTCTCGTAGTGCAACAGTGATCCCATTCTACTTTTGTCGAAAGAACAATAAAACAATAAAATCATTGCTTTTTCACTATAATATCAATTTTTTTCTTCTAAACAAATATCTATACAGATTTGATGTAGTTTTTCAGAGAATAACTGATGAATTTTAGTGTCATAATATTGGAAAAAGTAAAAAGAAAGGTTTTTAAAATAAAAGTTTAGTTTTTTGAATCATAGTAATTTTTTGAATTTGGCGTGTTTAATTTTTTTCTTTTCTGCAGGGTCAATATTGACAAAAGTAGTAGTCGTATGTGTTAGTTATATACCTAACGAGTACTATAAAATTTATTTCATCTAAATTCATTAAAAATTCGCGTGAGGATTGAATTTTGTCCATTTTGCCCCACTGTGCTCCGGAGCAGCGAGCTCATTGGTCGCAGTTGGCAACCATTCATGAACGATTTGTAATAATTATTTACCTTAATTGCGATAATTATTTATAATACTCGTTTTTTATTGCGCGCCAATTGCGACCAAAGAGTTCACTGCCCCAACGCAAGCACAACAAAAAGTTCGCATGTATTTGTCACTAACAATTAATACACTGCAGCTTGAAATTACGCACGATTTCGGGCAGTGCTTGCAGTAGCCTTCACGTTAGATGACGTAACCTGGTGAATCTAAAGAGCTGAAAGCGTTAGTTGAATTTACGTTTTATTTAAATAGAGGACAAGACTTAATTCTCTTCCTTTTAATGATATGATTAATCTTTGGAATTTCTCCCATTAAAATAAAATTGCAATGTTTTCGAGTTTTGTGTATGTTTAAATAAACACGCCGTATACTGTAACTCGCGGGTGGTTTGAAAACTAGTAGATACGTACATTTTCAGCCCGACTTTCGGCTACAACTAGACAAATTGCCAAAATAAGTAGACTGCAATTTTTAAAATATATTCTCTTTTTATTTCTATTAACTGTTTCTGACTTTATACTATCGACACTGGGACATAAGGGCAGTCTGGAGTCGGGATTTTTCAACTTTATGCTATTTTAACCATTTTTTTTTGTTTATCTAAGTTACTCCAGGGAGGTGTGTCAAACAAGCCTTAATATCCCTAATTTAAAATGGAGAAATTCCGAACCGTTGTTCTTTTTCTTCCTGCTTGTGGCTTTTTATGGGGCTGGACCCTTTGCCAGTTGCGATAATATTTTGAAAAATTAGAATATAATATGATGCAAATAAGTGAAAAATAATTTTTCCTTGTTTGCCCAGCCTTAGACTGGTTTTGCTTTTAATAGGTTTATTAGATATTAAACTGTTAAAAGTACTAGTATCTTTATAATTTTGAATTAGTGAGAATGGTATTTGTAATTCCATACAATCAAGAACTTCACTATTTATTTAGTGAACTCAGAACAATTTGGATGAGTCAAATTTTAAAAAACTACTTTTCTAGAACATCGTAAGAAACCTGTTTTATCATACGTAACTTTCCCTTTCAATTTTTTCCACTTTCGTTCTAAATTCATAACGCTTGTAAAAAAATGTATCGGTGACACTGCAAAAGTCAGTACACTATTAGAAATATCTTGAAAATTCATCCACTTTTTAACCACTTGTGTGGTTCAAATCTCGTTCACATGGATGTTAAATAAATTTCATTTAAATGTAGTTGGAAATTCTTGAATACACTGTTAAAAATTTCTGTTGGAAACTTCTGCTACATATATTGGAAGTTTATTTCCGAAACTTAAGGTAACGCTGCAATACACAAGGTTGTATTTTTCAAATTCTGTTATTGGCATGCTACCCTACATGTATTGGAATTTTATTATACAAGTTTAGTAGTTGGATATCTCGACACCTGTTGAAGCGAAAAATTAGAATAACAAAAAATCTTAATCATTTCTGAGAACACTTGTTTCTGGCAAGAAAAAAAGAAATTTTCTGACGGAGCCAAAACTTTTGTAAATGTATAGTGTATAACGCGCGTATTTATGGAATTCACGGAATTCATGGATTTAAAGGAATTCGTGGAATTCACATAATTTACTGAATTCAAAGAATTCAATGAATTCATGTAACTCCCGGAATTCACGGATTTTATGGAATTCATGGGAATCACGGAATTCGTCAAATTGATGGAATTAACGGAATTCACGAAATTTCAGGAATTCACGCTATGCAAGGAATACAAGAAATTCACGAGATTCCTCGAATTCATGGAATTCCCGGAATTTAAGGAATTAACGGAATTCATGGAATTTGCGGTATTTAAAAATTTGAAGAAATTCACTAAATTCAAAAAAATCAGGGAACTCACGAAATTCGCCCAATTTACAGAATTCACGCAATTCATTGGATTCACGGAATTCACGCAATTTATGAATCAACGGAATTCACGGAATCAATAGAATTTACGCAAATTAAGAAATTTACGGAATTCATGGAAACTACAGAATTCATGGATTTCTAGGAGTTTATGAAATTCATGGAATTCACAGAATTCAAGAAATTCACATAATTTAATTAATTCACGAGATCCAAGTAAATAATGGAAATCACGAAATTGAAGGAATTCATAAAATTCCGTATCTTTCTTGAATTCCGTCATTAAATCCAATCCCGCGAATTCCTTAAATTCCGTTAATTTCGTGAATTCCGTAAATGAAGCGTCGGTGAATTCCGTGAGTTCCATAAATTAAGCGTATACCTTGAATTTCGTAAATGCCATAAATTCTGTTGATTTCGTGAATCCCATAAATTTCATAAATTTGATGAATTTCGTGAATTCCTTGATTTCAGTGAATTCCTCGAATACCTTCACTAAAATGAATTCCATGAATTCCTTCAATTCAACGAATTACTTCGATTCAATCAATTGTATGATTTCCTTCAATTGATAGAATTTCATGAATTCCGCGAATCCCATGAATTCCATGAATTTTAAGAATTCATGAAATTCCATGAATTCCTTGTATTTCTTGAATATATTGAATGCCATTATTTCCGTGAATTTCATGAATGTCATAAATTTCTCGACTTCCTTTAATTCTATGAATTCCACACATTCCGTGATTTTTATAAATTCCTTGAATTCCATAAATTCCGTGATTTCCTTTTGCACAATTTTCGCCTTGCAAACGCTCTAATACATGTATTGGAGTGCTGGACGAGGACTTCACAATTTACACTACTTACAATACATGTATTGCAATTTCGTCACTCCAATACCATTGTTGACTCAATACTAGCTATCATTTCGTAACCTGGTATTTGATCTGTCTTAGTTTTCACGTAAATATTTTTTCCTAGTCTAGTTACTTTGGCTACATTTCCGGTATATCCACGACCGATGGATTTTTAAGACACTTATCGTTCGGTCTTGTGTTATGAAATGTGTTCGAGCTGATTGAGCATTATTAATCAGAGTACTGATTTTTTGTCTACATTCTAATTTATTTATTTCCAAAAAGGAAATATAATTTTGCGGCTCTCTTGTTGAATTTCATAGGTCATCAATTATCATATTAATGATAGAACTCTAAAATCTATCAGTTAGACTTGAGCCTATCGTTCCTAGCAGCTGTACGCTTTTATAGGTTATATTTCCAAAAATAAGTATCGAAAAGTTTCTCCATAACTGCGGGCAACTTGATGGCAATATAATTCCAACGTACATTTTGTCTTTATTCTTTCAAGCGGTTTATTTTCCTAAATATTATATACACAAGGGGTTCACAACTCGGCCGATGGTGTGTACAGGGACTTTAAGTAATTTCAGTGACTGCACGCGAAGTTACGTGACTTCACGCCAGTGTTTTCAGCGAAGGTGTACACGTGACTTCACGAGTTGCTAACCCTTCATATATGCACTTGCCTAATCTTATGGATCCATTACACAAACTTGTAAAATAAATAATTGAATATTTATGGATTTATTGAAGATTTTAGATAATTGAAATGTCTGAAATAAAACCTGTTCAATTTCGTGAAAAATCATACTTGCTTTGTAATTCATTTGGTTTGGTTGAAATTTCAATTACATGCGTGGGTAATTTTTCATTAACAAGTACACCGGAACCGCATTTTAGTCACCCGCAATTTAGTTATACCTAGCACTGCTGACTCTCGTAGTTTCTCGGGTGACAGAGGAGGCCGGTTGCAACTGTTATATCGGAGGGGCCGCAGTGAGCGAGTACTCAGTAGAGTTTATTGCTCAATATTATATATTCTAATTGGAAACTGTTCAGGCGGCCCTGACTGAATATGTTCCGATTCCTCCGATTTAGGTGCAAGGTCAGGGCAAGAAAACTCCCGAAATTGTAACTAAACCGAGTGTTGGGTGTACCTGGGTATAAATTGCCTCTTTTTGCTTAAATTAAATATTGGCTCAAACCAGTCCACAGATAGATTTCCTAGCTAGAAAAATCTAGGCTTTCCCCCTGATGGCCCTCGACAGGTTATTGGCGTGTGCTCCTTGACTTAAATTATGTATATACTTACTTTTTAGCATTATATTTTTAAATCAAAGTAGACAGAAGACTTTGTTTATCAAAATATATTTTAAAAATAATTTCAATCAACTCATTATTTTCTAGAGGGGACCTTGTAAAGCCCTCGACATGTAAAACTAAATACGCTTTGAGTCTATTTAATAAAAGTTCTTAACATATTTGTGGGCGATACTCGTCGTAAAAACATTTGAGACATAACGTTTTTCGAGAAAGAGGGCAATAAATTACGATAAATTACGATTGTGCAAATAAATAAATCGAAAAGTGTCTGTCTGATAGTTGTTTCCCAATAATTTTACTATTTTGGAAAACAAATTTAGATCGCCGAGGAGCATTCAAAATGATTGTTTAACATATTTACAATACAAAAAATTAAAAAAAATTAAATTAAAAAAATGTCGCCAGAAAGATATGGCAGCCCCGGCGATCGTGATTTTTATACGCCCATATTTTTTAAACAAGAGCCCACTTATAAATATGCCGAAAAACGTGTCAAATTGATAAAAAGTGTTGTTTCGGACATCAATCGTGTATAAAACGTAGTTTTGTACACTAGTGTAGCCCGAAATATCACCTTTTACCAAAATGAATCATTGTGAAAGCATTACATCTATTACGAGTCTAATTATTTTTGACGTACTATCGACTGATGGTGGTTTCATCAAAAAGTAAATACCGCAAAGGAGTATGAAATATAGTTAGTAATTAATGTCAATAAAAATACGAAAAACGGAGATTAAAGAAGGTGTACATTTCTTAGATTTAACTTCTGGAACAAAAATGTATTTTGCATTTATAGGACTTTTACTAGCATTTATATGCTAGTATAAAGTTTGAATTGAACAGCTCTAAACAATGGAAAAGAATTAATGAAAGAACGCATGCGCAATACATGTAGAATGGTTTTAGTATTGTGAGGGACTATCTAGATTTTAGAAAGAACCTATTGATTGGCCCACACTGGGTTGTCTACTGATAACCTCGCTAGCTGACCGTGACGTTTTCGCTAGCGCCTTCGATAGATTGCCACTTTAAGGCCTAGACAGAAAATAGGAAATATAGACAGGGCCTCTTAAAATACAAGTTATAATTTCTACCCGGGTCGTTGAAATTTCAACATCGGTAATGGTATACACATCTGGTTGAAAATTCAACCAAATATTTCTAATAATGCATGCTGACATTACTAAGAGATGCGCTGTGAATTAAAAATAATAGAAGAAAATATTAAATGAAAGCCGGTAATTTACATATCGAGTTAACGTTTCTTATTACCATCGCATCGTATCTTAAAATATTTTTCAATGTGCCAATTTTGACCACTGCCAATTCAATTTGTATCGTTCGTCTTGTGTAGATGAATTTAGCAATTATTAACAACTTCAATGTCATAAAAAAAGGTAGTTCGGTTTTCATTCGTTTGAATATTATACTGAATCACCATGAAAGCATTAAACCTATCATTTTACTTTATAGTATTTCTTGTAGTACACTAAAACTCTTCTATTGCGCCGATTTTCGGGCTGACGTTGGGTGGGAACTAGCCCGCTGCGCCTTTGTTCGTTCACGCCTCAGTGCTCGCCTGAGTGAAAACCGCAGACCTCGCGCACTCTGCGCAGCTCCTGTTACACCTACCTGCGGCCCGGCTTTAATTTTCGGAATAGTTTCGAAATTAAATATAAATAATAATCATTTAATAAGCAGATTGTAGCTGCGTGCAAATTTTAATTTAAATTAACATTTTTATTAGAATTTTTGTGAAACTACTAAACAATTGTAATTATCCGTGGAATCTATTATTTGAGAGTGATGTAAACCATGTGATAAACTCGAATCGATATTATAGTCCTACATCAATAATAATATAATAATTTTTATATATTTTTAATAAGCAAGAAAGTTCCCAGGTCCTTAGACGTAGAAACTCGCTAAGTAGTACACCATTATTTAGTTCCTATAGTTTTAGCGTAAGACATAAAATACACAGCAAAAAATATTGTGACCGATATTTAGGATCACAATGAATTTTAGTTTAAATAAATCAGAAGATAGCAGAACTGTGGTTGCAATCGACATTCAGGGACAATAATAATAACAAATTAAATAATTCGGAATTTACTCTGTACACCGTGTACTCTGTACTCTTTACCCTCTTCCCTCTCTCACTCTTGCAACCGATCTCATTAAACCACACCATCATTCTCTCTCGCTCACTCTCACAGCCTGGTTATTGTTCACGTTAATTGATGCGTTATGTTTGATGCCGTCGTGATAGCCATTGTACGCGGGGTGTCCACTGATAACTGAGTTACCGACTGCGGCGGCTAGAGTGCACTCAAACCTAATTATCTCGACCCAGTGCAACTGCTGCATTGCATTGGCGTCGCTGATGCACTCGCAACGTTTCCGCTAAAGATGGTTTTCCACTCTCTTTGCCAATATCAAATTTGCAAGTATCTAACTCATATTCCAATTAACATTTTGCAAGTAAATTTATGTTCAAAAACATCAGGAATGGCTTCCGGAGAATAGATAGAAACCTGACCAAGTATCGACACATACGTTTCGATCAGTATATGCATTGAAACGTTGAAAGAAGATCATTTTCTCATCTTGTTGGCGCCGATTAGTCCCGTCTTCCAATTAACCGTCGACTACGTTCCAAGGGCACTTTGGGATGTAACCGCCTCGTAAATCCGACTTCTTTACGCATCAGCCAGGGGAGAACGGAAGCTCGCTACGATAAATTCTCAAATTCAATTCGTTGCCGACCGCGGTAGGGGTGTCTTTTGCAAGGACTCGCCGACGTTAGAAGAGTCGAACCGCGTCGGCAAAGGCTTTTGAAGAAAAATGGTGCTTATTGGAAGATTCGCTCGTACAACATGAGCCTCTATTTAATTCCCATACGCCATAGCATCAAACCACGTTAAAATTTCGCTTTTTGCCATCTGTTTACTATTGGCGTGCTGCTCGAATCGTCAACGACTATGATCAAACGTGGGATGATTAACTGTCCTGTTAAAATACGGAATTCAAAAGAGCAGACTCAATATGCCGAACAAAACTGAATATTCACTGAAAAAAATGGTATAGCTGTTATAGCTAGAAATATCTTGCTGGGGAGATATAGCTGAATTTTCAATAAAGTTTAGGTAGAACTGCAAACTAGATAGCTAAGATATATAAGCCGTCAGTCTCTTGTAGACATTAAATTTGGGAGATAATTCTATCCTCATTTGCTAAACATTCTAGCAGTCATGATGAAACAGCATATTTCCTATAATTAGTTTCTCGCACAGCTAAAAATTCTAACCTAAAATAATTGTAACATCAGTTTTAGCCTATAAATTGAAATGCATTTTTAAAATTACCGCCTTGCAATAGTACGTACAGCACTAACGCCCAACCTTTCCATAAAAACAACAAGCTCTTGCCTCGTGTCGTGTGACTTGTGAGAGTTAAAAATGAATAATATAAACAGTATTGGAACACCAATGATGGTACCGATGACGGAAGTAAGATATGTTTTGATTATATGGAAACACCAGAATTATATTGAAGCTTTCAAAGGAAAGTGAGTATTCGTTTGTCAGTGCGCGTATAACCTTAAAAATTGTTTGTTTACCATTTCTTTTCAATACGCCCCATTGTACATATTGATATGTACTGATTATTACTTGTTACTTTAAATTCACAATTTTTAATTATTAAGTCATGTATGTATCTAATACATAAATAAAA
>NC_046664.1:120066439-120071608 GCF_010883055.1 Belonocnema kinseyi
TCATGTTTTTGCGTCATAGTACCTAAAAATATATCGGCCTATTAGCTAGAAAAAATTATACGCACTTCAGCCAGAAAACGCAGCTAGATAGGCTGTCAAGTTTAGATATATTTTTTACCTAGAATGTCTAGCTGAATCTGGTTAGGTGTGACACCTATACTTGTTTAGCAATAGAAATATAGACATGACAGCTAAATTTTGTAGATACTGTACCTATATTTAGCCTGCTAGAAAATCTGTCCAATACAGCTAACTATTTAGGAAGACAAAATCCAACGATACTTTCTAGCTGGGATAGCTAGAATTCTAGGTAATATACCTAAACATTTTTTCCGTGTTGTTCCGGAGTATTGAGAAGATCAATACATTGTGGGGTTCACTAAGAGAAGTCCTTGCGGATTAATTATTATTTATATGATTATAGTTGTGAATTTCTATCTAAGTTAACCGAAAAATATTTCCCTCTAAATGAGATATATTTGCATTTTGAACCATACATATAGAAGGTTCACAAATACTTATATGATTAAGGTAGTGAATGTAATTTAGTAATGAATTTCTAAATTCAATTTAAATAAGTCATACATATTTCATCAATCAAAGTTTTTTTTTAGGTGAAAACTTAAGAATGATGTATTGGTGCTGCAAAAGGAATATAAATTTCACCTAGAAACGTAATAGAAACTCTTAATTATTCAGGATTTAATGTGTCCGTAATAATATAACCGCTAATTACGTTAAAAAAGAATTATTTTGCGAGCGGGACTTTATCAAAAACTGCAAAACACTTGATTTGTAGTATATGAATTTAAATTTTCTAAAATTTTACTTTCTTTTCTGAAAGATTTCACAGGAAAACCTTTGAGAACGAATCATTTGATGCTACAGAGTTCTATATTATATTATTACAGCCATTTCAGTATAGCAGGATCATATAAACTCAGATATATGAAAGAATCAGCCACACAAGTTTATAACTTAGGTATAAGATTTAGGATACATTACTAATAAAGTAGCTGAGCAAACAAGACAATATGGTAAGAATAACTTGAATTATGCGTGTACCATCCAATTATTTCTTTTAGTATTTATGTGTAGTAAATAGTACACCCGAGTCGAAATATAGGCCCTACTTTGATGCTCCAAGTGGAAGTATTGTCCCTACTTTGCAGTTGCTTATTCTACTAGCTCTTACGTAGCCTCGACGCCTGCGCCCTCGTGACAGATACTTTGTTGTTTTCTCTAAAATTCCATGACCACCGTTTGTGAAAGCAACAGTTTAATTGGTTTTAAATAATAAATATTAAAGTGATAACATCGAAATGGCTTCAAGAGCAAAGATGTTTGCCCTAATCTGGTGGCTGCAAGCAAAAGGAAAAATATAAACCAGCGTTAAGGTTTGAAAGATAGTTATAAAGAAACCAGATGCAAAACCCCACAAAAAAGGTATCAAACACACGAGAAGAAACGTTGAAAGAAAAAGGTAAGAAAGATATAAATCTTTTGCACTGAGTTTTCTTTGTACCAAAAAAAACTCCAAATTAGTTACGACAGATTCCGAAGAAATGGATTTTTCTTTATACAATTTTCTTTTGAATTGAAGAATCACGAAATTGAATGATTTCAGATTAATAATTTAGAAAATAGGGCAATGTCAAAACCTTAAAAATAGAATATTTTATGATTAGATCATTGAAAATTATTTATACCTAAAAGCATTCAAAATTAAATAATTAAAGATTGAAAACTTTTGAATTTAAACAATTATAAATTCAAAGCGATCAGATTCTGATAATTTAATATTGAAAACTAAATTAAATTTTCCAAAGTTGAAGCTTTTGAAATTCCAGAATTTAAAACTGTTATTAAAAAACGAAATTATAATTTGAACTTCAATCTATTTAGGCGAATTGTTATAAAATCAATGAATGAATTGAATTAAACTAAACAAACTTTCAAATTAAATAATAATTTTAAATGGGAAACATTAAAAATGAAAAAAAAAAATAATGAAAAAAGTATAATTTCCTCTAAAAAACAACATATTTCACCCTCGAGAGATTCTGCGATTTAAAGTTGAGGGCCCTGTCTGAATTCAAGTGGATTCGGTCAGCGATGATTGTTATTCGTACGTTATTCTGAAAAAAAAACGTCGTTGATTACAGCTTACTTGTAACCACTATTAATAAGATCGCCGAAGGTTTTAAATATATATCAAAGATTTGGATGTAACATGTACTTAAAATAAAAATGGTTTCTTCAAAATGTCATATTTTTAAACCAATTTATTTCTATATGCCGAGGGGCCGATTACTCCAATATTTCTGATACATTAACTAAATATTATCATGCACGTATTCTTTCAACATTCTTGATACAAGAATTTTCAAGAGATTTTAAACACTTTTAAATACTTTTTACGAGTTCAAGAGATTTTTAGTGATTTTAAGGGATTTTGCGACATTTCAATCGATTTAATATAGTTTAAAAGGTCTGTAAAGGAATTTAAAATATTACAAAGCATTTTAAATAATTAAACAAAATTCAAAAGAGTTAAGGAGTTATTTTAATAAGTCCAAGGAATTTTAAGCAATTTTAAATTATTTTTAAGCAATATTGGTAGATCTTTAAAGTCTGTTAAATCTTTTGAAATCTTAAAAAAATTTTGGAAATCCTTTGAAATCTATTAAATTGCTGAAAATATGTATTAAATTTTTTGAAATCTTTTAAAATAGCTTAAAATATTTGTGGATTTTGTTTAAATTTTGTATAACCACATAAAATATACAATATTATTTGTAATATTTCTAAAATGTAAAATCTTAGTACATGTTGATGCTCCATACGAAGACTAGCACCGTTCAGCACTTGACGATCATAAACACCGTTCGACGCTACTAGCGAAGTGTCGCACGGTTAAAAGTTCCTTCAAGAAGAGTAGAGAAAATTCCTTCAAGAAGAGTAGCATCGCTCCTCGAGTACTCGCGAAGCTAAGCACCGCTCGCGGGTGCTCGCGAAGATTAACACGACTCTCAAAACGCCAACGAAAAGTAGCACCGTTCGTAGACAGTTTATTTAGTGCTCACGAAGAAAAGCACGTCCAGTAGAGCGCTGGCGAAAACTAACACCACTCGCAAAGCGCTGATGAAGCGTAACGCTACTCACAAAAACCCGACGAAAAGTAGCACGATAAGTCAAGCGCTGATGAAGAGTAGCATGACTCGCTGTTGCTTACAAAATTAATTAATTCAAATTCATGTAATAAAGTATTGTCTTTAAAAACTTTCTCAATTTTACGAGTGTTTGATTTTAATAACAAAACATTAAAAGCCTTTTATTTAAGAAAGCTATAGTATTGTTTGAGCTTTTTGTTGCAGAAAAAATAAACTTTATGTTAAATTTAGTATCTGACGTATATCTTAAAGATATATATTTTTTTACCTACAAAATTTATATTTCATTAATTTACAGATAAACAACTCGTAAACTAAACCTTTTTACATCTATTAAAACCATCAAAAATGATCTTATACTCATTCTACCCTTGGTAAGGTATGCTAAGTTTCGCCAAAGCTGTTAAGGTAATGCTACTCTTCGTCAGCGATGTATTAGTTGTGCTAGGCTTCGTCATCGCTCGCCGAGTGGTGTTACTTTTCGTTAGCGTTAAGTGAGTTGTGCTACGCTTCGTTACAACTCGGCGAGTTGTGCTTCTTTTCGTCAGCCATTGGCAAGTACTGCTATTTTTCCTTAGGCTTTATGAACGGTGCTAGTTTTCGTTAGCCGGCTTAAGCCGTGTAAACTTCGTAAATATTTTTGAACGGTGCTAGTTTTCTTACGGACCATCGATGAATTATTATAGGCATAGCAATATTTTGTACTGAATGGGCCACAGAAATTTGCAGGCGGCCTTGCTCGGCTGTAGGTTATATTTCAATTTTTTTTTCATACTTCAAGCTAGGCTAGCCGAGAGGGTTTACGCATGAGGAATGCGAAACTTACGAGTATAGGGTTCGAACCCGCGGTAAATAAAAATTTTCATAGCGTGCGATTATAAATAGTTTAGTGATTGTGTAATAGTAAATAACTGTGTGCTTAAACATGTGAACAAATAGTAGAGTATAATACTAATAATATAATAATACAAAAGATTAATTTGTTTGTGGCGAAAAATCGGTTATAATTTTATAGAACTTTTCTTTATAGTTTCGGGACTAGTTCAACGCAATGTAAAACAGACGATTTTAACTTTGACTAAATTAGCCATCGTATCCTTTACTATAGGATTAGTTATATAGAACTTTTTTCGTCAAATAATTTTATTATGTACAGGAAGGTAGAGTGTAGAGCGTTAAATAAGAAACAAAAACTAAGCCTCTATTTTGACGCCCTAAATTGAAGATTTGGAAATTTGTGCCCATAAGAGCGTTAAAGTAGGGACAAAAATCGTATGGGAATATCCACTTCTTTATTACCTTAGCCCCTACAAATATTATCGTGAATACTGACAAAGTAGGGCCTATCTTTCGAGTCGAGCATCAGTTGTAACATGTTAACTGAACTAAGTTTATCTAATTAATAAGCCCAGAAGTGTTGAACTCAATTAAAGATTAACGGAAAGAAGCAGAAAAGAAAACAGTAGAATAGTCGGACTAAGTCCTAAAAAAGGAATATGCTTAGTTAGTTGGGCCAAATATTTAGTTAGTAACATTTGTTGCTGTTATTTTATTAGTTGATATTGCTATTTTACTTCTTGTTACAACAATTCCTTTAATTTCAGTGGATATTCAATTAGTACCAGCAACTAAAAATAGGATTATCCCAACTAATAATATAGCAGTACCATATTTTATAAACTAAATAGTTGATCCAACATACACATTTTGTTGTTGTATTATGTATGACGAGCACGTAGCCACCCCTACTACAGGGTCCAAATAGTTAGCAGCCGAAACGCCCTAAACTGTCCTGTCCTTGGGACATCCTTTTTTATTTCTCCGCGAGCCTAGCTCTACGTTATATGTATATTCTTCCACGGTTTTGTACAACGTTAAAAGTCAATCAATAAAGTCCGAGACGATTATGAACAAAGTCAACTAATTTTTGAAATAATGTGAAATCATCGATACATTCTGTAAATTCAAAGAAACTGTTGAACACACACACACACGT
>NC_046664.1:120071708-120095208 GCF_010883055.1 Belonocnema kinseyi
ATAAGGACAACCGCAGGACTTCGCTGGGAGTGGGTGCTAATCTGAAAAACTGCACCCGCTCCCAGCGAAATCGCGGTAAAATTTCAGACATAACCATGTCTCACGTCCGTGAGACAGGGGGTCAAAGTTTGTGACGGAATCAATACAACGATCCGGCGAAATTTTCGTGCACAGTGAGCACATTGCATATTACATATTACATATTTCGGGAATAAAAGAGATAGATTTCGAATATTTAAATCTGATGAGATCACCAATTTCAAAATTATTTATTTTTTGAAGTTTAAAATTTTTACCTGCTATATATTTTTATGGTGATTCGTTCTCCTAAAGTTGGGTTTCCTTCCGTCATCAAAAATTCAATTCTCAATATTGTGCAAATGGGTCTTTTGATACTAACTAAAAACATTTTCTGAGCGACAAATAAGTGGCGTGGCACCGCGAAAAACACTTAACTGGTATATTTTCCTGCGAGGAAAACTATTTCTTTTTTCGATAAAAAACAGTTTTGTCGTCCCGAAAACGTGTGTTTCACGAATGTTACCAAACACTCAGAAAAAAGAACCTTACATTTGACTAAAAACCAAGTTAAATCTGCCGATCTTCCCAGTACGTATATGGACAACACGACAGTTCAGTAAACATTACAATTATAGAAAAATAAGTATGCTTATCAATGATGGTTATTAGTACCGATTCTCAAGTGGTGCTGACCTGCGGATCAATAGATTTTACCGATCCAGTCGCTATTCTGTACAGTTCCTGGATGCTGCAATTACAAATTATCATGTCACTTTAACGAATAATATAAAGGGATCTAAATTATGTTATTGGCGTAGACTACAGTTAAGACAGCACTATAAATTGTAAAAAAGTATTTCTAAAAAATAATCAATAAATAAGCGCACGCTTATTTCTTATGAATATTTATAGATATACTTATAATTAATCGGTATTTGTAAGTTATAATTCTTAATAATACAATAAAAATTTCACACGCAATAGGGGGGGGGGGGTGGGGGATTCAAGCACATAAACCTAAGCACGCAAGTCAATAGTCTTAACCACTACACGATTACACAAGTTCCGTTTTGTAAAATAATTTTTAAATGCATTTGTAACTGAGGGTGGTGACCTCAGGAGCAACTTCTGAATACGCGAACATTCCATCGCGGCACACAACAAAAGTTCTAGCATTTACCTCATATCTATATGTCAAGTGAAACATTGATGGAACAAAAACAAGTCTTGCTCCAATAAACTCTTAAGTTCATGAGCTGTTTTTTCGAGTTTTTTAAAACGGAACCGAATGAGGACACAATGGGGTCTTTACGGGTACTTTGTAAAGGGCTCCACTGGGTTCCTTCGGCCCGCCAGGGGAGTAATGTGACGACAGTCACAGAAATGTCAAAAAGGAATGTTTTTAAGGTGATGCAATCCATTCATTGCCGATTGCGTCGTGAATTATCCCGGTGCTCCGCGCTGATAGGTTGCGTTGCGACTTTAGGGGCGAGTTGAGAAAACCGATCAAATCGGTATTATGTACCGATCTTTCAGTAATGTCCACTGCACCACTATTTTACTCTCGATTCTGTGGATTTTACATGTCGTACAGTATGTAATACGAGGGAATAGACGTTTATTTTACCCAAGGATAACCGTTAAATTAACCTTAATTTCTTTGTGACATCTTCGAAATTCTTAGTGATTTTGACATTTTCACCCTCTAATTAAGAGCAGTTTATACTGTTACGGTTATAAGAAACCCTTTACAATTCTTGATAAGTAAATATTACATTTCTATTTTCTTCTTGCACTTTTTGTCACGAATACATAAAGATCGCTAGTACTGTATGCATAAGCTCCATCGATCACTAAGCACCAACTTCACAGACAACTAGTAAATCATTTTATTCTTTTAGCTTAAAAAGCCAGTTCACGACATTGAACCCTGCACGACATTACCCCCTTCTACTCTAATATTTACGTATCAAGAAATGTAGAGGGTTTCTTGTAACCGTAACAGTATAAACTGCTCTTGATAAGGAGGTGAAAATGTCAAAATCACTTAGCACTTCGTAAATATCACAATAATATTAAGTTTAATTTAACAGTTATCATTGAGTGAAATGAATTCCTAGTATTACATACTGTAGGATATGTAAAATCCACTGAACCGAGATTAAAATAGTAGTGCAGTGGAAATTACCGACGGATCGGTGGATGCTACCGATCCGACTGGTTGGCTCAGCTCGCCCCTAAACTCGTAACAACCCAATCTATCCACACGTACCACCTCTCGTGCAGAAATGGCGACTCGGATTTGGGAGGGTGCTATTTATTTTTTCCCTAACTTTATTGGGGCGCTGAACGGGAAATCGGGAAAGGACCCGACAAGAACGTCATGCTTTGCAGAAAAGGCACTAGTCTAGACTCTCTGATCAGATTCAAGCGAGGGTGCCTTTCTATTTCCCTACTAAATAGTAAGGAAAATATTAATCCAAATGTAAAATACATTTTCTTTGCAAAAGTTAAATCTAAACATTTCACAACTTTCTGTATCCTCTGACAAACACTCATCGGTTTACTGGTATTTTTATTGACATTAAATTCCTAACTATATTTCGCACGTTATTCTAAAATGAAATTAATTGTTCAATTTGACTAGAGAAGACTTATTACTTATAACTAAAGGGATGCGCAGTTTATTGAAATATCCACAAGCACCGAGAATCGAACGCACGCACCGCACGCTTGTAAGTCGAACGTCTAATCCCCATAGCTACGATGCCACGCTGAGTATGATATCATAAATACATCACGGCATTCATCCGATACTTTCGAACTTAGAAAAAAAGGTTCTGAAAACTCGATTTGTTGAATATGATTTTTAAATGTACTTAGATGATTTTAAATTAAACCAATATTTAAGAAAAACTCTTTTTAAACTTTTAAGGCACCAAATGTTTTAAATTTTATCAGAAAAAATGAAAGTTTTAAAAGTTTGAGTCTCAGTAATTTTTTTTATATTTTATTTTTTCTATTTAGGTATAATTAAACATAATAACATTAAATTACTTCTTTGCTCTCACAGCCATATTAACCGTTTCACATGTCGAGGGCTTTACAAGGGCACCTCGAGAAAATAATTAATTGATAGAAATTTTTTTAATATACGAGGTGTGTTCAAAAAGTAAGGTGACTTTTCAATTTTCGCGGGCTATGTTCATTCAAGTTTAAAATTTTTTGTTTTGTTGTGTTGGTACGCTCGTCACGATCATATGTTCACAGTTTTGACTATACGAGGTGTGTTCAAAAAGTAAGGTGACTTTTCAATTTTCGCCGGCTACGTACATTCAAGTTTTAAATTTTTTATTTTGTTGTGTTGGTACACTCGTCGCGATCATATGTTCACAGTTTTGACTATATAGCTCGTGTTGTTTTTCTGACAGAGGCGTAAAAGGTTAGAAGGGTTTGGTGTGCTCGGCGATTTTCTTCTTTCGAAAAAAACGGAGCAAAGAATTTACATTAAATTTTGTGTGAAAAATGGAATCCAGTGCTCTAAAACTCTTGAAATGTTGACAGTTACATACCGTGAGTTTACTCTGAGTAAGAAAAATGTGTAGGAGGTGTGTTCAAAAATAAGGTGACTTTATGGTTTTCTCAAAAAATATTCATTTATTCCTCAATATTTATGTTGTCCCCTTCAAATTAATCCCCTCAGATATAGTACACTTGTGATAACGCTTTCTCCAATCATCGAAGCACTTCTGATAATCATTTTGTGGTATAGCCTTGAGTTCTTTCAGCGATGCAGTTTTATCTCCTTAATCGTTAAAAATCGATGTCCTTTCATGGGTCTCTTCAGTTTTAGGAAAAGAAAAAAGTCACTGGGGGCCAAATCCGGTGAATATGGAGGCTGAGACATGACTGTGGTGCTGTTTTTGTTCAGAAAATCTTTTACAAGCACTTTCAAAATTAAGCAGTTTCGGAACAAATTTCGCTGACACACGTCTCATGCCCAAAAAGATAGCATGGCATGAGCCAACCGATATGCCAACATCTTCAGCAACTTCTCTGATGGTAATTTGGCGATTTTTCAACACCATTTTTTCCACTGGTTGAACGTTTTCATCTGTTTTGACGTGTTGGGACGTCCAGGGCGAGGTTCGTCTTCGACATCCTCTCGGCCTTCTTGGAACAGCTTGTACCACTTATACACATTTTTTTTACTCAGAGTAGACTCACCGTATGCAACTGTCAATATTTAAAGAGTTTTAGAGAACTGGATTCCATTTTTCACAAAAAATTTAATCCAAACCCTCTGCTCCATTTTTTTCGAAAGAAGAAAATCGCCGAGCACACCAAACTCTTTCAACCTTTTACGCCTCTGCCAGAAAAATAACACGAGCTATATAGTCAAAACTGTGAACATATGATCGTGACGAGTGTACCAACACAACAAAATAAAAAATTTAAAACTTGAATGTACGTAGCCGACGAAAATTGAAAAGTCACCTTACTTTTTGAACACACCTCGTATAAGTGGTACAAGCTGATCCAAGAAGACCGATAGGATGTCGAAGACGAACCTCGCCCTGGACGTCTCAGCACGTCAACAACAGATGAAAACGTTCGAGCAGTGGAAGAAATGGTGTTGAAAAATCGCCCAATTACCATCAGAGAAGTTGCTGAAGATGTTGGCATATCGGTTGGCTCATGCTATGCTATCTTTTTGGGCATGAGACGTGTGTCAGGGAAATTTGTTCCAAAACTGCTTAATTTTGATCAAAAGATCCATCGCATGACCATCGCTGGCTTTTGCATCACGATAATGCACCTGCTCATTCATCGTTGCTTGTGAAAGATTTTCTGACCAAAAACAGCACTACAGTCATGCCTCAGTCTCCATATTCACCGGATTCGGCCCCCAGTGACTTTTTTCTTTTCCCAAAACTGAAGTGACTCATGAAAGGACATCGATTTTTAACGACTGAGGAGATAAAAACCGCATCGCTGAAAGAACTCAAGGCTATACCACAAAATGATTATCAGAAGTGCTTCGATGATTGGAAAAAGCGTTGACACAAGTGTATTATATCTGAGGGGGATTACTTTGAAGGGGAGAACATAAATATTGAGGAATAAATTAATATTTTTTAAGAAAACCATAAAGTCACCTTATTTTTTGAACACACCTCGTATATATTTATGAATAAAGCCTTTTATCCAGTTTGATTAGAAAATATATTGCTAAAAAGTAAATGCCAAGTAGCACACGACAATAACCTGTCGAGGGCTAGCCGAGAGACAACCTCGATTCTTCTGGCTAGAAAATCTGACTACGGCCTCGCGTAAGAGCCAATATTTAGTTTAGGTATAAAGAGGCAATTTCTACCCGGGTTCTGCGATGAAAAAGATATTAAATTGGAAATTAATTGTTTAATCTGTGTAAAGGAAAAACAAGAAATGTTCAATTAGTATGAAAATATATTTTATTTATTATTTTTGAATCTTATTGCAGAACTTTAATTGCAACAGAGTCTATAAATTATTTTTACACAGGTTCACTTTCGTCCATTATTATCGATTGCTTAGTGCGTAATTTTTCTCATTGGCTATCAAACATTGTCTGCATGGGCATGGACACAGTACTACTTGCTTACCCGGCAGGGTTTCAATTTACTGTATAAATAAAGACTCCTATAATTATAATTTATTAAAAATTCCATTTTTATAGATATTGATAAATTCAGGGAAATACCTTTCGTATTTGAGTAGTGCCTGTCTAAATTCTAAGTTAGGACTCTCTAAACTTCCCTGCAATTGTTTGGAAAACAAATAGAGGTAACCCTACCAACCCCTGACAAGAGCCTGTATAACATTTTCTAGTCTAGCTACCCTTTATAACACTTGACCAGTTCCCTGTTTAAAGTAGATAATATTAGGGAATTTTCTACACGGGCTACTGAATTCACGCCGCAATCGACAATGGATGGATTGCATCACCTAAAAACATTGCTTTTTGACATTTCTGTGACAGTCGTTACATTACACCATATTCCCATTAAACAAGGGAGGGGTTTTATAAAAACTAACAAAATTTTGGATGACACAACTTTCCACAGATCGCATACACTTGTGAGTTTATTGGATCAGGACGCTTTTGTGTTTCGTAACTCTTTTAGCTGAATTCTATGGATATAAAGTAAATCCGAGAGCTTTCGTTGTGTGCCGTGATGGAATAGACGCGTATTCAGAAGTCGTTCCCGAGGTCGCCACCTTTCAGTTACAAACGCATTTCGAAATTATTTTACAGATCGCAAATCGTGTAATAGTAGAGTGGTTAAAAAAATTGACTTGCGTGCTTAGGGTTATGAGTTCGACCCCCCCCCCCCCATTGTGTGCGAAATTATAATTGCATTCTAAGCGTTGTAACTTACAAATATCGATTAATTATACAAGTATATCCGAGAAAATATATAAGAATTAACCTTGCGCTTATTTATTAATTATTTTTTGCAATACTTTTTCACAGTTCGTCGTGCTATCTAAAGTATATTCTATACCTTTAATATAAGTTATATCTCTTTATATTATTCGTTAAAGTGACAAGATAATTCGTAATTGCAGCATCCAGGAACTGTGCAGAATAGCGACTGGATCGGCAAAATCTACTGATCCACAGGTCAGCAGCACTTGAGAATGGCTACTGGTAACCATAAATTATAGTTATTTTTAGTTGCCTATAATTGTAACGTTCACTGAACTGTCGTGTTGTCTATATACGTACTTGGAAGATCAGGAGATTTAAGTGAAAAGGTTTCAGTAAAATATAAGTTTCTTTTTTCCACGTGCGCAAAAACCCAATGGCAAAAATTTTCTTTTTATATGCATTCTTGTCAAAGTGATATTGATAATAGTATAATGCACGGAAAATTATAGGTATTAATTTAATTATTACAAGTTCAAAAATGGTTATTTATTCCTCTGGATGTGAATAGAATATGCATTGTTTATCGCATTTTCAGATCAGAAATAACCATTTTTGAGATTGTAATTGTTAAAACTATCTATAATTTCTTGAAATTCACAACTATCTGCTACTTCAACATAAATACGCGAACACATCACATTTTTCATAGGGTCTATACTAATCACGTGGATACGATATGCATTTTTACCACTTATGCGGATCAGAAAAAAACATTTTCGTGCATGTAAAAGTTAAAACAATCTAATGTTTTGCGAATTTCACGATTATCTTTCACTCTAAGAGAAATGGATTTATACATGACATTTTACCATTGGTTTATACTAAGTAGGAACTTATGTGGATAAAATATATAGTATATTGCATGGCAAGGAGGCAAGCACAGTTTTTGCATGCTGCGGGCAATGTTTTCGGTAATAATGGTAAGCGATGGCCTTCACCATGAAAATACCTCTCCTCCGTGGTAAGTGCTGTACTCTTCTTGGTAAAGACGTAGAAAATGTGAAGCGTGTTCTGCTGGTGGCGGATTAAGCGTGATCTTTCTTTTCGAGTCGGCGCAACAAATCGCATGTAAATATACTAGAATAAATTATCCATGTGGCCATTTTGTGTTTCTCACTAAAAACATCGGTATATATCTTTTAATTTCTGACCGCGCACTACTGCGCATGCTTATACATTTCATACCTGATATATAATATTGGACCTTATAACCTAACACTACCGTTCTTATCTGAAGTCCAATATTATATATGCTGGCATATGGACGTCTGCTTAGGCCGCTCAAGAAGACAAATGTTACTCTCAATGCGCAAGCAGTAGCACTCGCTCATTTTGTGCGGCTACGCTATTAGAAAATTCTGTAATTCGTAAGCATTTTTAATATGCACTTGTAACTGAAATTTAAGTTTTTGGTAAATTGAATGAAATTAATTCACTTCTTACTGAAAGTTTAGGTATCTGCGCGTGGACAATGAAATTAATTTACGTGTAACCGAAAATGAATGTAGGTGACTGAAAAAAGAACTTTTATAAACTTCCTTTTTACATGAACGGATTTGAAATATGGTCAGGAGTAGACAGTGAATCACATGGTATACAAGGAGTACGTCTGATTTTGAATGAAAGAGCAAAGCAGCATCTCGCAGACCATGATTTCGTATCTCCCAGACTGCTGTGGGCTTTAATTAAAGTAGAAATCAGAAGACTGTTTATCATGGCATGCTACGCGCCAGTTAATTGTGATCCCAGAGAAGTAAAAGACGCCTTCTGGGACACTTTAAATGACACAATAAATATTTACGAACATGGGGAAAGAATAATTCTACTAGGAGACATGAACGGATGGGTGGGCATCATAAATCAGGATACAGAAAGAGTAATAGGTAATTTTCGGGATCCAAGAACAAACTATAACGGAGATAAATTAATTGGTCTATGCTTAGAAAGGAGTCTGTTCATTACAAATACTTGGCTTAGGCATACAATGATCCAGGTGTACACCTGGTCTAAAGGAAAAAGCCACAGTATAATTTACTTTGCTATTGCGGATGACAGACTAAGAGAGTAAGTCAAAGATACAAGAGTCATGAGCGGCCCTGAATGCAATACTGATCATAACCTTCTGATCTCAAAAATCAACTTAGGTCGGGGATGGAGAAAAAAGAGAACCAAGAAAACAAAACAAAGGCGAATAAAAATTGAGAATCTACAGAAACCGGATGTGCGAATAGATTTCCAAAATAAGAGAGTCGAAAGCATAGATAGGGCAACATGAGAGGACCGTATAAAAAACAAAGATATAGATGGCGCCTGGACAAAATTACGGGATATAATTGTTAGATGTGCGATCGAAGTGTGTGGTACAGCAGTTGTAGGAAGAAAGTCTGGTGACGCGTGGTGGAATGATGAAATCCAGGCTGCCCAAAAAACAAAGAGAGAAGCGTACAGTAGAACTTTGAAAATCGCAGGTCTTAGCAATGAGGAAAGAAATAGACGTAGAAATGATTATAGCCACGAAAACAGGATACTCAAACGACTAGTTAAGAAACGTAAAGATACAATTAGAGCAGAAGAAGAGATGAAAATACAAAACGACTTTGAAGGAAGCAAGGAGCAGCTTCATAAAAAATGAAAGGAAACAGAAGTACAGAATTTTTCAACATGAGAAATAGTAGGGGGGAAATTGTATATGATGTAGACGGAATACTATAGACTTTCAGAGACTATTTTAGGAAACAATTCGGAGATGAAGCTATAGGACACCACAACTCCGACGTTGAACACGATGCGATATAAAACTCAATCGAGAAAATCTGTGACACTGAGGTTAGGGATATAATTAAGAATTTGAAAAACGGTAAGGCTTCCGGGGTAGACGATATTAAGGCTGAAATGCTTAAACACGGTGGCGCGTGCATACCACATAGACTGTGCGAATTGATAAATTTATGATTCGAGATGGGAGACGTCCCAGACGACTGGAGTAAAACTATTATCGTACCAATATACAAAAGAAAGGCAGATAAGAGCAACTGCAATAATTACAGAGTGATTAGCTTATTAAGTACCGTAAGTAAAATATACTTCAAAATACTTGTAATGAAATTAAGAGAAGCAGAGATGGGGGAAGTCCAAAGTGGGTTTATGCCAGGAAGGTCATGTACGGATAAAATATTTAGCTTAAGGCAAATAATAGAAAAAAGTTTTAGAGTAGGAAAAAAGTTTTCTGTGCACTTGTTGACCTAGAAAAAGCTTTTGACAAGGTAGATAGAAGTAAACTTCGGGAAGTCCTGAAAGAGTATGGAGTCAATGGATGGCTCCTACAAGCTATAAAAACAATATATACGGGTAGCAAAGCGAGTGTAAGGGTGAATGGGAAATTGAGTGACTATTTCGATATTATTCATGGAGTTAAACAGGGATGCGTTATGTCTTCATGGTTATTTATATTATTTATGGGCAAGTGTTTAAGAGTGGCTCTTTTTGACGAAGAGGGTGTGGATCTCGAAACAGTAAGGGTACGTGGGTAAGCGTTCGCAGATGATAAGGTTGTTATGGCAGAGTCAATCGAAGACTTACAAAGAATGTCGAATAAACTAGATGCAAGCATGAAGAGCATGGGCCTCAAAGTTAATGCAAATAAAACAAAAACTATGGTGTTCGAAGGAAAGAAAGAGAAAACACTATGCAAAATTTTATTAAATGATAAGAGAATTAAAGAAGTTAATAAGTTCGTATACCTTGGTAGCTTATTTACTAGGGACGGGAAGATAGATAAGGAATTAGATAGATGCATTAACGAAGGTAAGAATGTTATTGGTAGAGCAGGTCCCCTTATCAGAAGTAAACATATATCAAATGAAGCTAAAATGGCAATACATAATTCTATATTTATACCGACTGTACTATACGGTAGCGAGGCATGGACTTATCAAGGAAGAGTAAAATTAACGCAGTTGACATGAGATTCATGCGCAGAATATGAGAGTCTGCATGAAAAAATGAATGGACATAAAAGAAGCTACAGAAGTATGCCAGGGCAGAAAAATATGACGGCAAATAGTTAATAAAAAGAGTGTGAGTAGAGTGAAAGACGCCTGAAACAAAAGACCTTGGCCACTAATGGACTGAAGTGGGGAACCTTAGATAACGGCTTTGTGAGGATCTTCACTTGGGTTCATTGCTAGAGAGATTGATCAGCAACCTGGGTCGGAGCAGTGTTGTGGAACGAACTTGTTATTTACATAAATAACAGGAGAATTTTAGATCAATCTGAAAATTCTCTATCCCTTCCCCACATTACTCCTTTCCCTACCGAGTGAGTCACGCCTACTCCGAAAGGGAAATGTCTTAATGTTGTGATAGTAATAATAACTTGAATTAGTCCGTGGCTATGATGTATAACCGGGTTTACCCGAGTAAAAGTATTGAAAACACTGGACTAATAATAATAATAGTTACATTATTTTAAAGTTTATAATAGATGTATATGTATGTGTCACGTGACACAAACTGTATCTTGTGCAGATGAACTCGAATCAACTCGTACAGCGACCAAGGCTGAATAAACAGGAATGTCAACACAACATTTTTACCTCTGCTTGTTATGAACGAAACGATAGGTCGCCTATCGAAAAAATCTTTATGAAAATCATCGTTTTATTCTAGGACGAGGAAAACGAGGAAATCGGCGAGGAATCTGCAAATCCTCCGAATTTCCTAGTGTTTTTCTCGTCTGAAAATATCTTGAGGATTCTTTCAATATACAGTGCAAGCAGTTACGGCCAAAGAAATATTATTTATCATTAGGATTTGTATTATAGATTTAATACTAATTCAAAAGTTAGGCATCCTAATGAGTTTGCATTTCTACCATTTTCAATATGAGAATATGACTGACAAAAATCCTTTTTATGCTAACATAACCTCACACTTTAAACGTGTGAAATGATAATTTTAAAATACCTTTACCATGAAATATATAATACTTTGAAAATCCTAATATTCTTGGGATCCCGATACTCCTGGGATCTCTCTAGAAGCCGAAAAATGTTTGAAATTTATTCAAAGGTACAAAAAGCACAAATATGATCTTTGCGTTATAGATCAATGCATTTGATATATTATGTGAGCCCTCAATTTGATTAAACAGACAAAACAAATTTTAATTCAGGGCTCGAAAATGTTTACCTTTAAGTAACTTAGTTACTTTTTTGATATGCAGTTACTAAAAATTTACTTATTTCAAGAAAAGTTTACTTTTGGTTACATTTCTTTCCCAAAATAACGAAATGAATTCATTAATTACTGCTGTTATGAAAAAGCTTGTGAAAAATGTGAAAATTCAAAAAATTTCATAAATTTGGCACTTTAGAGCCGGGAAATATAGAGCATAACAATAAAATAATTATTACTTTGTATATGAAATGTATAAACATGGGTATCAATTGAATTATTATTAATAATCCTAATAAAAATTACAATTTAGCCAAAATGGTTAGTTTTCAGTTTATAATTTAAATCTTTTTTGTTGAAATATCGAACTATGTAATGTATTTTTCGATATTAAATGATCTTCATTCGTTTAAATTTGGTTAAAACTTGAACAATTTTTGTTCAAACTTTATTTTTTTGTTTGAAAATACATCATTTTAGTTGAAAAGTCATCTTTTTGGTTACATAAGTACTTAGTTTCTCCAAAATTCGTCTTTTTCAGTTGAAGATTCCTCGGTTTTCGTAGGAAATTCAACTTTTCTGTTCAAAGATTACTTTCTCGGCAAGAATCCATATTTACTGGTTGAAAATGTAACTGTTTTGTAAAAATTAGTCCTTTCGGCTTAAAAACTAAAAGTTTTTGTTTAATTTTAATGAAAATAATCTACTTTATTTTATATTAAATTCAAAATCTTGTTTGGTTATTATATCAACTATTAAATTTTTGTTAACAATTCATGTTTTTAGTCAGAAAAATTTAACCATTTTGTTAAAAGTTGAAATACTATCTTGAGCGCAATTTTTGTTGTTAAAGATTTATAATTGCAGTATAAACTTCGTCTTTTTTGGTGAAAAATCTTTCTTGTTGGTTACTTTTTTGCCACATTATTGTTACATTCCGGTTACTTTTTTTTAAGAAGTATGGTTATTATTTTACTGTTTTTGAAGCTTATGGAGATACGAGACCCGCTATTTTTAAACATATAACTTTTATCATATGTGAAAATAGTAAATATTAGTTATTATTAAATATAAAAATATAATATTTACATATCTTTAGGATTTCTCTTGAAAATCGATCCACAATTGGTATAAACAACGGCTTATTATTTACTAAGCTATTTATGTGAGTTTCGTAAATTCAATTTATAAAACATTGTTTTTTTATTCTAAATATTCGTGTTCTTGGTTTCAAAGACGCAAACTGCTTCCTCTTTATTTTATATCCTCAACGCATAGTGGAAAAGTGAATAGGAAATAGAATTACTATATACAGGGTGTCTAGAAAGTCCCGGGACGGTTGGATATTTCCTCAGGTAAAATATTTTAAAAAAAAGTGAAGGTCATTCTCAAAGTAAATTTTAACGAAGAATTCAATGGAGAACCTTCATTTTGACCTTGACGTTGACCTTCATGGCTTTTTGAAGGTCAACTTAATTTTTTAAAATGGAAACCTCTTTTTTTACATCTGCCATTGATAGAGCGGAGAATTCTACGTTCAGGTACGTACCCAAGTTATAGGTCAATTGTAGCGGTCAAGGTCAGTCAGAGGTTATTTGAAATTAACAAAGTTTCCCAAGAGGTCAGTATAATTCCTGAAGTAAATTTGAACGAAGAATTCAATAGTGATCTTCATTTTGACCTTGAAGTTGACCTTCATGACTTTTTGAAGGTCAAATATGTTTTTTTAAATAGAACCCTCCTTTTTTGACATCTGCAATCGATAGAGCGGAAAATTCTACGTTCAGTTACGTGCCCAAGTGAATTTCAACGAGAAATTCATTGGTTTGCTCTGTATTGATCTTAATGATGATCTCCGAGCTTTTTTCAAGGTTTTTTCCAAACAGTTTACGTTTACGTTTAGCATTACCCAGGAACAGTGACGTGGACGTACTAAATTCTGTTCCCCTTGGGGTGCTTGATTAGCGTGAGTCCCCTTGCCTCTCACGTTTCGGGGTGCATGATTAGCGTCAGTCCCCTTGACTCTAACGTTTTGGGGTGCTTGATTTGCGTGAGTCCCCTTGCCTCTCACGCTTCAGTGAAGATGTATGAACTGAAAATCTTGAGCTTCTTGACAAAAGGCTATGCGATTGTAAAAATGACTTACAGCATTACGAATCATCTCCCTATCAATCAAAGTAGCCTGTTGCAGAATCCGATTCTGCAATTTCTCTAAGCTTTGCGGTTGCGTTGAGTATACTCTGCTCTTTAAGTAACCCCAAAGAAAATAGTCGAGAGGCGTCAGATCAGGAGATCTAGCAAGCCACTCGATTTCACCCCTTCATCCAATCCATTTTTGAGGGAACTGAGTATCCAAATATGCTCGAACCTGTCTAACGTAATGAGCCGCTTCTCCGTCCTGCTGTAACCAAATATTTTGAAAACTATCGCCTGTAATCTCCCTTATTTTTGGTACAATTTGGTTTCTGAGAAGCTCTTCATATGCACGGGCATTAATATTACTATCGATGAAGAAAGGGCCTATTAATGTCTCATTCAAGATACCGGCCCAAACATTAATCTTTTGTGGATATTGTGTGTGACTCTCCAACATCCAATCAGGATTTGTGTCGGACCAATATGTCCATCTGCATCTCCTTAGATCCTGCAGATTTTGGGCGACCAGTTCTCTGAAGATCCTTGATAGATCCATGTTTCATAAAGCGCCTTACAGTTCTTTCAGTTGTTGATTTTGAGACAGGACTTAATACTTCTCCATGACGAAAAGTGCGAATAAAAAGCAAACGAACTTGATCATAAGATCGAACTCGATCTCCCCACCCACGCATCATTAATACAGATATATAGGACTTATGATATCACCTTAGATATTGACTTAGGTATCGAAAAACGGTATAGGACTGTCTAACTCTACGGGGAGGAACAGAACTCTCACCAGAATACCTGGAACTTTTAATGAAAAATTTCCTTATGATTTTACGATATTTTTTCCGCTCTATCGATTGCAGACGTAGAAAAAGGGGGTTTCCATTAAAAAAAAAACAAAGTTGACCTTCAAAAAGCCATGAAGGTCCACTTTAAGGTCAAAATGAAGGTCACCATTGAATTCCTCGTTGAAATTTACTTCAGAAATGACCTACACTTTTTTGAAAAATATTTTACCTGAGGAAATATCCAACCGTCCCTAGACTTTTTAGACGCCCTGCATAATATAATACTAAAAGATGTCAGATATTAAATGTTAAGATGTAAATAGTACGACTTGAAAAACATGATTGTTCGTAAAAAATTTCGATACATGTAGCCACGGCCTCCTTGGTAGTGTGCTATAACATTATTGTGCAACAAAATAATATTTTTGATTTCAGATTTTAGTTTAGGACTTAAATATCGTGAAACAAAATCTTGCACTGAATAATAAAAGTAAAAGCAACAGTCGTTGGCACCCCCTTACTTTTTCAAAACTATAGCCGACAAATGATGCTCTTACCCTATGTAACTGAAAATTAAAGCACATACATTAAAACTAAAGCGTATGTATCTTCTAATGCATGTGCGTTAAAATTCAGTCATAAGCAAATTATTGCTGCTCATTCGGAACAAGAAGAAGAATTCTAAGCTTGTAATAGTCAAAAATATAGAATAGTTTGTGCTATTTGATGATTATCTGTCACTTGAACATAAACTTCGAACACAGGATATTTTTCAATTGGATATATGTACACAAGTATGCATTTTTTAAGTCTTATCCAGGTCAGAAAAACCCATTTTTGAGTCTTTGGCGATGATAATTCTATTATTTTGCTCTATTTTGACATAAAACGACCTGGCGCGAGCTGAACACATTTTTTCAGGAATCATTTATGTCGGGAGTCTTTTTGGCACCTACCAGAAACTTTTTAGCCCTGTCCAAAAACGTAAGTAAAATAATTAATTTTTCGATAAGCCGTACCGTACAGGCTTTTAATACTTCGCAGTGCGTGTGGGTTTCAGATTGCATACCCAGTTCAGAAAATAACTCAGAAGAGTTGAGATTCCACAACAAACACTAGATGCTCTTGTACCTGCAAAGGAAATCATTCGCAGCGTAGAAATCCTTAACGGACGAAATGTTGTCGGTACACAAACATTTTATTCAAATATAAAAAAAAAAATGCAGATCATGCCAAGAGGTCAATCAGACTCGTTTCAATTAATAGCTATGAAGATTTATGTCAAGAACTACAGGTAAATTTGGGTCCCGGTATATCTATAGAGGTATATCGCTCAAAGTTAGACTCTTGTATGCTGGGTACTATACTCTGCTCAACGAGATAACGAAATTCTGAAAAGACGAAATTTCGTTCTCTGCACGCAGCTTGTCAAAGAAAGGGAAATGTAGGCTTAAGAACTCCGCTGGCAAGGGTTAAGTGGTGGCCTTAACCAGCGATTCCCAAACTTTTCATGCACTTTCTGGGGAGCGGCAGGGACGCCACCCTCACATTTTTTCACAATACGCTGCCGCCAAGGGAGGACAATGACTGCTTCACTGCTTGACACACAATATTTCACGCTAGAGAATTAGAACCGGTTGAGAAGAATTAAAATGTGTTAATATGTTAATAAACTAAAATTTAATTAGTTGAGTCAATTTCCTAATCTAATTTTAATCAAATGAAATGAAACTTGATGAAAATCAGTTAATATCTTTAATGCCAGTTGACACTTCCTTTCATTTGGCGTGTTCTCAACGATATGCTTAATTACTCGAAATGTTAACCGATTTTCATCAACTTTTTTTCATTTTCTTAAAATTACATCAGGAAAATGATTCAGATAATTAGAATGGAATTGAGCCATATATTTAGGGGTTTAATTATTGAAACAGCCTTAGATCTCATGACAATGAAAGCGTCCTCATAGCGGGGGGGCTGCCGTGGCTTTGCCTTTAAGAGCAATTGGCTGTGCACCTAAGAAAAAAAGTTGTCAACGCTTTTAGTAAAAAAAAATGGGCAGCTGATTTCGTTCTGTCGGTGAACAGAGTAAAATAGCGTGATAACTTGCAATCAACGCTTCGGGAAATGCCTCAACAAGCTTTCTTATACCGCTATACAGTGGGAGGAAATGCACTATTTCGTTCAAAAATGTCCAGAGCCTTCAATTTTGGTCCAATTTAAATTTTTTTTAAGTTAAATTTCATTAAATTCTGAAGAGCTTGACGTTCTGAACTTTTGTCTCTTCTACATGTTTATCAATAATTTTTTCACTCAAAGTATGGAAAAACTGAAATTTTTTACATAACAATTTTGTACGCTTTAATAACTGATTAGGTAAACTTTATATTGTCTTAAATAAATGTTTAGGGACTCATAAAATGTAAATAATTTGCTCATTAGTCCATTTATTTGTTATAAACAAATTTTATGAACAAATTAGCAAATGGTCTTATTATCGGTGAAAAAAATTCTGTTTACTAAAAGTGCTTCATATTGATGTAGGAATGATATATAATTAGAAGAATAATTTAAAAGTTTATAATAAGCATTGTTATAGACAATTCTTAGGGAAGAATATTAAAATTTAAGATTTTTTCAAATTATAATTTCCTTCAATCGCCAGATCGCCTTCAGGTATTTCTTAAAATAATAAGTATTTAATACTATTTGATAGAATATAACAATTAAAGTTTCCATAAACAAATTAGATAAACAAATTTAAAATTTTGGCCCTCTCGTATAGAAACAATTTAGATAAACAAATTCGAAATTTCTGCAGTTCCACTTAGAAAAAGTCACTAAATGCTAAGATTCACTCAATATAAAATTTTGTGACAATAATCCACCGACTTGATAGGCAAATCCAAAAGTTTGCAGAGATTCATATCAGAAAACAGGATTGGCATTAAATGCAGAAAAACAAGTACTTTTTCACAAATTTCAGAATTTTGAAATATTTCTTCTTTCGTTACTGATACATGGATTCGAACACAATAACAGTTTGTGTGATAAATCAGTGTTAGTAGCAACACGAGAAAACTTCCGTGAATTGAACTTTCGAATATTCCTCTAGTCTCTATTCCGAGCTTCACCTGCTTTTTCGGAAAACTGTCCAATTGGTAACGGAAAATGTTTCATAATATCAGCTCCATGCAATAATATCTTATGGACAGTTACAGGCATGTAGTACCAAGGGTATAGACGTACGTACAGTTTTGCGGTTTCCATAGTTCATATTTCAAATGTTTTCAAGTCAGTTGACTCTGTATTTGTTAATTTATGCAGAATGTACGCAAATCTTTCCACTAACTCCAAGTCTATCTCTGTAATTTCTGCTTTTATTTCAGGGTCTGCAAAAAACCTTCTTGCAGTATTCCCGGCATTGTATGTGCCTGAGCCTTGTTTTACTGCATCTATTACCAATCCTGTCTTCTGAAGAAAAGCTTTGCAAATTCGATTCTTCGCCTTCTTCTGCAAATCTCTATATACATCCGTATCTATACGCTTTTCCTTAAAATCGAGTCGATAGGCTATATATATAAGATTTTCCATAAAGTGAATCCTAGCATGTAATGTTGACAAGCCAGAATTATATGACTTGATATCTATAACTTTGCCTTTGACTCTATCCAAGTTATTCATTTCTTTAGGTGTAGCTGTACAAATGTAGCAAGTCATAGATGATGAAGTTTCAGAAAGAGCCTGGCAAAAGTTTTTGGTCGTGCATGGTCAACATCATATCAGTTTTTATCAAAAAAGTACCGAAATCGGTCTTTATTATTGTAGGCTTCATTTTATCGATTTCCTTTTGAAGTTATGATATTGCTGAATTGGTTTTTTTGGGAGTTTCTTTTGCGAATTCATTTAGTATTGGCCTGCGATATGATGTGGACGATGGATTAGGATTTTCCCATACTACAGAATTTACCAAATTCTCTAAGTGAAGTGACAGTGGCTCCATTGAAACCGTGAAGATACTATTATTCACCATATCTGGATTATGTTTCTTTTGCTTGTACGTGCTTTGGCTTAAAGAACTATCACAACCGTAGTTCACAATTAACTTCAAGTTGTGAGGTTTCCTTATATCCGTAAATGGAAAAAAATTATCACGGTTTTTCAAAATCCGAGATATCGTATGATCTAATAAAAATTTTAAACCGATTGTAAAACCCCTTTCCGTCATCTCAATCGAATTTGGATAACATTCTTCTTTAGCTTTGGCCAAATTGTCGTATGCTGGGTAAATGTCAGAATTTCTCTTTTTTTGCCTGCATATGGATCATGTGATACTGACTTTTAGACAAATCAGCTTTTTCTGTTAACGCCAAAGCTTCTTCTGATGTGTAAGGAATCCGGAAATCATTCATATTTTCATTTTCAATGGAAGGTAAAATTAAATTAATGAATTCTGATACTTTCTTCCCATCACATAGATTTAGTGAGCGTAAAAAAGCTTCTCTTATTTCGAGGTCAGTATATTTTGCATGTATATTCATTAATTTCCTTCGTTTAGTTGAAGTAGACCATTCTAAAAAGTCACCTGAGTTAGGCCTTCCGCATTTGTCATTACTTTCAGGTAAAAATTCCACGATAAAATATGTGTTCAACATTTTTTAATTCCTTCATTGGAATTAGAAATCAAAAAATCGAATAGGGTCTTATTGAGAACTTTTAATGCATCCATTTTGTCTTAATGGAACACCATTCATTAAAAAAATATTAAACCAAAGTCTTAGTATTAGAAAACGAAAAGAAAATTAAAATTTGATAAAACCTTAAATTTGAATATTTTATCACGAGAATTGTTTATAAAAATGGATGTTGTTAACTTTTCTAATATTTTTGTAACTAGCAGTCATTCATTCAATATCTTATAACATTTCCAGTGCAAAAACAAAAAAATTTCTATGCGAAATGTCAAAAATTTTGAATTTGTTTATAAAAATTTTAAATCTTATATTTTATCAAATATTATCAAATATTTATTATTTTAAGATACACCTTAAGTCTTTCTGGCGATTGATGGAAATCATAATTTGAAAAAATCTGAAATTTTCATATTTTTCCATAAGAATAGTCTATAACAATGGTTAGTATCAACTTTTAAATTATTCTTCTAATTATATATCATTCCTACATTAAAATGAAGCACTTTTAGTGCACAGGCAAATTTTTTCCGATAATAAGACTATTTTCTAATTTCTCCATGAAATTTGTTTATAACAAATAAATGGACTAATGAGCTAATTATTTGTATTCGTTGAGTCCTTAAATATTCATTTAAGACAATATAAAGTTTATCTACTCAGTTATTAAAGCGTAAAAAATTGTTGTGTAAAAAATTTCAGTTTTTTCATACTTTGGGTAAAAAAATTATTAATAAACAAGTAGAAGGGACAGAAGTTCAGAGCGACAAGCTCTTCAAAATTTTATGAACTTTAATTTAAAAAAATTAAAAATCGCTGCAAAATTGAAGGCTCTGGACATTTTTGAATGAAAAAAGTGCATTCCCTCCTACTGTACGCCGTTCAATTGGACCATAGTGGGCCAGCTGCGCGCAAAGTAGCTCTTCAAATTTAAGAGAAATCCACGATAAAGCGCTGTATCATTAACCTTAGAGACGAGATCAGGATTCCAGTAGGATCTTTAAAATCGAATTCTATTATTGAGATCTCACGTGCATATTTTAAAACTGAGGTTTGGCTTCGAAAAAATCTAAAATTAGTGTCCCAACAACTCTCCGAGCAAAATATGCACCTTGTGCAGAGAATGCAGCAACAGTGCCACCACTTCAAAAGGCCTGAGCACACTAAATCCCAGTGCTTTGCAAAATCCAATAAGAGTTGAAATTTCAAGCCAATATGAAGAATCGCCCCGGAAATGGATTCGTCTAACATAAGATGAATATTGCGAAAGTCAGGAAAATTAAATTAAACCTTGCTTTCGAAATGAGCTTGTCCCACAACCCCAAGAATACTAGATTGAAACTGGACTGCAAATCGCACAATCTAATCGAAACGGTAATTTAATTTCGCCGAATCAGATTGAATTAGTCAAATTACCTGTCAAAAAATCACATGGACATGTGGGATTTTTAGATAACCCACATGTCCCCGATTCCATTTTTCAAATTGAAAATTATGAAATAATGGTACCCATTTCTAACGATTCTCCTAAAGCAAAGAGAATCAGCACACAGGAATTCCATAACAACTTCCTTGAAATCAAGCCTAACGAAAAACGAATTTATTATATCGTAGACAAAGAATTTGCCTCACAAATAAGAATTTTAACAGAAAATTTCAGACTCAGTCATATTGAATATAAAGACCGCAGAAGCGTTACTACAGTCGTTTAGTCTTATCCTGGCATATTTGTACTAGCAGGAGAGCGTTTCCCGAGGAGAAATTTAAAGTGTTTACCGCATATTCCTAAAAACAGACAAAAATCATCAACATTAAACCTTATCGCCCGCCCGAGAGCCACAAAAAGGAGATTGAAATGCAATTAGCTGATATGTTAAAAAAGAAAATAATTAGGCACTCGGAGTTGCCCTATAACTTATCATTATGGGTGATACACTGAAAGATTCATAACTCGGGAAAGCGAAAATGGTGAATTGTTGATGACTTTTGCAAAATTAAAGAAATCACTAACCATAAAGCTTATCCGCTCCCAATAATTGACGATAATTTGGACAATCTTGGAAAAGCTAAATTCTTACCGGCATTAAATTTCAGTGCCGGTTTTTACCAAATACTCATTAAAGAATTTTCAGAAATATATACCGCTTTTCGACTCCTAAGGCTCACCTATAGTTCAAACGAATACGGCTTGGTTGCAAAAAACGCTCAAGTAACGTTCCAGGGAATGATGGACAATGCATTAAGAGCATTAATTGATCAACTAGAAAGGAACGCAATCAAAAGTTAGCTTTGCTTTTTCAACGACTTCGTCAAATCGGACTTAGTTACATCCTGCAAAGTGCGAGTACTCATGGCCTGAGTTCTAATATCTGGGAAATATCATTACAAAACGAGGAGAAAAAGGTCTAGTTGGGCCAACTGGATGAATCTAGTTACGCGCGCCTAGTAAATTTAAGACAGAAGTTTCGTTACTCCTACTCAATGTCTTGTAAGCAGTATAGTAGATTTTACCGATCAATTGTGTTATTTCAAATAGTTCCAATAACGAGATATCTAGTAGCAATGTCCCCCCACCACCTCTATACTCCCTTTGTTCATCCCTCCTACACCATTTACCCACACTATTCTTCCCTCTAGTAGCTAGTTTGCCTGCCTAATTTCCAACGTCGTTAGCTCCAGTTTCTTCCAGCCGCTTGCATTTCCGGGTACCGCGCGTTAGTCTGACCATTTTCAGAGTTGCGAGAAGCCAGTGTTTTTATTTTTGTTTTAATTACGCGTATTAGAATAAACAACTTCCTTGACGACACAATGGATAATCTGCTGAACTTGTGGAACCTTCTCCTGTACAAGGTTATATTGCAAGGAATGTAAACTTTGTTTTTCTTCAGTGTCGTCGCCATGTTTCTTTGAAGATGATGCTTCAGGCCGTGCGATTTTTTCGTGAAATTTGAAATCATACTTTTGACCAGTGTTTAATAAACGAACTTTACTTTTATTATATTGCACAAATTTTCAAACCTATCCCAAAGATCCTGAAAGCATACTTATTTTTCTAAAAAAAAAAACTACTCGAACCCTATACGTATATTCGGTAAATTTTAACAAAAAACTGGTTAAATTACGTAAAAACTGTCAGGTAAGTCTAACTCAATGTTCACATGTCTTGTAATTCTAACTAGGCAGATTTTAACTCCACTGTCTGGCGTGTTTAACTAGACAGCGGGTTGGTTCATATTTTACTAGACTGTCTAGTACGGCTAACCAGAAATCTTGTTATCATAACTAGACATTTTTCGTCGTGAAGTATAGAGTAGAATTTAAGCCTAGAAATCTATCTGCTGTTTCAAGTTGGAAGAATCTTAGAACCGTGAAGGAGGGTAGATCCTTCTGACTTTTACCTATCAACAGACAGACAACCTTGTTGATACATTTAAAGAGTTTTGACTGGTCATGGACAGAATTATACAACTACCTTGGAGATACTATTGGGAATGGTCTGGGCAGTCAGATGACTTGGACAATATCAATGGGAGCCTGAACCCGGAACCTCGAGGTCTTTCAGCTCACTGAAAAACCACTGGCTGACGAGACCGAGTCTGGAAAAATATTAACCTTTGAACAAGAACTTAATGAACCTCCTAGTCCAGAAACCGAACAATGATTCAGTGAATCATATATATAAAAACTCGTAACCTCCATTAGTAGCGCATGGGGGCGAAATCTTACATGGTTAAGTTCATGATGTGGTTTATTCTATGGCGACATCTTTCTTTAACGTATAAAATTAATCGAAATAAAAAGCTAGATTTTTACTTTTATCGATCGCCGATAATTATTAACGTTTCGCGTCTTTTTATTTTCACTTTCAATAACAGCTGTTGTTTTTAATTAATTATTATCATGTATAACATTTCAATTTGTTTCTCATAATTTTTCAATAGTTACATTAAATTACTGAAGACGCTTTGCACCAGAATGTGGTTTATTCAATCTTACAGGAATAATAATTTAAAGTTTATGTTAAAATCTAATTTTTTAAATAATATAAACAAATATTAAATTAATAGATATATTATGAAATCATTAAGTTTAATAATATTATGATATACATTATAATGAAAAATGTAATTTGAATATACAGTTATCGTAAACTATATTAGAATTAAATTAATTTATTATTTTTATGTTCTAATTATATTAATGAT
>NC_046664.1:120095308-120107377 GCF_010883055.1 Belonocnema kinseyi
TTAATTTTTAAGTTTACATGAGTGAGTCATTAAAAAAAAATTTCGAACGTTTTAGTTATAATAATATTTTTTTTATTTTTATATCTGCAAATTATAAAGCTTTAATAAAATCATGTTATACATGCTATTAATTTTTTCATAATAATATTATATTTATATTGTATACTTTAAAATTATGTACAAAATAAAAATTAAATATAATTTTAATAAATTTTAAATTGATTTATTCAATGTCATAGGAATAATTATTTAAAGTTTATCTTAAACTTTTATTGTTTGAAAGAAACACGAAAATGGGAGTCTGGGGGGTAGATAAATTAAAAGAGTTTAAACAAAAGATGGGAAAGGAGAAGGTTAGGTATGAAAAAGAGGAGGGAATAGACCCGTTAATTGAAAGGTTAAAGGGGTTCATTGAAAAGTTAAAGGATGACCTGGGTACTAATGAAGAAAGAGTAGGGGGAAAGAGAGGCTGGTGGGACGAGGAATGCTGGGACAATAAAGAGAGAATAAAAGAGTGTGTGAGCAAATGGAGAAGAGGGGAAATGGAGAAGGACTAGTATAACAGGAGGAAAAAAGAACATGAGAAGATGCTGGAAAGAAAAAGACAAAGGGGAAAGGAAGAATATAAAGCAGAAGTAGAAAAAGCGACCAAAGAAAGTAGGGTGTGGTTATGTGATAAATAGGGTTAGAGGGGAAAGGAAGGGCGTTAACGAAGAAATAGAAATGGAGGAATGTACGGATTATTTTAAGGGTCTATTAGAGGGAAAGCAAAATAAGATCAAAGGCGAAAATTGTTGGATAGTCCAAGGAGAAATGGAGGAAGGAAACGAAATAACAAGAGAAGAAGTTGATAAGGCAATAAATAGGTTAAAAAGAAACAAGGCGACAGGAGGAAGAGTGGACGACGGGACTGGTGTTACCACTTGTCAAGTAATGGGAAGGAAAGAAGGTAGAGGAATACAGAGGGATCACTCTCATGTCAGTCGGCTATAAAATATATGCAGAAATCTTAAGAAAAAGGTTGGAGAGTCAGGTAGAACAAAAAGAAAGTATCCCACATAATCAGGCGGGATTTAGAAAAGGGATGGAAATTATAGACAACATCTACGTACTTAACTATTTAGTTAGCAGAAATCTGGGGAGAAAGAAAGGGAAACTAGTCGCTTTGTTCGTATGTTTCAAAGCAGCGTTTGACTCAGTGAACAGAAAAGTGCTATGGCAGGAAATGAAAGAGAGGAGTGTAGAGGAAAAGTTGGTGGAGAAGATGAAGGAAATTTTTACTGAAACCAGGATTAGGGTGAAAATAGGAAAAAAAGGGCAGGTTTTCTGAACAGGCCGAGGTCTAAGGCAAGGGTGCCCATTGAGTCCGTTACTATTTAGTATCCTATTGGCAATCTTAGAGGAGAAGCTAAAGGAGAAGGGGAAAGGGAAAGGAGGAACGGTTTTGGGTAATAGCAAACTATACTCTCTAGCATACGGGGACGATGTAGTTTTATTAGCAGATGATGAGAAGGGGATGAACCTAATGATGAGAATCTTCGAAAAGTATGTGGGAACAAAAGAGCTGACGTTGAACGTAGATAAGACAAAGGTCATGTGTTTCAGAAATAGGAACAGCAAAATAAATTACGTTTCGAAGATGAACGGACAAAAAGTGGAAATTGTGGAGGAGTTCTGTTACCTAGGTTTTTGGTTTGAGGCAGAAGGGGGAAACAAGCTGCAGGTGAGGAAAAGAATTGAATGTGCGAGTAAAGCAATGGGCCAAGTATGGGGTATAGGAAAGAGAAGGTTCAAGGACGATTGGAGAATGAGGGTCTCGTTGTTTGATGCGTTGGTGTGTGCGGTGTTCTGTGATAGTGTGGAGATCTGAGGATGGAAGGAACACATAAAAGTAGAAAGCATGCATGAGCGATTTCTGAGATGGCTAATGGGGTTAGCTGGACTTGCCCAGGATATATGTTAAAAGAAGAGTTAGAAAGAGAAAATATGTTTACTAGACAAACTAAGAGAGCCTGGAGGTTTGAAGAGAGGCTAAAAAGGGGGGAGTGAAGTAGAATTGCACAAGCATCTTTCGGCTAAATTCGGAACAATGAAGCGAGAGGTAATGTGGGAAATTCAAAATGGGAGGAAGAAAGGAGAAAAATGAGAAGGATTGTGTAATATTCGAGAGGGTGTTATGGAGTTGCAGGACATAGAGTTAGAGTTATTAATTCAACAAGGAGAAAAGAGATGGACAAAGATTATAGATTCGAGGTACAATAGATGGCATATGATGGTCAAAGGGTTGACGGAACCAGAATATCTGCAAACAATAAAAAAGGAAGAAAAATGGAGTAGGGTTATATGGTTCAGAATGGGAGAAGGAGCGAGAGCATGCAGATATTGGATGGATGAAGAGGAGTATTTATGCAGAGAATGTGCTTACGAAATGGAGTCATGAGCATATGTATTAGAGAGATGTACAGGAGATGAAGAGGGACAGTTGAGTGTGGATGAGTGTGTAAGATGGATCTTGGATGGTAGTGGATAGGGAGTGTTGTGGATGAAGAAATTGGAAGAAGTAAGGGAAAGCAAGGGAGTGGGGCAGAGCCAAAGAGTGATCCTGAAAAGGGACAGCAAAAAGCGAAAATTGTTTTAAATATCGTAGAAAATGCATTTTTTATGGTAGGAGGAAACGGAAGTAGTAGTTAAGCTAGACTAAGCATGGAATTGTAAATTACAATTAAATAAATTTATTATAATTATGTCTTAATTATGTCAATGATTCAAGGTTAAAAAACTTGTTATTTATAGATTAAAATTAAATAATACCGTATTTTTATTTTAATGCTATTAAATCAAAATTTATTAACTATTTAATATGGGAGCTATATTAATTCTAAATTTTACATATTTGAGTCATTAACAAAATATGTTTTTTTTCAGGTTTTAGTTATAATAATATTTTCATGATTTATATATTTGCAAATTATAAAGCTTAATAATATATATGTTATACATGCTTATATTTTTGACAACAATATTATATTCATATTTCATTTTTTTAAATTATTTACAAATTTAAAATTAAGTATAATTTCAATAAATTTTAAATTGGTTCATTCAATGTTACAGGAATAATTTTTTAAATTTTATCTTAAAATCTAATTTTGTTAAATAAGACAAAAGATTATTAAATTAATAGATATATTGTAAAATCATTAAGTTTAATAATATTATAATATAAATTAAAATTTAATAATAAAACATAAAATATCAAAGTACATACAGATTGAATTTAAATTGCTTAATATTTAGTAATATAAATATGTTATTTCCTCTCAGATTATGTAATCAAATATTAGCTGTTACTATTGTAATAAAAGTTTCTTTTTTTCTATTATATACTTGTATTACAATTATATAATTTTTACGGTGCTTCCGATATTGTGATAGGAGTATTTAAATTCAATTTTATAAATTATATATACACATATTTTAATTTTTTTTAACTTAGTTAGAAAGCTGATTAATAAATTAAATGTAGAGAAATGCAGTTTCAAATTTGAATGAGAATATAATGTAAACATTATTTGAATGTTTTCATGAAAATAATTGTGTAATGCTTTTAATGTTATGAAATGATTAATTAATTATCAACTGATTTTACCAAAGCTCACATTTTCTGAAATTATTTTACGAGTTTATTAATGAAGAAAAATTTTAGAAATGAAAGTTTAAATTTGAAAAAATGTATTAACTAAAAATTATTTAAAGACTTTAGTGAGAATTATAGTTGAATGCTTCTTATATTTTGTATAATGACTAATTTATGAAAGCTGAATATTTTTTTATAACATTTAATTGAATAAAGATTAAAATTTATTACCTCAAATTTAAGTAACATAAGTAACAAATGAATTGATTATTTACTTGTAGTTTATATAATGGAACACTGAATATGATTTGCATAATAAAAATCAATTTATTTTTAAAGTACCTCTTTTTCAATTAAGTAATTTTTCGGAATTATGCTGGTGTTCTGAGTTTAATATTTTCATTAAATTTTCAAAATTATATGTAAAAATGTTTCAAATTTTTCCTTAAAAATAATATTAAGTCCCCGTGTGGAAATAGCCCGGGTTAGTCCTGGTACAACAAGGTTCCTGGTCAGGGACTGACCAGGCTATGTTTGTTTTTAAGAGCCTAGCCGTGCGCTGGTCGGAGATTGGGCAGCCAAAATTTATGTCAAAATCCCAGTCAGGGGCTGACTGGGCTCTGATCGGACAAATCTTATGATCGAATTCTCAGACGGTAGCTGGACGAGCGCTGATTGGTAATAATAAAATGGTTAAATATTGTTTATAACTTAATTACTTTTTCTGATTTCATTAAGAAATAGATGCGTATATCCGCATAGATGTTCCACGAGTGAAAATATATTGGGTGAATGTCTTTTTGACACTACAAATTTTAAGTTTTCATGAGTTCACACATTTTATATCAATTTTAAACGTTGTAAAATAGTATAAAACGCCTAAAACCCAAACCTTCCACGAAATTTAACAAAAATTTTATTATTAAGAAATTTTTAACATTCACGATTAAATTTCAAAGTTCCGTCGTTTAAAATTGTTTATGTCTATAAAAAATTACATTTTCTGTCATTGTAAAAAGTTGTGAAATAGTCTACAACGGGAAAAAAGAAAATATCACGTGAAGAAAAATAATAAATAATTAGAGAAAGAGAACTTAAAATTTGGTACTTTAACTTTTCGGAACTGTAGCTCATGAGGATGGCTTTTTCAACGAGTTTCAACTTGTCGTTTTAGCACAGTGGTTAGCACTCCCGACTGCTAGGCGTTAGATTTAGGTATAGATATGTAGGTTCAATACCCCGTAGCGTTAGCATTTTTATTTGTAATATAATGTTTAAAAATGTAATATATGTATTTACTCTAAACAGGACTATTAATATTTAAAGTCAAAATACTCGCAATGATTTAATATTTATTTTTTAAATGCCTTTTTTGCTTCTCAACCACTACTTGGAAATAGTTAATGTTTTCTGTGTGCTGGGCGTGTGGAATTTCATATACTAATATGCTCTAATTCTGCATTTAGAAAGAATCAAATTGATCCCCTAATTCAGTGACTGATGCCCTTCATACAATTGAAAGCTACGGTCGTGCTCCCCGGCCAGCTCCCGACCATGCTCCATGGTCGGAAGCTGGCCAGCGGAGCATGACGATGCTGGCCGGATTCTGACCAGAAACCCCGGCCACAGCCCGACTTAAGGTCGGGTTCACCGGCCAGCCACCGACTTAAATTTTCAGCCGGGTCACTAAAAAATGAAATTTTTTGTAAATAAAATTTAAAATCAGTGAAACAAATTATTTGAGGCTTCTTATGCCCTGAACCATTTAATGCTTAACTAGCTAATAATGTTCTTCACACTTTCTTCATAATGGGTTTTATTAGTCACAAAGGTTATTAATAAATTAGACTATAGAAATGCTGTTTCAAAATTTAAAGGAGAATATACACATGATGTAAACATTACTTGAATGTTTCGTTATAAATGTAGTAAGATGTAGAAATGACATACTTCGGACCAAGTAAAAGACCACGATGTTGATGTTGAGAAGATCCTTTATTCCATTATTAAAAATTTGTCGACGTTTCGAGAGTCAATTGTTCTCCTTATCAGGAAAAATCATGAATCCAATGTTATTAAAAATTATAAAAGTCCTTATATTTATAATGATAAAATCCAAATTCTTGATGGTTAATTCATGTTTTTTTAAGATTTTCATCTAAAACAGTTCTGTAAAAAATATTAAGAATAAAAAAAATTTCAACTAAGTTTAAAATGTTAAAAATATAACGAATCATATACGAAAGTCAAAGTGAAATGAAACCGTTAAATTGTAGAAAAAAATGTAATTTACCTGTAGTGCTGATGTTATCATTTTTATGATAACATATTTGACATAAAAAAGATCGTAATACATAATTAAAATTTCAAAAAACGTTCAACAACACTTTTTAAATTTAGATTTAAAAAAGAAAACAGAACGTGCGTTCTGCCTCATCTTGAAGGCTAACTTCGAGTGAGAGAGGTAAAAACATGAATTACCTCGGACATTAAAAGAACAGTGTCGTAGTAACAGATAAAGGTATAAGATTCCTTAATTTCAAAGCGATACATATTGTATATAGTCGAAGCGTAGAAGGAAGAATCGAAGTAACATTTATTAATAATATACATTTATATATATATATATATATATATATATAAAATTATGATGCACAAAAAGAGAAAAAATAATTTTATAGACTTAGTAATAAATTATCATTAACAAAAATGTCTAAAATACATTAGAAATTAAATTAATGTGTCTAATATAATGTTATAAACAGGACTGATGACTGATGACCAGTTATTACCTGATATTTCGCAATAACTTTATAGTTCTTTAAAGGCTGTAAAATTTGTTTTCGCTCTTTGTGCTGACTAACGAATCAAAGTTTTGAACGATCCACACTATCGATGTTGGAAATCAATACTTAAAAATCATGGGAATGGATATTTTCAGCCCCAAAAATATAGAATAGGTGATGATATGATATACGATATCGCAGGATTAGACTATTTAATACCTGTTATTCCCGGAATTGAAGTTTTTCACCCCAAAATAATATAATTTTGTATATATTAAATGGTTATACAATAATGCGTCATAAAAAATTTCCAACATCATGCAGGTTCAAACACATTTCTCGGTAAACAAAATTCCATTCTGATGACCTCATCGTCGATTCCTGGAATCCTTATCTATGTGAAATAAATTAATTAAACGCTCTCCTTTGATATTTGCCGAGAGGGATGTCATATTTCATATAATGTTAAACAATTCTCGATAAACAAAATTCCATTATGATGTCATCACAATTCCTGGAAACCTTAGCTTTGTGAAGTAAATTGAATAAACGTTTTAAGACGATTTTTTTCTCTCTTATGTTAATTATTGAATCATATGGTGAAATACTACACAAACGTCTCGAAAAATTTGATGGAGGGGGTAGGTGTCTATAAGAGGATGCTGGTTCTTCTCTTTCTTCAGTTTGTTGTCGGATGCCAGATTGTAAAGAAGAAAAGCAACAAGAGCTAAATAGTCGTTCAAACGTATTCCTGAAGAACATTCAAGAGCTAAAGCAAGTCATTCAAGTGCAAACCAATACACAAACTCTAACAAGAAAATTTAAAAGTCTGCATCTTGAAGATAACAATCAGTGAACATGAAGAAAAAAATGGATATCCTACAACTAAACAAAACCGCGCGCATTGAAGATTTTCTTCCAACAAAGAAGCTGACAGACCTAGAACTTAACAAGGGATACGAATTATCGGATATTAAGGAGGCTAAAACAAAATATGGAACGAGAACGCTTGTTATCATAGAAAACAAATTCACCGTTTTTCAACCTCAAAGAATGGCATGTGTGCAGTTTTTCAATTATCGTTCAGTCTGTGACAAGCTTCAGTGAGATCTTCATCATGCCGTATACTCCATGTAATCAAATGTTACATGCGATCACATACAACCTGAATTCATCATTCACAAAACAAATTATTGTCGGTGTTGAGTTAAAAAAAGACCGAAGGCTCGCCTCAGCAGTGAAACTTCAGGCCATTCATCCTCATGCAAGTATAATCCTGAATCCTCAAGATTGGAAATTGTTCAAAAGTTACTTTAACCTTATGACACTCTTCTTTGAGGGTCAAGAGAAGCAATAATGCATCGACTGTGGAAATTTCCATATACACATGACTATATCTTTTGGAAATTATATAGTGGCCTTGGAGAAAATTCAAGAAGTGCAAAAATATTATCCATTTGTACTGCAAGAAACAACATTTGCTGTTCTTCAGGAAGTCAGCCCTTGTGTTGACCGTTATCTTCTGGATCTGAGTGTTATGCCTTTTCAACATACAAAAGATGTCATTATTGAGACTATCGCTGAAAGTTTATGGCGTAAAGTGAAATCACCATCTGTGAAAAGTGTAAAATCTTATATAGTAAAAAACTATACAAGTTTAATGAGTAAAGCAATGAAAAAACTTATATTTGCGAATCTTATGCGATTTGAAATTCTATTTCTTGAGATGATGACTTTTTAATAGTCAGAATGTGTGTGAAGAAGTAATTGCTAAATTACCAGAACTCAGATGCGTGAATGGTAGCTTTATAAATTAAAAATTTCATGTACTTTTTTTGTAAGAAATATCTGAATAAAAATGTAATTTAAACTAAATTCGCCTTTTTTCATTTACTAGATTAAGGGTAGGTAAATGTGCGAGTAAAAAAGACATATATACCTGAAAATAATCAACTTTATTCTGAAAAAAAATTAAAATTAATACAAAAGATACTTACAAGCTAGACTTATCTACCCAACTATTGTGTGAGTGATCGAAACCTAACCATTTTACAAATAGCTCATGCCTCGCTTTCTCACTACTGTTTCAACCAAATAAATGTCTGGATGTCTAAATTCGCCTAGTTCTTGCTCATAAAAACTACCAACAATAGGTTTACCTTGATAATCTTTAAGCATATACGTCACTGGTTTAGTATTATTAACATGGCTTACGGTAAATATTTCATTTGTCCAATTCGGTGTGTAGCCTTTCTCAAAAACATGCTTAAATTTACTTATACGCACTCAATCTCCAACTTTAAATTTTGCTTTCTCAACTGCATGTTTGACACTGTGATTTTTGTATACATCAAACAAAATTTTTTTCTCATTTTCTTCAGTAACATCTTTTGGTCTCATTCGATTAGTCTGATGCCCAGTATCGTTGTAAAATGAAACTAAATCTTTTAAAATGTCAATCCATTTTTAATTCCCTTGTAAGCTAATTTGCATCCACATTCTATTCTTTTAAGTACGATTAAATAGATCGCAAATAGATGCTTTTAAATTGCTAAACGTCGAGTACAAATTTCTCTTATATCGCTTTATATGATTTTCAAAATTTAAGTTGTAAAATTCTTTCTCTCTATCAACATGTAAATTTTTCGGTGTGCGTCCTTTGTAAAGTATAGATTCCATAGCTGCAGCTACATCTTCACCCTTCTTCGATTTAGCTGGAATGGCCCAAGCAAATTTAGTAAATATATCCATTACAGTCGAAATGTACTTGTATTCTTTGTTTTCTTTTGTATAAGGTTGCATTTCAACAAGATCCGCTTTCCAAATCTCATCGAGGATTCGGACATCAAAGTGTCGACGTTGATAGTTTCTTCTAGCAGGCCTATGTAGCTCCTTCACTAGTGGCAACTTTTCGTTATTCATTTTTTAGTGTGTTCAACTTGGAATCCAACTGAGAAATGAGCTCTGAATTGCGATGCGCTAGTTCTTGAAGATGACCCACATCAACTTGCAAAATATTTAAACTTTTATATGAGGAAGTTTCTAGAGTTTCAATCATCATGTTATTGTTAACAACTTCAGTTCACAAGAGGAAGCTATGACATCATGCAGAGTCTGAATTTCTTGCTGTAAGACATGTTGCGTCATATTTAAATTTACTGCATCATCTAAATCTTTTACATCAGCTCCATTACACAGCTTTTTCTTTCCGATATCATAATGCCCATTGGTGGTGCATTTGAATCCAACTCCTGGTGGACCTCGACTTGCCATCTTAGCTCGCTTAATATGACGTACGAACACATCGATACTTATTTTACAAATGACCAAAATATCGTCAAGTTGATTAATAAATATCAATGATCAATAATAAATTGATAAATTAATTTAGAACACTGATTAATAAATAATTCCACCCTCTCGTAATTCTTCAATAATTGACATAATTTCATTTGTGTGACTTGGATCTCCCGCTGCTTGAGATGCTAACAGTAAACGCAATCTATCAGCTAATTCGTTTGGATCATCCTAAGAAACGTAGTCTAATTTATTAGCCTCTGTACCAACTATGTATTTTGGAATTAAACCGTTACGCATTGAAGAGCGCTTTTCAATTTGTTTATTGTTAGTTTCTAAGGTGAAAGGGAAATTCGTTTTTTTAATAAAATTTGTATATTTGAAAGATTTATGATCACGAAAATCCCCATCAATTCTATAATGGTTTCGATGCAAATTTATTGAAATTGCAATATTTTTAAAATTTTCAAGGTGTTCATTATTTATAACAGTACTATTTGGTATCTTTTTAAACAAAAGTTCAAGCAAACCCACATTCTTTGGATATCTTACAGTGCCTATATTTATAAGATTTTTATTGAAACTTATCGCAGAATCTCCAATCATTAGTCTGTATTTCGATAATTTTCGTACACCATAAATATTATCTATATCTCTCCTTCTCTCCCCGAACTTTTGAAGATAATCAATTGCTATATCATTTAATGGAAAGGAAACTGGTGTTTCTAAATCCTCTGAAGCCTCTGAATAGTATGCTGACAAGAATGAAGTTTCATCATCAACTTGATCATTTTGCTCTTCACTTTCATTTTGAAACTCTTTCTGAAATTCTTCTTCGCATTCATTCTTCAATTCATTTTTCATTTTATTCTTGGCTTCATTTCCGATTGGATCAATTCTTTTAACAGTTTTAAAACCATTAACTATTTTCTCAAGTGGTGTAATGATGGGCTTAAAGGTATCATTTAATGTCTGATCAACTGTTTCTTCACCTCACTTTAGTAATCTATGCTGTTGCTGAATCGCTTTAATATCTTTAGCAATTTCATGCAAAATATGTTTTTGCTTATGAAAGCCCTCCTCACGTGCAGACATGTTAATACCTTAGTGTTCAAAGTGTATCTGCCTCTAAATAGTCATTACATACATATTAATTGATTTTCCAGTTTAACAAAACAGTCAAAACCTTTTCTATATCTGCCTTGATTCAGATGTCTATCCTTATCAATTACAACAAATCCCTTCTTATCATCTTACCAGCAAGCTAAACACACCTTTTTAAATTGCGAATAACGCATGTCACTATTCACATGATCGTCATATATATGCTTCAGATTCATCTCATCTTGTTTAAACAAAACAAGCAAATTAACATTATCACGTATAAGATGTTTCGGAATACGAGCATATGTCTGACTCAAATAGAAACAGTCAACATCCTTGTGTCTACCCATTGAAAAAAATGCTTTTATATTATCTTGCTTTTTACAGGCTTTGAATTAGCTTCATTTGTTTTTGCAAGATCATCATGCTCATTGAAAGGATATTACTCAACACCGGCTACTGAGTTCAAACCATTTTCTAAAAATTTGTATTTTGGTTGATTTAAAGATTTAGAGTAAACATAAACATTTTCAAATCTCAATCCATTTGGGTGTACTAACAGAGCCAACAAAGCATTTGTCTTTCCACAGTTAAAAGGTCCACAAAATATTGCTCGTACACTGTTGGGTAACAGATGTCCATGCCGTTTTTCTTTTTTCTCATGCTGTACAAGCGAATCAAAATTATCGATAGGTAGCTTTATAGGCTGTGCTTCAAACTGCATCTAGTACTAGTACTAGTACTGTGGACCATGCACGAAATTGGCAAAACGAATTGCGCGAGTTGATCTTGAAATCAATTTTCTTGACGCTGTTTGTAAGGAGCACGATATAGCCTACTCACAAAATAGGGAAAATATAGAGGCTAGAAACTCAGCAATCGAGTTACATACAAAATACTGGGTATCTCGAAATAAATGACAATAATCAATCACTAACCATCGCCACTGGTTACTTTGATGTAGCCATACCTCTTAGCACGATATTTCGTTTTCCTGAGGATTACCACAAAATCATTGTCAATTCTAAACATGAACTTATTTTGACAAGATCAAAAAGTGATGCAAATGCCATTTTGCAAGCAGCCCCCACTGAGCAATATAAAATTGAAATCAATAAAATAGAGTAATTATTGCCTAGTGTTAGATTGCCAGATACACGCAAATTTCAGGTACTAAAATCTACTGAAAAAGATCCACCTATTCCAATAAGTTTTCGAACTTGTTGATATAAAAACTACTGTAAT
>NC_046664.1:120107477-120110030 GCF_010883055.1 Belonocnema kinseyi
TGGTTACAAAAATAAATAGGCAGTCGCGGACAATTGTCCAGGGGTGGTCCCGAAGGAATTAACCCCCAAGCGGAGGTGTGAAAACCGTCCCGAAAGCTGAATAGCACCTGGGCGTGGTGTCTAGAACGGTGACTCTGGGATACCGGGCGACCTCTCAGAGTACGCAGCCTTATCCTTGCATGCAGGGCTCTACAAGGATGGACGAACCCCTTTCCCTAGCTTCTCGTGGGAACAACAATGACAACACCAAACACAGTTGTAGTTAGTGCGGTTCAAAACAACAGAACGCGCAGGGCTTCCTATAATGGGTCGGCCAACAATGTCGACCAATCTAGAGCTGGGGGAGCAAATGAAAATGGATTCAATGCGATGGATCGGCGTGATCTCGCAACCTATGGGTGGACGGAGCGACTATCTGCCGCTAAGAGAAGTCTAGAACGAAGGAAGAGGTGGGTCAGAGAAAATCAACAGTTTCTCTCTGACCCATCTCGACTCTTCCAAGACCCTCCAGTTACTGTCGAACACCCACCCAAAACAGAGGAGGTTGAAGTATTTTGGAGAGAAGTCTACGAAGTTCAGCATAGACTGGACGAAGACTCAGAAAATATGAAGAGCTTCAAGGAGTTATGTGTTGCCCTCAAAACACCTGATAAAGAATGCCCACCCATCCCTGCCGAGGAGGTGAAAACAGTATTAAGAGGGATGAAGAACTATTCCGCACCGGGACCAGATTTTATCAAAACCTTCTGGTGGAAGAAGTTTTCTTTAACCCATCAGCATTTGGACCGTATTTTCACCTCATATTTTTTAGTTGGAAGAGTTGATTCCAGTGTGGTTGGTGGAAGGGCGCACAATACTTCTGCCGAGAATAGGCAACTTAGCTGACCCGAAGAATTACAGGCAAGAAATGTATGAACAACGAGGCTCAAAGAAAGGCGTTGCCGGATGTCGGGAGAACCTGCTCATCGATAGATGTGTCTGCAAAGATGCAGCATTCTACCAGCGTGACCTATTGATGGCCTGGAAAAAATCGCGTGACAACGAACAAGGTCACCTTTCAGAGAGGTGTCTTTCAGGGCGACACGATGAGCCCACTCCTCTTTTGCCTTACATTATTGCCACTATCTCTAGCACTTCGCCATTCTGACGGGTACTTGTGCGGCAAACCTGCAGATCGAAAGTACAAGGTCACTCATGTATTTTACATGGACGATCTTAAAATCTATGCTAAAAACAGAGGGCAACTGCTTCCAGCTCTGGGGATTGTCGAACGATATACTAAGGAAATTGGAATGGAATTTGGGTTAGACAAATGCGCCAAGGTTTATTTGAAGCGAGGAAAACTTAATGGAATTCCTGAAGATCCTGAGCTCGTTGATAGAAACGCCATACGACACCTTTGCGCTGGAGAGACTTATGCGTACCTGGGCGTGCCATGGAGCCGCATTCAGAATGTGGCGTCTATAAAGGGTACTCTCTGAAGCAGATACAAACGTCTCATCGACAGATTTGGTCTTCCGAACTTTCGGTGAGGAAAAAAGTATCTGCAACGTACATGCTTGCCGTCCCGGTACTACTCTATTTATTTGGAGTAGTTCCATGGATGAAGAAAGAGCTCAGATCTCTTAATATCGGGACCAGAAAGGTTATGCACATGAACAAAAGCATGCATCTTATGTCTTCCGTTCCGCGACTGTATATCTCACGCCGTCAAGGGGGTCGCGGAATATTGAGCCTTGAATGTCGTCACAACAGGATTATTCTGGGTGCATCACATAGAGTTGTAAATGGAAGAGACCCTTTTCTTAAAATGGTCAGGAATCACGAAGAAGTGGGCAAAGGAGCGTTTCTGTACAAAGCAGCGGAGGAGGCTGCTGAAGCACTCGGACTTGACTTCAGTATTAGGGGTGAGCAAAATGCATCAAATCGTATCTATCTCGATTGCTCACTCCTGAAAGCCCAGATTAAGAAAGCACAAGAGAAAAATTTTCGTGAACAGCTCCTCGATAAGAGGATGCACGGTATCTTCCACAGAAATGTGAAGGATCAGTCAATGTCTTGTGAGCTAACGTTTGCTAACAAATCGCTTGGATTGAAGTCTGGTACGGAGGGTTTCATTTTTGCATGCCAAGACGGTGTCATTTCCACCTTAACATACCGTCGCCACATTTTGAGCCAAGAAATTACCGGTGATAGCTGCAGGGCGTGCCATGCACACCCCGAGCATTTAGCTCACATACTATATAGTTGTCTAACTCTCTCGGGAACGACCTACATTCACAGGCACAATGCGTTACTAAGAGTGCTTTATTACCATCTCTGTCACTCCTACGGCATTGACCTTAATATCGCTCCTCTAAATGCTCCTAGGGAATTGAGTCAATTGTCGAGAATGGGAAGTGCCGCATATACTGGAACTTTATATTCTCGACAGTTGTTTCTGTTACTCAATCGAGGCCTGACATGGTTCTTCTTGACTTCGAGAAGCGAACCATGTTTGTTATCGAATTTTCGGCACCAGCTGACAAAAACATCATAACCAAGGAGAATGAA
>NC_046664.1:120110130-120125910 GCF_010883055.1 Belonocnema kinseyi
ATTTATTTTTAAGTATAATGTACTGGTTTTTTGTATTGGAAATAAAAAATAATTTTAAATGAAAAAGAAAAATTATTCTGTTTTTGCAGAGTTCCTTGTCCCTATAATAACAATAAGTGCGAATAGTAGATAAGCGAATGATTGGTTGGTGAACATCGTTGACACTGGTATATTTGATCTGCTGGATCAGGTAGCATTCAATAGCTACATCAATTTAGGAAAATGATGAGCATCTAATTTTTAAATTAGAAGTTAATTTTCTTTAAAAAAAGTTGTTTTCAAGTTGTATTAAATAAAAAAAGAAAAATTTAGATTTAATTCATTTTCTTGTATTTACAATAACTTGTATTTTACAAACAATTTTACAGTTTTTCGATTTCTTCTTTTCCCAATTTACATATATTCTTCTTTTGTTGCTATTTCCAATCATATACATTTTTGATTAACAGCAATATGTAGATTATAGACTATATCTTTCACATAAAAGTTTATGCCCTTGTGCTAGGTCTCTATCTCTCTCACTCACCGACTTATATATCCACATCACTCGTCACATTAATGACCTCGCTTGTTTCTACACATATATACAAGTTTTTGTTTAGAATCACTGTACATAATCTCATCTCTCCATTGAGAATTGCATTCTTTTTTTCTGGAAAATGAATATTAATTTTTATCAACATCCATTGTCTCCTGTGATTGGATTTTGTAGCCACATGGAAGTGTATCGGTTGCATGAGGAAGTAGCATCCTCTTATCATCTCGCCACCTGGGGGCGAACTTGTTTTGCTCAATTGAGTGAACTTCATGTTTACGGCTTCGAATTAACCGTTGAAGTCGACTAAGAGTTTGATAATGTAGCAAAGTTTGCCTATAGTCCTCAAACGTGATTCTCCTCAAAGTGGACCCTTTAATCCCTTTGGCTTTCTTTTTCTCCCCTTCTTCACCCAAAACTTTATAGGAATACAATTTGAAACTTAGCCCCACAAATTCAGTTACAATTTTCCCGTTACATTCGTCCTTCATGAGTCCCTACACTTTTTTATTTAGTAATTTAATTTCGTATACATTATTTGGTGGATAGTCTGAGGTGTCAAATTTATCGGAATCTTTTTTAATATACTCACAAAAGTTTGGTTCTGTAGTGTGGTAAATCAAGCTGTCTGTGTCGGTGTAGAGTAATATTGTCTTGTAACCTAATTTGTACTTCATGTAATTATAATGAAAGTCGTAAATCATTGTCTTTGATATGTCTAGAACTGTGAAGCCTATATAGATGGGCTTATTGAATTTAATTTTGGTTTTACTAATTTCAATGATCACCATGTCCTCACTAAATATAGTGCATCTACGAAACTTTGGTTTGGTAATCAGAGCTTTTGCACCCCATCTTCCCTCTCACTTTGTCACTAACCAAACATCTTTGTGCTTCCTCACGTTCTCCATGTTCTGTGCGAAGACAGAGTTGTTCATGAGTTTAAAGAAATTTGTTGAAATTCATTTTTTGCCTTCTTTCGCAAATCAGTATTCAAATGAATATAGGCTTTTAGCCATGGCTTTTGCTTGAATTCTAAAACTCGATGAATCTTAACATGCTTCATTCCCAATTTTGAATACTGTTTTAAGTTTTGATAATGGAAAACGTAATTCGTCTTTGATTTCAAATTGGTAATTAGTTTCGGGATTTTAGATGCTGGAAGAGGAGGTACAAAATGTTATGGATATAATGGTAGATCTATATGCAAATCATGGAGTTCTTCTGGATATTCCAAATCTTACTTCAAGAATATAACCTATTTCTGAATAATCGGGAATGTTGAAAAAATTTGGTTTATTTTCAAAATCAGTGAATCATTTAAAATTGATTGTTTATATCGAAATAAGTGATATAGGACTCAGGTATATTTTCATCAAAATTCGACCCCATGAATCTATTATTTGCTTTCGCATACCTATTGGAGCACTAAAACACACCACCTCATATTGCTACTTCAACAAGTAATAACATTTCTACATCTGTAAATAGATCGAGTTCAATTATAGTATACTTTAACATAGCATCGAAAGAAAGCCCTGGTGCTGTATAGTAGTATAATGGATCCAAATTATAAGTTTCAATGCAGCGACATCTAAGACTTTTAAAAATGTCCGCCAAGAGAAAAACATCATTTTTCAAGTATAAATCTGAATATTCACCTAACGCTTTTAATTAAAATTTTTCCCACACCTTACACGCATGATTATAATCTTCATTTGAAATACCCTCACCATTTAATTTAGAATAAAATTCCTCTTTTTTTGGTAGACAATCTTCATCTAATTTCTGCCAATTCTCAACATAATCGTATGGAAATACGCCTTTTCTGGTTAATAATTCAAATTCATCATCATTTGTTGAATCGAAAAGAATCTATATATCTGAGTTTAACTTTTGTATTTTGCACCCTTTTTGTAAAGGATATATATTTTTCCTTGATGATAGGTAATAATGAGATATCACCTTCACAGCTTGTAGCGAAGTCTTTGATGAAAAAATGAGAGTCGTAGCCAGACAAATTATAAAATAATATGGGAATTACATGTGAGTCTTGGTAATTTACGTTACAACTTTCATGAGAAGGGCGACAGTATTTACCTTTAAAATGTTTATGATCCCGATGTTTAGCATCACCTTGGTTAAAATCTTGTTCGCAAATATTAAAAACTTTTGCGTTTTGAAAATCATACTCTTGCTTTAATGTTAAGAGTTCCATTGGAAATGGATGTTTAAAATAAGAATCTACTTTCTCAGCTATCTGTTTCAACTTACGGACAAACCACATGATACAGTCCTCATCACGATAAATTCGAGGTTTAGATTATGAATCGTCAAAACTGCATTTTGTGTAATAAGCAACACTTGTAGGTATATGTTTCTGATAAGCATTTCTATGCATATTGACAACTTTCTCTAACGAAGACTCTATGTCAGCATATACTGCAAATTGAACCCTCTCTTTGTATTTATAATTTTTAAATTTCAAAATGATATCCTCTTCTGTGGGGAGTATTAGTGTGCAATTATTATTTAGATTATCAAAATCGATTCTGTGTTTTTCAAGAGATTTCTCAAATTTAAAGTGATACAAGCACCTGTCGCAAAAGCAAGTGCACCAATGATCTTTTGTTATTTGTGATTTCACTAGTTTGGATAGATTTTTTATTAAAGCAAAATGATAAACATCTACATCTGAATCAAAGTTAATATTTTTAATCATAAGAAGGTGAATAGTACGTTTTTTAGATTTTCCCTGGCTTAAAAAAACTGTAACAATTTCCTCTTTCTTACTGTATTTAGCAGACTCTAATTCGTATACATTTATACTTAAAGCGTTAATTTTCTCAAATTTTGGAATATTCTCAAGAGTAATTGGAAACTTGATGTCATTATATTTGAGTTCTGAACCATCAAGCTTATGATAAGAACTGGTTCTTCCTGCATCTTTTTTAACTGGATGAAGAGCTGCCATTACTGACCAGAGAAAACAATACGAGCCTTTATTTATAATATTAACTACAGCTTTTTTTCTCTGTATAAAATCAGGTAATTCAATGAAAGTTAAAGCTCCAACTTGAAAAGGGGCGTATCTATTTATGTTAACTGTTAAGCTAACAATTTCTATTAATCTCCACCCTGAATCTGATGTTTTTAAATCTTCAGTTTTAAATTCATTTTTTTCACAAATTTTATCCTCAAACCATTCACCAATATTCGCAGACGTTAGAATAGGATTATGTTCAGTGCAAACACGTTTTGCATCGTTTTTTTCCTCCCCTCCCACTAATGCCTTGAAAATACTTGTGAATTCAACGTAAGCTTTGATATTACCTATACTATTAATTGCATTCTGAATTCGCGGAATACACATGCGTTTACAATCATCCAAAAATGTATTTAAATCTTTATGAATTAAATTCGTTATAAGCCCCGTTCTAATTCGTGTTCGAAACGCACCTGTTACATTATCCTAACTCACCCTCTCACGTAGTTTCTTCGAAGCTTCACCCACACCAGTTCCCGTCTTGAGCAACTTTTTGAATTTTCTGCTTGCAGTCTTCAGATCACTAATTACCGTCATGATCGCATGTTTTTGGCCCACGGATAGCGGAATGTTCTTCCTCAATATTTTGTTTCATATCCTGATGTTTTTAGTTCCCGCCCTCCTCCACAATCTAATTTCATGAGCTGCTGGGGGCTGCTTGTCGAGTATAAGTTGATATCCCATCTTCATGATTTGTAGAACTTTTTTAGATTTTTCGAAATCCATTTTGTAACTTTAAATGGAATCAAAGAACACTTATAAAACCACTGCGTAGATTTCCAGTTATTTTTGAGGTTATGTAAGTCCTGTTGTCATCTGATGACACTTGTAGAAACACTGCGTAGAATTTAAGTCATTTAAAGGTAATGTAAATCTTGTTATTAACTGATGACACTTAAAGAAACACCAGACAGATTTAAAGTTGTTTAAGATTATGTGAGTCTTGTTACGAACTGATGGAATCACTGAAAAAAATTGTACTTTGATATAGATCTTAGAGCGTTTTATACTTCAAACCTACTCGGTAGTTGTTTACCATTACAATGATAAAAAACAGAGAGTGCACCGCTTATATGGTGCCAATATTGGTGAAATTTGGCAACACTATCGATAAGGATTCCAGGAAACAACGATGACGTCATCAGAATGGAATTTTGTTTACCCTAAAAATTGTTTACCATCATATGAAATATGACGCCCATGTCGGCAAATATCAAAGGAGAACGTTTAATTAATTTAGTTCACATAGATTAGGATTCCAGGAATCGGCGATGACGTCATCAGAATGAAATTTTGTTTATCGAGAATTGTTTAACATCATATAAGATATAACGCCCATGTCGACAAATATCAAAGGAGAACGTTTAATTAATTAAGTTCACATAGATAAGGATTCCAGGAATCAACGATGACGTAATGAGAATTGAATTTTGTTTACCGAGAATTGTTATAATAGCACGAGGGTGGTTGCAGATCTTGGAAATTTTCAATGATGCATTATTGCGATAAACATTTAATACATAAAAAATTATATTGTTTTGGGATGAAAAACTTCAATTCCGGGAATAAAAGGTATTAAACAATCTAATATTGCGATATCGTACACCATATCATTACCTACTCCATATTTTTGGGGCTTAAAATATCCATTTCCATGATATTTAAGTATTGATTTCCAATATCGATAGTGTGGATAGTTCAAAACTGTGATTCGTTATTCAGCACAAGGAGCGAAACCAATCTTACAGCCTTCTGCACACTAGCCACAAGTTTGTTGTTCGTACGAAAAAAAAGGGCGCCAGAACGCGCCCTACCTATCTTCTTGAGTCTAGAGTGGTAAGAATTAAATTGATGTAAAACATAATTTAGTTTGTCTTTTGGTAAAATAATAAAAGTGTGATCTACCTACCTATAATATGCGTGAATAGTGAAATTCAAGTTTTTTTTAACATTCGACTCTAAGTCTTGCAAACAAGATCAGCTAAAACAGGTAATATGGGAGACCCCATAGGTGTTCCATAAACCTGCCTATAAAAGTTACTATAAAATTTAAATACTGTTTGAATCATTAAAAACTCAATTTCTTTTTCAAATTCTTTCAAAGGTGAATCAGTAAAAATTTTAATATGAATCCATCTAATTAAAATACTATTTTGCACCAAATTGATTGGAATATTAGTAAACAAAGAAGAAACATCCAAAGAAACCATGATATGATCGGAAGGAATTTAAATATTAATTATTGTGTTTTTAAATTTAAAATAATTTTTTAATTGACTTTCCGGTACTGTTAAAGATTTTTAAAGGATATTCTTAAATAAAGTTGCCATTTTATAGGTGGGAGTATTAATCAAAGATTCAACAGGTCGTAAAGGACAGTTTGGTTTATGGATTTTAGGTAAACCATATATTCTAGGTATGTTAGTGCTCTTAACTGAAATATCACGACGTAATATATCATCACCCAAATAATCCTTGATTCTCCATGAGTTCAAATGTTTAAAAACTTCTTTCTTTAGTTCTTGTTCAGGATTCTCTTCTCATTTTTTATATATTGTGGTATCATTTAATAAATTCTGCATTTTATTATCATAAGATTCCTCATTAAGAACAACAGTGATATTACCTTTATCTGCGTGTGTAATCAAAATTTGTTTATTGGTTTTAATAAAAAGTTGCGTTCTTTTTATACTTTGTGCAAAAAATCTATCAGTCTGTGAAATTTTATTGTTCTGCAAAAAATGTTGTGCCGAATGAAGTATTCTATGTCTAAGCAAATCACGATCAACTGAATTTCGAATCAAACCAATATTAGACTCAACATCTTTAACTATGTCAAAAACAATATTACGTTTATTCGTTAGAAAGGATGAACTAAATTTATTTCCTAAGCTTAAAATGTCATTCACCTCTTCAGGAATTTGCTTGTTACTTAAGTTAACAATCCAAGGATCAACAAAACCCGCATTGATTAAATCCTTGTGTTCATTAATATTTAATCGTTCATTAGAAATACTATTGGAAAGTAAACTCTGAATTTTTTATTTAATCTCTGTGCGTTTTGGAATTCTTTGTCCTTATTGTAAAAATCGTGTTCTAAAATTTTAATATAGACGTAAGAAGGTAAAGAATTTCTCAAGTTAATCTTTACATTATTAAAACTATAAGTGAGGAATTCTAAATGAGTATTTAAATCTTTTATCTCATCATTCAATAAACGACGTTAAACAAAAAGTTTTCTCTGGCTTTGATATTAGAAATTTTTTTATTTAAATTTATAAATTTTTTCAAATCTACAAAAGATTCAAGAAAAAGTGTTTCAATTTCATTAAAAATCATGATGAAAAGTCATAAAACATGTTATTAATAATAAAAAATAAAAAATTGTGATTAATAATAAAAGTTCCAGGTAAAAGACTTGTTAAATTGACGAAGGATTAAGTAAATAATACAATATTATGTCAAAAAATAATCGTCATGAATCGATGGAAAAATAGCGATGTTATGCGCCTGAGTAAATAGTTAATTATAAATGCGGTAAATGTAGAAATGACATACTTCAGATGAAGTAAAAGACCGCGATGTCGATGTTGAGAAAATCCTTTATTCCTTTATTAAAAATTTGTTGACGTTTCGAGAGTCAATTGCTCTCCTTATCAGGAAAAATCATCAATCCAATGTCATTAAAAATTATATAAGTCCTTATATTTATAATAAAGAAGTCCAAATTCTTGATGGTTAATTCATGTTTTTTTAAGATTCTCATCTAAAATAGTTCTGTAAAAAATATAAAAAATAAAAAAAATTTGAGCTAAGTTTAAAATGTTAAAAATATAACGAATCATATACGAAAGTCAAAGTGAAATGAAACCGTTAAAATTGGAGAAAAAAATTTTATTTACCTGTAGTGCTGATGTCACCATTTTTCATAATAACATATTTGACATAGAAAAGATCCTGATAAATAATTAAAATTTCAAAAAAGGTTCAGCAACACTTTTTAAATTTAAATTTAAAAAAGGAAACAGAACGTGCGTTCTGCTTCATCTTAAAGGCTAACTTCGAGTGAGAGAGGTAAAAACATGAATTACCTGGGACATTAAAAAAACAGTGTCGCAGTAACAGATAAAAATATAAGGTTCCTTAATTTCAAAGTGACATAAAGTATATAGTCGAAGCGTAGAAGGAAGAGTCGAAGTAACATTCATTAATAATATACAAGTTTTATATATATAAAAAATTATGATGTACAAAAAGTTCAAAAATAATTTTATAGACTTACTAGTAATAAATTATCAATAACAAAAAAATCTAAAATACATTAGAAATTAAATTAATGAGTATAATATAATGTTATAAACAGGACTAAAATTATTAAAGTCAGTTAATACGTACATGAATGTTTCGATGAAAATAATTGTTTCATGTTTTTTATTTTGTGAACCGATTAATTCATTATCAATGAATTCTACAAAAAGTGACATTTTCTGGAATTAGTTTAAAACTTTAAGATTACATAAAATTTTTATAAAAAAAGTTCAAATTAAAAAAAATTATAAAGTTAAAGTTATTTGAATATTTTATGACAGAATTATATTTTAATGGTCTTTCTGTTGCAAAATGGTTAATTGTTTATTAGATAATTAACGTTTTATGATTATTAAAGTAAATGAAGATTAAAACTTAGTTCCTGAAATTGAAGTAACATAATTTAATTATTGACTTAAATGTTCTATAATGGAATATTAAATACAATTTGAATCTTAAAAGTTAATTTATATTTTCAATTATATTATTTCAATTAGATAATTTTTCAAATGATTCTGATGTACTGAAATATGCATTTGCATTCGATTTTTCAAATCATATGGAAATAATTTTTACTTTTTTCTGAAATTAGTATCAAAAGTTACCAATAAAACAAATTTGCAAAAATGAATGTTATTTTAAAAGAAAATGTAGAGTACAAATTATTTCTATGTTTAAATGAAAATGATTGTTTAATGCTTTTTATGTGATCATTTGTGAAAAAATCAATTAACTGTTAGATGAATAATTTTTCCACAACATCGAACTGGAAAAAGATTCAATTATACCTTTTTTTAAATAGGGTTGTTTTCAAAGTCAGATATCATTTTTCCAATTTTTGGTTATGTACCTTTTGGTTATGTGCACATCGAAAATCGAAGTCACAAAATATTGTTTGAAAAACATTACAAACATTGGAAAAACATTTAAAACCAAAACTTTTGTATCAAGAATTCATTCTAAAAGTACTTCAATGTAGTCATGTTTACTGAGATAATTAGTAAATATGTGCGATTTTGAAATGTGTTAATAACTGCACTTACTTTTTTTTGCTTCAACAGACTACTGACTCTTAAACCAAATATTACAACTGGGTAACTTTTTTAGTCACATAATCCTTAACAAATAAAGGCATCAAATCAAAATAGTTAAAATTGACAGAAGACAGTGGCCTAACATCTTTATCATGAGTTTCGCATCGTCACATTGATAGATAATTATGAGAACCTCTGAATCACGTGACAAACACGTGACACCAATTTGTATAAGTGTTTTACGGCCTTCAATTTTTAATAATTTTTTTCTGCTGTACGACACAAAAGAAAAAAAATTATAACGCACCTTCGATTCAAATTAAAATGATGTATTAAAAAATTAATTTATCTAAAATTACAAAACAACCCTATTAAGTATTTTATGTTGTGAAATAATTTTTTCTTAACATTTTGCAACTATATTAACATGCTATAGTGTTTAAGAACAAAAAAATGTTTTATTTTTTTACATCTGGGTAATCATTTATTTTTTTATTTTTTCCAAGAGATAAGTAAAATAAAATTATTGAAAAATCTTATATTAAGAATAAGAACAGTAGAAGCGTCTTAATAATTTCGAAAGATTTTTAAATTAAATTTTTTCAACAGTAATGAGAAAATTTTAAGCAGTTGTATGTATGTATGTATTTAATCTCTCCCTTGTACGGGTTTGAGGGCCTCCGCTCCCTGTACATATATTTACAATTCCATCCTTAGACTAACTTAACTACTACTTATATTCTACTCTTTCGCATTGCGTAGGATAAACAATAGTAACAGTAGTGATATTAATTTCTAAAATGAGCGAGCTTTCAGGGCTTCCGTTTCCTCTTACCATAAAAAAATGCATTTTCCACGATATTGAAAACAATTTTCGCTTTTTACTGTCCCTTTTCAGGATCACCCGTTTGGCTCTGCCCTACTCTCTTGCTTTCCCTTACTTCATCCAATTTCTTCATCCACATCACTCCCTGTCCACTACCACCCAAGATCCATCTTACACACTCATTTACACTCAACTGTCCCTCTTCCTCTCCTGTACATCTCTCTAATACATGTGCCCATGACTCCATTTCGTATCCACATACTCTGCATAAATTCTCCTCTTCATTCATCCAATATCTGCAAGCTCTCACTCCTTCTCCCATTCTGAACCGTACAACCCTACTCCATTTTTCTTCCTTTTTTATTTTTTGCAGATATTTTGGTTCCGGCAACCCTTTGATCATCATATACCATCTATTGTACCTCGAATCTATAATCTTTCTCCATCTCTCTTCTCCTTGTTTAACCAATAGCTCTAACTCTATGTTCTGCCACTCCATAACCCCTTCTCGAATATTACACACCCTTCTCATTTTTCTCCTTTCTTCCTCCCATTTTGAATTTCCCACATTACCTCTCGCTTCAGTGTTCCGAATTTCGCCGAAACATGCTTGTGCAATTTTACTTCCCTCTCCCCTTTTTAGCTTCTCTTCAAACCTCGATGCTCTCTTAATTTTTCTAGTACCCATATTTACTCTTCCTAACTCTTCTTTTAACATATATCCTGGGCCATTCCAGCTAACCCCCATTACCCACCTCAGGAATCGCTCATGCATGCTCTTTACTTTCCTATGTTCCTTCCATCCCCAGATCTCCATACCATAAAACAACACCGCCCACACCAACGCATCAATCAAACAGACCATCATTCTCCAATCGGTCTTGAACCTTCTCTTTCCTATACCCCATAGTTGGCCCATTACTTTACTCGCACATTCAATTCTTTTCCTCACCTGCAAACCAAAAACCTAGGTAACAGAACTCCTCCACAATTTCCACTTTTTGTCCGTTCATCTTCAAAACGTAATTTATTTTGCTGTTCCTATTTCTGAAACACATCACCTTTGTCTTATCTACGTTCAACGTCAGCTCTTTTGTTCCCACATACTTTTCAAAAGATTCTCATCATTAGGTTCATCCCCTTCTCATCATCTGCTAATAAAACTACATCGTCCGCGTATGCTAGAGAGTATAGTTTGCTATTACCCAAAACCGTTCCTCCTTTCCCCTTCTCCTTTAGCTTCTCCTCTAAGACTGCCAATAGGATACTAAATAGTAATGGACTCAAAGGGCACCCTTGCCTTAGATCTCGGCTTGTCCAGAAAACCTGCTCTTTTTTCTTTCCTATTTTGACCTTAATCCTTGTTTCAGTAGAAATTTTCTTTATTCTCTCCACTTACTTTTCCTCTACACCCCTCTCTTTCATTGCCTGCCATAGTACTTTTCTATTCACTGAGTCAAACGCTGCTTTGAAGTCTACGAACAAAGCGACTAGTCTCCCTTTCTTTCTCCCCAAATTTCTGTTAACTAAATAGTTAAGTACGTAGATGTTGTCTATAGTTCCCATTCCTTTTCTAAAACCCGTCTGATTATATGGGATACTTTCTTTTTGTTCTACCTGACTCTCCAACCTAATTCTTAAGATTTCTGCATATATTTTATAGCCGACTGACATGAGAGTGATCCCTCTGTATTCCTCTACCTTCTTTCCTTCTCCTTTCTTGATAAGCGGTACCACCAGTCCCGTCGTCCACTCTACCGGCTAACCTTCCCCATTCCATACCTTGTTGCAGATCTTCCACATCCCATCCCTTATCCCTTCTCCTCCAAACTTCATCGCTTCGTTCTCCATCCCATCTTCTCCCGTCGCCTTGTTTCTTTTCAACCTATTTATTGCCTCATCCCCTTCTTCTCTTGTTATCTCGTTCCCTTCCTCCATTTCTTGTTGGACTATCCTACACTTTTCCCCTTTGATCTTATTTTGCTCTTCCCCTAATAGACCCTTAAAATAATCCGTCCATTTCTCCATTTCTATTTCTTCGTTAACGCCCTTCCTTTCCCCTCTAACCCTATTTATCACATCCTACACCCTAGCTTCTTTGATCGCTTTTTCTACCTCTGCTTTATATTCTTCCTTTCCCCTCTGTCTTTTTATTTCCAGCATCTTCTCATGTTCTTTTTTCCTCCTGCTATACTCCTCCTTCTCCATTTCCCTTCTTCTCCATTTGCTCACACACTCTTTTATCCTCTTTTTACTCTCCCAGCATTTCTCGTCCCACCAGCCTCTCTTTCCCCCTACTCTTTCTTCATTAGTACCCAGCTCATCCTTTACCTTTTCAATTGACCCCTTCAACCTTTCAATTAACAAGTATATTCCCTCCTCTTTTTCATACCTAGCCTTCTCCTTTTCCATCTTTTGCTTAAACTCTTTTAATTTATCTACCCCCCAGATTCCCATTTCCTTGTTTCGTTCGCATCCTTTTTTTCCTTCCTCCCTCTGCCGCGCTGACTGACATTGGAATCAGAAAAAATACGTATATTTCAAATATATTAATTTTAAACCACTGATTGCAAAATTAAGAATTTTTTAATCTCAAATTTTCCCCATTTTCTAAAAAGGAGTCCTGAGGAAAGGGGTGGTCTGTTCAAGCTCACAGGTACTGCCACAAAGTAGGTCGTAGGGCAGCCAGAGCAGGTACCCTGCCTTGGGCAAGAGCGTGCCGACTATTGCTTTAAGGCGACTAAAACGTGCACGCGCTATTGCAGAGTGATCTGAGGAGGACGTGGCTCTGAACAAGCTGTTATTTTAGTAACCCTGGACACGATCCCACTTTTATGAGTTTCTCTGACCCTTATTATTTTTCTGATTTTTATGATCTCTGGTCGTTCTTTACTTTTTTTCCAATAAAAGTACTTTTTTGAAGATTGTGACTCGTTATTAATACGAGACATGCGCTAAAATATTTTTATACAGCTGAAAATTGTATTTTAAGTTGTAGTTTAAGGTTTAAAATCTACACATGCTTCAACGCAACACGAAACTAACTTGCCAAGGATGCGAGCAGGGTCATGAGTTAACATGAAATTAGAAAGGATGGGTTCTATTAAAAGGTGTCACACATGACAAATTCAAAAATTGTAATGCGTTAGACAAAGGACTGAAGGGATCATCCCTGCTACGTCCAGAAGTCGCAACGATAAAATCACGATAGATATTTTTAGATCCCATCCCGTCACATCTCGAAAGAACTTGTACATTCTGTCGATTTAAGATATTTTAACGAAATACTTAATTTTACTTAATCCCATTAAAATTTTTTTAACCCGATTCAATTATTGAACGGCTCTTCAACTATTACATATATATCTTTATTTTCCCAAAGCACATTTTGGCCTCAGAATTAATTCAAAATTTTCGGGATTCTATTCAGCATTAAGCTAGTCAAGACAACAAAATTCCACCCCCAAATCAATGGAGCTTTTAAAGCACAGACGAAACTTGAAGATTTGATACAAAAACACCGTTGATGATAATCACATCGAATTGAATGTCACTCTAAAGTTCATTTGCACAGCCTATAACACGATGATTTACGAAGGGACTGGATTTTCACCCTTTCACTTAACATTCGGAAGAGACTCTAAATCATCCGCACTACGTGATACGAAGAATTCATCACGTAAGAATTGTAGAATTTAAAAAAAATAAGGAAGGGTTCAAGATGCAAAAATTGTCATCCCTCAGAAAATTGGTGAGACTGTTGATTTAGTTTTTCTCAAAAACAATAAAACAAGGAAGTTATCGCCAGTCTGGAAAAGATCTGCCATTGTTATTGGCATCGAAATAAATAAGAATTACGTGGGCCTTATTAACAAAAAACGACACCGAATCCATGCGAGCAAATTAAAACCGTCCTATCACTAGTTTCAGGTACCACGAACATTGTATTTCTTGCCATATTCATCTTCGAAATCAGTGCTAATATTCAAATTAAGGATCTTGGCGACACTATGATTTTCGCTTAAAACCTTGGCCCATCTAAGCTCTAACATGATACTTAGAAACTCATTCTGGGAATCGACACGCAGAACTTCGAAAATTGGAATCTCGTACTCGCAGAGGATTATTGAACGCAATCGGATCCATTTCTGAAGCTCCTTTTGGTACTCTCGATAACTATGAATTACAAATCATTACAAGAATTGGAAAAGATATTTCAAGATAATAAGATAATGCCCAAAGCAATCGGAAATCAAATGTAAACAATTAAAAAATGTTCTGAACAGTATCTCGCAAGACTTGCATACTATAAACGATAAATCAAGAGATTATACACAAGAATTATAAATCTATAGGCAGATATCAAAAACACTGATATTTATGTAAGAATTTGATAAAAAAAGAATATTTTTCATTTTATGCGAGTAATTATTGAATAACTAATCAGAGTAAATATTAAATTTAAAATTTAAAATATAAAACGAATAAAACAAATGGAGTATATTACACTATTTAGCTTGAAACGATGCAAAATATAAATATTGGATTTTTTTTTAATTATTTAACATTGTCTATTTTTAATCAGTAAAAATATATTTATTGTTCTTAATATATTTGTGGGTGATAATCGCCGTAAAAACATTTGAAACATAACGCTTTTCGACAACAAGGGCAATAAATTACGATAAATTTATCGCCGGGGGAACATAAAAAATTATTATTTGATATATTTACAATGCCAAAAATATAAAAAAAGAAAAAAAAGTTGTCAAATAAAAGATTTGAACTAGCGACAGCCGGGTCGTTAGATAGGCCATTTCCCACTGGCCCAGTGACGCAGGCTGAAAACAGCAGCGCGTGACTCTGTAGACATTTGGCAGCCCCGGCGACCGTGATTTTCATACGCTCATAATTTTTAAACAAGGGCCAGTTACAAAGAAGCCGGGACACGTGTCTAATTCATAAGAAGATTTATTTCGGAGCCCAATCCTGTACAAAACGTAGTTTTAGACACGATTGGCACCCGACACATCTGTTTTTATGAAAATGAATCATCGTGAAAGCATTAAATCTACGACTTGTCTGATTATTTTTGACATACTATCGATTGATGATAGTTTAATCAAAAAGTCAATGCTGCAGACGTGGAGGAGAGAGGAAGAGAACTTGTAAGTTCAAAAGTGTCGAATTAATCCCATCAGTATTTATGATATCGTCCTCAAAATGGCGTCGTAGCTTTAGGGATAAGGCGTGCGATTTTAAGTGAGCAGTGCGTGCGTTCGTTTCTCGGCGATTGCGGATATTTTAATGAAGTGCGTTTCTCATTAGTTATAAGTAAAATACGTCTTACTTAAACAAAGTCAGCAATTAGTTTAGTTTAGAATAATGTATGAAGTATATAATTAGGAATTAATGTCAATAAAAATACGAGAAAATAAGAGGTTTAAAGAAGGTGTAAATTCTTTAGTTCTGGAAAACAAATGTATTTTGCATTTAAATCAATATTTTCGTCTTTGAATCTGCAATTTTTGCTAATGGCTTATCGCAGTGTACTGTACAGATAAACTTTTCTACTGTTGCAACGATAGCATAGCACTTTAGATTTGTGAGCATGATGCTATCAATTTATAGGACATATCTTTTGCTTAAAATTTTACTGTAGTTAACTTTATAATATTTTACTATTAGGTCCAGGACATCTTCAGTTAAATCTGATCAATTTTTTTTAATAATTTAATAATATTTTATTGGAATCAAGAAAATAAGAAACAATAGTGTATGCTTTTGAATTGATTATATATGCATTTGACCGAGAGCGAAAGCACCCTTTGATGCTTCAAACCAATATTTGACTGATTCAGATGTAGTTTTTTCTCATTGTTGACTTTGTCAATTGAATTTTCAATCGCATCGTGTTCTACATCGTAGTTGTGGTGCCTTATTGCTTCATCTCCTAATAATTACCTAAAAAATTCTCTCAAAGCATCTAGAGTGGAGAATCAAGTTACAACAACAGTCCCATTAAACATTG
>NC_046664.1:120126010-120129557 GCF_010883055.1 Belonocnema kinseyi
TGCATTTATATATTTGAGAATCTTAGAAATACTTTGAAATTGTTGAAGGAAAAAATGTAATTTGTCATTTTCCATTATTTCGTATACTGTCAACATTTAAATTTTCGATTTTCAAGAAAATTAAAAAAATTGTAATAATATTCCTGTAGGGATTTTAAAAAGATACATTTTTCTCTTCTTGACTTTTTACCATATCGTGCGTTATTTGGCTTAAATTTTCATTTATGTGTGTTTTTTGGAATTTTGTAAATGTTATAACTCCGTTAATTTGTGGTTTTATGAAAAAAAGTCATGAACTTAAATTTTTCATCTTTTTGAATACTATAAGCATCCGTACAGAGAAATTTTTAATCTTGAAAAACGTGGTCTTAAAATTATTAAACATAGGCTTACTTTTTGTGTTTTTATCCAAAAATTTCGTAATACTTTTTTTTGTCATCTAAGAGTTTTAAATACTCGTACGATAATATTAAACTTTCGTACTCTAATACGAATAATTGTAATCAAACCTGGGTTTTTCCTGTTTTGGAACGATATTATAATAAATTCTAATTAATTTTGTTCATTTATTCGAACAAAAGATCTTTCAGTGTACAGGCGCAGTACTGGGCGAATTGCAGTTCAATTACTGTGACAATACTTGCAAAAATTATATCAAATTCATTTGAAATGCTACAAAGTCCCTTAAAATCACTTAAAATCTCTTGAACTCAAAACAAGTTTTTTAAAGTCTTTGAAATCTCTTGAAAATTCTTTTACTTTTTGGAATTCTATAAAATTGTTTGAACTCTTTTGAAATTGATTTGGAAACTTTAATCTTTTTTAATTTAAAAGAATTTTTAAATCCCGTTAAACGATTTTGAAATTCATTAAAATGATTTTGCACACTTGAAAATATTTTGTGATTACACAATAATACATAAAATTCTTGGAAATTTCTTGACATTCTTTTGAATCACTTTAAATAATTTGGAATCTTTAAAAAAACTTGTAGAGCGCAGAGGGAAATTGAGAAATATGTCAGCATATTTGTGAAGATTTAGAGATATTTCGAAATATTTTGGAATATAAAAAATATTGAAGATTATAAAGAATATCAAGAATACCAAGGATATCCGGGAATATTGAAAGAATACGTGTATGGGAATATATAGTGAATGTATCAGGAATGTATCAGTAAATGTATCAGGTGATCTTATTAAGATTGGTTACAATTAAACTGTAATTAACGTCGGTTTTTTGGAGAATTACTTACGAATAACAATCATCGCTGACCGAATTCATTTGATATCAGGCGTAAAATAACGGAACTACTTAAAAATCCTAATTTATTGCATACATAAAATGCAAATATTATTCTGAAGATACAAAAATGAAAGGCAAATAAATGTTAAATACATAATTTATTGAGAAATTGTTTGATAGAAAAACACAAACATGAAGACGAAAACTAGTATTTTTTGTAAGTCATTAAAAATACCCATTACATGTACAGTGTAATAAATCCTAATCTTGTACAAAATTTGGAATTAGGTATTCAAAAGCTTCTTCACTGACCTCATTTGTTATAAAATAATACGACAAGAATAATCTAAAGAGTTTGTTTACGCGTTTACATGCTTCGAACTTACCATAAACGTCAGGTTATGTTCGATAATTGAATTCAATCAAAGATATTTTTGACAACATACTAATTAATACTTACCATGAAACTGTGATTTAAATTTAACGAGATTCCATTCTATTAATTTATTTTTCACGAAGTCATCCATAATTACGAGTCAGACACACATAACTCACAAAAATCACAAGCCTAAGGACGGCGACTAATGCCAAGTCGACGCGCACCTCACCGGCTCATCAATCTCGCATAATATGCACGGTACAATTCATCGATTGGTAAGGTTGAATCATACATCTGATACTACACTTTTCCCAGCTATAATTTCAGTCAAACAAACTTGCCTTGTCATATTAGGCTTGGTGATTTTCTTATACGTAGATAATAAATCTCAAATTCATATGGCTGAAACAGCACAATTTTTTGTAATTCGGTTAGAAATTCTCAAGCAAATTCGGATTGCCATTAGCCCTAAACAATTTCTTTTAGTGTAATACATAAAAATGGTTTAGACAAAAGTTGTTCAGGACAAAGGGGGCCTATTTACTTGTGCAGTTAGTTTTAACCTTCAGCTTCATTTTCAAGGTCATTTAACCTTCCAGTTCCTTCCACTTGAATTGGTATATTGCGAGGAAAAGTGTAATTTTAAACTTGGAATCGCCAGCGCGACATAAAAATGTTTGATAAAGTTCTTGGTAAATGGATGATATAATTTCAGATATATATTTATAAATGGTATTAAAATTTTTTTATGATTGTCAGATGGTCATTTCAAGGTTAAATGCTAAAAAAAACCATGATTGCAAATTCGATTGCATTTTCTAATAGAATAATCGCAGTTAATGTACATTTATGAGGAATATTCAACTCCAATGTGCCAACGACCCTGAGAATGTTGACCTTGATCTAATTTTTTAAGCGAATTTGAAGGTCAGATTCAAAGGACCTTGAAAATAAATTTCAAGGTCAAAAATAATTGCACAGATAAATGGCTCCCTTTGTCCTAAACAATTATTGTCTAAACCATTTTTTGTATTACCTCTTAGAAACCGAGAAATTCGGGCGCGTCGACTAACATGGCCCACCCTGTATATTTATAAGGACAAAGAAAAAGATTATACATAATTAACTCGCGTAATTGTTCTATACTTATCATAGTGGTCCAGAAAACGACCATATTTTTTTCTTCTAAAATAGCTCGATCCCTAAAAATGGTTCCTTTTCGTGTAAAATGTCCACTGTATATTGGTAGAATTAAAAAATAGGTATCTCTTAATCCTATTATTTGCAATAAATTGCTTATGTTATTTGAGTTTCCGCTGTTAATTGTTTTTTTTTACTTTAGAATACTAAAAAGATAAAACTTATATGTACTGAAGCAAAAACCAAAGAAAGTCTTTTTTAAACCACGCTTTATCTATTCCTATTTTCTTACCACTTTGAATAAACTTAGTTGCTACCATTTAACCATTCACAGATGGATAACGGAAGGTTTTTTAAAGTATTATGTTATACTATTTAAGAGAAGTAGGATCAGAATTGCTTTAAAGAATGCGATATTTGATACTTAAATGCATCATTATTCAGGAAAATTATACTTGGAAAGATCAACAGATACCTGGAACCAACCTAAAATTGCCAGGGAATTTTTTTACCGAATATGATTAGACGCACTGAGATAATTTTAAAGATAATATTTTTAATGTTTGTATTGATATCTTTTAACATTTACGAGGGTAGTTCAATAAGTCCTTAGAATGACCAACAAATGGTGCGCGAATCGCTCCAAATCATCTGTTTTCAGTCAGCACCACTCCCGACTAAATATATGGTGCAGTCACAGTCAACATCTTCTGAGTTTACGTGTTTTTATAACCAATTGAAAAAAAAATTGTTCGTTAAGAAAAATGGAAAAAAACGAGTTCA
>NC_046664.1:120129657-120134600 GCF_010883055.1 Belonocnema kinseyi
TATAGAGCTCCAAGGAGATTATGTTGAAAAATAAAAAAAATTTACCCAAAAAAAAATTGTTTTTATACTTCATTCTAAGGACTTATTGAACTACCCTCGTAAAATATCTACTGAATGTACTGATTAATAGTATAAATTTTAGTGTTGCTGTCTCAAATGAGCCAATAATTCGTACGATTTCTTGCAATCAGAGCTATTAGTCTGCATTTTCATAGTCACTATTCGACCTTTTCTAACCGAACCTCGATTATCCCTAAATTCGTACATTATATTTGAATTCTGGATACGCGATAAAAGAGATAATAATACCATGATTTTCGTACTCATAGAAAAATATATTTAATTTGCCAAAGTAAAAGTAATTGCAGCTTTCTATTTGTAATAATAACTATAAACTTCACGGGTTCTGGAGATACGGTTAGGAATATCGAAGCTTTAAATGTCAGATTTCAGTTTGCGATTACTGTTGTCGACCCCGAGAACGGTGATTGCCGAGGTTTTCTCAGATTTTGGATCTTAACCCTTCAACAGCCAGTGTTGTAGCTGAGCAACATTAACTATTTCGCATCTCGTAAAGTGGTTTTGAGTTATCATACACTCAAAAGAAACCAAAAAAATTATAAAAATTGAAAAATTTTGTTTGACAAAATTGATCCAAAAGGACCATATTATGTCTGAATTATTTCAGAATTTTTAATGTCGCGGCATCAAAGCTTGGCCGTTAAAGGGTTCACTTTTAACTCATGTTGTGTTCTTTAATTATTATAGAAAATTTATTAATCTTTCTAATGGTTTTTTTGTAAGTTTATCGCTTTATTTTTGAACGAATATTCACGTTTCGAAACCAGCAGTGATTTTTAATAGTACTTTTGCCGATCATACCGAAGATTTTTAACGGCAGTGTGCATTCAAAAATGTGGTTTATGCGTTATTTAATGAAATAGGCAATAAATATGAATAAAACTATCGCGAAGTAATAAATTATTAACCGAATGGCGGATCTAGCAGATTCTCAATGAAAATCAAGTTGCCACGCGAGCGAAGAAAGCGGGGTAACCATGCAAGGTGGCATTAAAATAAGTCTCTCACTCGATGAATATATTACTTTCTTTACATACACTGTTAAAAAAGCAGAGTTGAAATCAACTCCGAATCTATCAAGTCCGAATCTATTTCAATCAACTCCGTTCTGACTCTACAGTTGTCACACAACACCGTCAGGGGTTGATTTTAAGGAGTAAATAATGCAAAAAAGAAACGCTGAAGGGAGTATTAGGTATTTAGAAATAGACTTAAGTACTCTGAATAGATTTGATGGCAACAATACTAATTATTGTTACATGTGTGCACCTGAATGCCTTAAATTAATTAATTCAATTAAATTAAATTAGGCGAGGAAATTAAAAAATTGATAATGAATGATTTACTGGTATCAAAAAGTTTATGATTGTCCAATTAAAGTTGGGTAACTCATCAATTAATTTATAAATACAGGTTTACACAACGGCGTTCATATGAATTCTGAATTCTAGAATTTTATTTTAATATTATTATCATTAATATTCTGGGTTGAGACCGTGACAGCCCCTAACGCTTGGGTGATCACATTGCGTCCCCTTATAAGGCTTAAGCATGGCCCCAAAGCCCTCTCCATATGGAAAGGACCGCAGTTACGCTGTTGGCTGGTATTTTAGACTCATTGATGCAGTAAATGCCTGTGTTTGTTACACGTTTCCCCGCAATCGCAGGGCAGTAAAAGAGAATATGGATAGAAGTCTCATTATCCTTTCCGCACAGACGGCAGAGGGGACTTTCTTCAAGCCCTATCTGATATCTGTGGTACCGGAGGTTTCCATGTTTTATAAGCATTTCTGTTAGGACTTTTACTTCATTCCTCCCGAGCTTAAGTATTTCCTTTGCTCGATGACGGTTTAGCTTTGAGCCCAAGAGTGTTTTAGCCTACCTGCATCCAGAGAGCAAACCCCACTCCTTCTGATGTTCCTCGGTCAGCCAACTGTTAATATATACAGTGACTAGCCTACGGGAATTCCCTTCAACTGGCTCAGGTCCAGTAAAATTTTCCTTTGCTGCTAGCTTGTCCGATATACAATTTCCACTAAAGCCACTGTGTCTAGGGATCCAGAGCAGAGAGACACGGTCTTCTGTCGCTAGCTTATTCAGTGCCTTAAAGCACTCCCATACTAGTAGCGACGTGGTCGTTGTTCCATGCAGGGCCAGGATAGCAGCCCTGATGTCTGAGCAGATGCAAATTTTTCTTTTATCGCCATGCTCCATTGCATCATAGGCGCACTGGAGCAAGGGCATAATCTCAGATTGCAGGACTGTTGCGTAGGATCCCATCGCAATTGTGAAGCTTATTTCGTTCCTTCTACGATATACACCTGCTCCAGCGTTCTCCTTTTGCCTGCAAACATCTATAAAATAGCTGTCTCCATCACTGGGCAGGTGTGCCTCATTGTTGGCCCATTCCTCTTTCGTGGATAGGCTAGCTATCGGTTACCATATTTAATCTCCAGGCCCCTTCGCAGTCACGGCCTTTATGGTGAGATGGAGGAGCTCCGAAACTATTAGTGCCCCAGGGCCATCGTGAGTGTCTACTTCGAGGAACCAGTGATACCCCTCAGCATCAGTCCCCTGATCCTTTCCAGTCGGGACTTCACAGTAGACAATTCGACTCTGCTCCACCAGGCAACTCCACATAGTTAAGTCTGCTTTCAAACCCCAACTGTTCCCTATGGCTCTTCTACAGAGTCAAAGAGTCGCTACTAGCTTCTTGCACTTGTTTTCTAGGTGCTCGTTCCATGACAGCTTCTTATCAATAATGACTCCCAGATATTTGGCTTGCCCTTTGATTTCCCGTTTTTGTCCAGACAATTTCAATGTATTAGTTATTTCCCCACTTGTACCTTCTGGTGAATATAACTGCATCCATCTTACTCGGATTGACTGATAGTCCAGTCCCCTTATACCTTGAATCTACTATTCTCAGTGCTTGCTTCATTACTCCAAAGAGCGCATCCAGATGCTGACTGCGCACGATAACCAGTATATCGTCCGCATAGCCTATAACATGGTGGCCTTGACTCGTGAGTAGATGAAGCAGTTTATCCACTACAAGGCACCATCGCGAGGATTATAAAACACCTCCCTGCGGACATCTCGAGTCAACGGTTCAACATAAAGTAGTATCAACCTTAGTCGTGATTAGATTCCTATTGGCCAATATATGCGAGGTCCATTCTACGACTGCAGTAGGCACACCGTGTGTGATCATGGCCGCCCTGATCACCCTTCCAGTTGTGTAGTTAAAGGCTCCTTCGATGTCTATGAAGGTTCCAATCGCGAGGCCTTTTTGCTTCAGTTGTCCATCAATTAGTTTAACTGCTGTGCTTATGGCCGTGTCAGTCAAGTGACCATCCTTATAGGCATGTTGTTGCTTGTGAAGAGGACTACTTGACAAGCTCTTATGGCGGCTATATCTTTACACGAATCTTTCCACAGTTTTCAGTAGGCAAGGTGTGAGGCTAAAGGGTCGGAAATCTTTGGTTGAAGTATAACCGATCCGGCCTGCTTTCGGAATGAAGACTACTTTTGCACCCCTCCATACCGCCGGAACATAACCTAATGGCAGACTAGCCCTAGCAAATCTCATAATCGGCCCAATGATGATCTCACCCACCCTCTGTGAGAGGACTGGATATATGCCATCTGGATCAGGAGACTTGTAAGGACTGAAGGACTTCAGGGCCCACCTGACGCTGGCTGGGTAACAATCTCGTTAGCTAGCCACCGTTTCGGGTCCAGATTAGAAGCAAATGAGGGTATTCCCGTCAGACTCTTCGTATCCCCCTTTGTCTTACGTATTTCACTCCTATACTCATCCCTCATCGATGTAAGTGAAGTCCATAGTTCCCTCGTTTTGCCAGAATTGGCACGTCTGAACCTCTCTTTGGTTTGCCTGCGAAGTTCTTCGAGTTTCACATTCCATCAGTTTGTTTCTCCAAATTTTGGACCTTTGAAGGTTGACAATTACTTTTATAAGTAGATTTGATGGCTTCCGTGAAAATCTCGGCCGCCATCTCCAGGGTATCCACGTCTCTAATTGACCTGGGCACCCCTGAAAGTGCACTTCTTAGTTCTGTGGAAAACCGACCTACAGTCCGTTCTTCTTGGATTTCTGGCCCATTTAGGGCCGATGGTTACAGCGGATTCCAATACGAACTCTGCCTGGGAGTGATCTGAGAGAGTGGGTTCATCTGAGCCTCTCCACTTCTTGATGTTGTCTGTAAAACTACCGGTGCAGAGAGTGATCGCACCACAACAGAAGAGAAAGACCCCTTACCTTGCAGTATTCTACCAGTGTACGTACCTCCACTGGTGGATTAGTATCGCTGTCATATGGAAAGTAAGCCGATCCCATGACTATCCTTCCTATTTCTTTAAAATCTGTGACTATCACCATCAGGTCTCTAAAACATAGCTCAAGCAGCGGAATGACGTTGACTTCCTTCGCAAGTATACAAGCCCTTGGATTGGGTGCATTGGGGATTCTGTAAAAAAATCAGCCCCCCCCCCCCAGACCCCTTATGGTCTCTTGAATTAACCAGGGCTCCTAGATTAGTGAGTTACCTATGTGCCGCGCAGCCATGCTCTTCTGCAAAACTGGAGATGCGCCTTTGCTGTGAAGCAAGTTAATTTGGATAGTGGTTAGACTGGGAGCAGTCATTTCGGTCTGGTCCAGATCTTCCTGTTCACCGATAGCCTCTTCCTGCCCCTGGATGGCAACATTCACGTTTACCTATCCAAAAAGGTAGAAAGGCCTTGTGTAGCTAAGCTTTAGTTACTGGGTCAGCTGCCACTTTAAACTAATTTAAGAGGTCTCAAATTTTGTATCTCGTAACCGTCACCACCACCGTCAGGGG
>NC_046664.1:120134700-120138631 GCF_010883055.1 Belonocnema kinseyi
CCCCCCCCCCCCCCGTTAGAGTGCCCTCTAAGCCTCTTCCTCGCTTTTGAGCCTCAGTACTGGTTATCAGCGTTGTGGTCGCCGAAGTACCAGGTTCTGCAGCTGCTCCTCTAGCCCGCTGCGCCTGTCTCCTCAGTCTCCTTTTCAGGGAACCGTTGATGCGTTTCTTCTTATTGGAGGACTGATTGGCCACTCCCGTTTTTATAGCCTCATTTAGAGGGACCGTCACACCCTCAGCTCCCGGAGGAGCTAGGGGCACAGCCGCCGCCTTAGTAAAGCTTGCCGGAGAAACAAAGACCTTCCGCCAACTTTCTTCTTCCTTCTTCTTTTGGAATTAAGTTTGCGTGATCCATTTTGGTTTCCATGAGTAGCTAGGGAAATAAAAAGCCCGTCCCTGCAGAGACCCGCATGCAAAGCTAAAACTAATTACTCGAGGAGGTCGTCCGGTGACCCCGAGAGGCCATTAGGACAGCTCCGTAACCCTGAGGTGTCAAAGTGCCATACTACAATCATGCATACCAGGAGACCATTTGCAAAGGAGAATGAATTTCAGAGCCTGCCGCGAAACAGCGAAAGTGATCGGTTCCACGATCAATTGGTGTAATCACGAAAGTATGTATTGTCTGCTTTTCACGGCATTGGCAGCAACATTCGTTCCATACATTTTAATTTATTTTGATTGTATAGTGAACAAAACGCGCTCACAGCCTGGCACTCTTGTACTTTGACTTTCAGGTTATGTATATTGATGTGAATGTGCTTGCTGAAGTTCGATGCGCTTGATTCTTAGTTCGATACTTATCGAGATAGTTATGGCGACATCAAAAAGTACATGGCAATCGTGGCAATTCTATTACGCACATCACAGTACATAAAAAATTTACGTTAAATGTGTAATAATAATAGTTTCCCGCCATTACACGAAGATAAATTTCGGGAGATTAATTCAAGGCACTGCTCCTTGATTTCAATACGTCTTGGCGTGACAACTAAGATCTCGAAACCCTTGCTTTTAGAGCATGGGTCTATAAGTTTCAGGCATTAAGTCACGCCCTTTTCTCGCAGGTCTCAAATTCTATGCTTTTAGATCATAGAGTCCCAGACTTTAAAGCACGTCAACAATGCATCTCCAAAGTCATGCGCTTCCCCGTGCAAAAATATGAATCAAAGCCCTACCAGGCCCTAATGAAGTTGCCTTATTTGATTAAAGGCCCGGGTACGAAAATCCTATCAGGCCCTGATGGTGTTTTATCACGCTCTGCACGAGAAGGGTATTGTGTAGCCAACCTTAGACGGTCCGTATCAGGTAACCTTTCCTGTGCCTTTAAAATAAGTAAGGCCCCTCTCCAGGCTGTATATATTTTCTATCAAATTCTATCAAACCTAATTGGCTTTTGAATGACTAAATAATCACGCGCATGTTGGTTTGCTAGTACTTATAAACAATAAATAAAATCATTCTTCATAGAAAAGACTTAATTTTACAAAAACATGGTTGAAAAGTCGATAAATATAATAATAAATATTTTACACTTTTGAAATTCACAGATTCATCAGCAAGAAAACAAAAGACCTCGCGAAAGATGCGCGAATACCAACGGGCGCCAGATGGCGCGTCACACGATGCCGCGCAAATTTAAATTTGTATTTACGAAAAATCATGGCAGAAAATAATGATTGACATTATTATTTAAAAAATAATATTTTCTTAACTATTCATAAAATTTCAAGTAGAATTGCTCAAAACGATAATAAATCTACAATAATATTGTAATAATAAGTATTCTGCTTTTATTTTAAAAAACATTATATTTGAATTTTTTATAATAATGGAAGGTTTTAAAAGGTTTTTCTTTTAACTGAAAAAACTGGTCGTTTTTTCGATCGAATTCTACTCAGATGTTTTTTTTGTTTCTTTTTCCACGATCCATTTATTGTAAAAAGTATTAAATTTGAACGCATTTGCACTTGACAGGCATCGCAAAGGGTATAACAAAGTTGCGCGTCCCGTGCCTTAACTTCGGACCTTTTTCAGTACGCCTGATCTTCAACAGAGGCGCTCTTATCCTTGTCCTGTCAGGACCGTAAAGTTAGCGACAGTACGGTATAATTCAGACTGCCTGACTTAATAATGAGGGAAGGCTATTTGGCCCTTAAACGGATCGAACCAGGGCCATTATATAAATTTATTAATCAGGCAATCTGAGCCGGACCTGATTCTAGCCTTTTTCTAAATAAGGCAAAATAAGGGAATTTCCGCACGGCAGTGAATTAAAATCTTAAAAATTTCTCTTCGTGTAGTGTGAAAGAGTAAATTTTATCACATGGATTCATCATCGATCATGGAATCGATCACTTGCACTGTTTGGGACCAGGTTTCCAAAATTGCAATTTCTGTGCGGCTATTGAAGAAACGTTTTTTCCTGTTTTTTTTTAACAACAAAAATTTGAAGTTCCATCTTTATGATGAAGGTAAATGTTTAGAAAAACGTACATTGGATGTGATTTTTAATCATTATTCAATTATCTCAAACGCCTAAAGGACAAAACTTCAAACGCAAGTATAGAAAATTTGTTATTAAACAAAATTTGTCGCAGTTCGCGATAAAATATCTAGGTTTTCTGAAAAAACATTTAATGCGCATGAAAAATCGCATATTTTATTGCATTATAACAAGTTTTAAAACGGTCTAAAGCACAAAAAAACGAAATATTACACGAATAAAAATTGTAATTACTTAAAATAATGTATTTACAAAGTACTTTATTTAAATTTCCATTTACAGTTCATTTATTTTACATCTATATAAAGTAGTATAATAATACAAAAAATAACTTGAAAAGGAGAGTTAAAAAATTAGTGTTTTAACTTTTTGAGCTATGGCTTATGAAGATGGTTTTTCATTGAATTTTAATTCTGTAGATGTATATGTAATAAAATATTTAAATATTAAATATATGTATTTATTGTGAGGACTACTATGAATATTTATAGCCAAAATACTCGCAATCAATTAATATTTATTTTTAAATACCTTCTTTGTGATTGCTTTGGGTAGAGAAAAAGTAGGAGTGAAAATTAACGAAAAAGTTTGAATGAAATTTACATTTTTGTAATCATAATGAATATGCGGACGATATACAGCTTATTTTAAAGGACGGATGAAGTATATGCGTCATAAAAATAATGACATGATTTCTTAACATTCTTAAAATTAGCTCCAGAATTTTAGTACGTCAGCAGTTTGCCAGTACAGAACCAATACTCGTTTCAAGTACTGGGACTCCGGCAATGTGTACTGGATCAGTACTACGCCACTTGAGTATTTCCACCTGGGTAGAAGGTGCGCGAATACTAGTGTGGTTAAATTAGTAATTTAGGAATTAAGTTTACCCAAAAAATATATCCATGCAGAGCATGGATAGATCACCTTAAATTTTGGCTGAATGAAAGTTTTCCGTGTGGAAATTACCCCATTTGGCCCTGTTACAAGTCAGGCACTAATCGGGCGCTAGTCGGGTTATTAATTTTGACAAAGTACCCAGTCGGGGACTAATCGGGGACTAGTTGGGCTTTTTGTTGTCAACATTTCAGTCGGGGCCTGGTCGGTGATTGGTCAAGGGCTAGTCAGGCCTTTTTGTTCACTAATTTCCGTGCAGGTAATCTTCAGGCTCTGGTCGGGAGCTGGTGGAGCTCTGATCGGGTTATTCTTATGTTTGAGTTTTCGGCGAAGTTTTATCAAATGAGGTAATATCTAAAAAAGCGTAATGATTTTTTAATTCTAAAACACTAAGAATATATTTAACAATAGTTTTAAACCGTTTTTTGGAGAAAAGATTTATTACTGTTAAATTAATCTCAAATATACTTAATACACAACAAAATAACGATTGTAGATTAGGGCGAAAAATCTTGGATTGAAAATCAATA
>NC_046664.1:120138731-120144619 GCF_010883055.1 Belonocnema kinseyi
ACTTAGGGTAAACTGGCAGGCCAAATTGGCCACCATCATGAGATTTTTGTGTTAATGACAAAAAAGAACGACTAAATCTGAATCAACTAAAGAAAATGATGACGAGAAGTGGATTGGATGTAGGATGATGATATTCTGCGATGCGACAAACCGATTTCTTTTCCCTATCTTTCTATCCCTATCCCTAATATCGGTACACATATCGTAGAGAAAATTACATTTTGTCGGTTGTAAAGAGAATGTCGTAAAAATCATAACACCCTGCCGCTGAGGACGAAGTTGACTGTGGTGCACGGCGAAATTGCTCCATCCACCGCACCGCCTATTCGTTGGCCATCAAAATTGCTGTACGCTTGATAGATCCTTTGTAAAACGTGCTTCTGCAGAGCTTTTATGCTCTTGCTCCCAGGCAAGCGAATGTTCTCTTATTCTGACAACCTGCTACCATACACCGCGAACTAAACGAACTTTCATACGTGTGCCCATGCCACCGTGCTGCGTTGCGGCGTGGCTGTAGCGTACAGCTCCGGTGGATTCTACACTATGCGATGGACGGCACGATTACAAAGTGCCAGTATACACGTACACCATTCACTCCGGGTTACGAGGTGTGGTCACCGAGTCGATCCACTTCTTTAACCAACAAATGAGGCGAAATTCAATCAGCTTCACTTCAGACCCCGTGCAGAACTTGTCCAACTTATTCCCGATTTCCGACTTATATTTTGTTGCTGATATTGTGAAAATAGAGATTACCTTATACAAAATGTATGAGTCTCCGGGTTCGTAACATTATAGATCATATGCTTTTTATATTTTCTCGAACATAACCTCACTTCTCCAATCTCACTCCATGTGCCCCATGTGCATTAGTTAAACAAAAATCATTACAAAAGAATATTAGAAGATTTAAAAATATTTATAAATAAAATTAATTTATGTGTATGTGTGTGTAATAGCTCTAAATTTGAACATTGTTTGTCAAAGCATAATAGTTTTCTTCGGAATGTGAACTCTTATCGATAAATTCAAGCAATACAAACAGATAATGTAATGTAGAATATTGAAAATGAGATACAATGTATGAGGGTATATAACGTATAATAATGAAAAATTGAAGTTTTGTAAAATTTCTGCACGGGGCCTTCCAGAGGCTGTTTGCGCTTATTTTTTTCTTAGCTGATTTAAAATATTTTTCGTTACAAATTTTTAAATCAGGAAATTTTAATTTAATGAAGAACTCTTCCAATCAGACAGGGATCTTAGAAAACATAAAATTAAAGAAGTTCAAGTTGTGAAACAGTATTGCGAGAAAGCATAAAACATAAGTTTGATTCCAAACATCAACAAAGAGACTAATAATGAGATAAGTATGCTTACTAAAAAAGTGTACTCGACTCATTAGAACAGTTAGATGCGAGCTGCACTCGCAAGTTTGGGCGCGCCTACGGCGCGCGGCTGTTGGTTCACGCGGTTTGCGCTCAACAGTATATTTATCTCGCGCTTCGCGCTCGACTTTTCTACGCAGACTATTTAAAACTAAAGGTAAAAGTATCGACAACAGTAATTTAATGATTGTGGATTCTCTTTTCTTAAAGCTCCTTCGGCTTTAACGAACACATTTTCATCACGTATCTCGTGCTTGGTACTCGAGTTTGTCCCTGAAATTTTCTATCATTCCCATAAATATATATTATTATAATTCGTAACTTGCATTGGTATTAAAACAGACGAAATTTCATTGTCCCGTTAAAAAAAATTTGAAAATATTTATTGCAATTCATTTTGAATTCACCCTAAATTATTATTAGTTTATCCTAAATTTTTTTACCTTCTTCTAAATTTACTCAATTCTATTCATTCGATAAAGGTTTTAAAAGTTTTTTTCAATTCATCTTGAAGTTCTTAAAACATACCCTAAATTTGGAGGCATCCGATCAAATTCTTTCGTAGTTTTTTTAATTGTTCCCTATTTAATCTCAAACTCATTTTTGAATTTATTGAATTATGACTTTACAAAATGTAGAACTGATTTATTTTGAAAGTGGTTCGTTTAAATAACTTTGTTTTGGAAATTTTATATTAAAATTTCTTTAAACTAATTGAAAATTGTACAAGTCAGTATTTTTTTAAATATTATATTTATTTTATAAGATATTATCTTAAAACTATTTAGCTTCTATGTTTTAGATTTTTTAAAGAATGGTTGCGTATCAAATTCCTTGATTCAGAAAGTGCGCTTAATACTTTGAATAATAATTTTTGTTTATTTTTCGTGTTCTTAATTTAAAAATATAAATGAGAAAAAAGCCTTTTTGGAGATTAAAAAAAACTAGTAAATTTTGGTATGCTAAAAGTTAAAAAAACGGCCTGTCGTATGAAAAAAATAAGTGATGGGAATTTTGTCGCTACATTTTGGAACATACGCCCTTATGAATATTTAAATTTGTCTTGTGCCATTTCTCCAAACAGTCAGTTTCATTATTCATAATGTTATTTTTTTACGATTAAAACGAAAACCAGGCGTTTTACCAAGAAATTATTTTAAATAAAATTTTAGATTTCTTTGGGTTAAACAATCTTTCTCTTATATCTTGTGTCATTTTACCAAAAAATGTAATTTTTCATTTTTAATGTTGTTATTCACGATTAAAAAAAAACTACCAATCATATAAAAAATCTATTAATAAAAATTGTTGTTCTCAACTTTCGGTAAAAAAAATGTTAACGATTTATTTTTTCTTAGCTTGTGTCATGTGTTGAAAAATTTCAGTTTTTTATTTTCACTTTTTTTTTTAATAAAACAAAAACTACGTTTCTATAAAAAGTGATTAATAACAAATTTGTAGATATTTTTTGGGTGCATATTGTTTGTCTCATAATTTTTTTCCTCCTTGCATAGTTTGACAACAAAATACAATTTTTTATTACTTTTTGTTTTATCAAAATTTGGAGTATCCATTTTTCGAAAAAATTAAAAACTTGTTATGATAATCTTGTAGGGCTTTCAAAAATTAACATGTTACTTTTCAAGTACTATGAACAAGTGTACAGAGAATTTTTGAAATATGAAAAAATTTAGTCTTAAAAACTTTCAAAATACACTCGCTTTTATAATTTTTATCCAAAATGGCTGACCAACGAATTTGGCATTTAGCTTAGGAAACTAAAAGAATGTATCAAAGGCCAATCTAATAGATTATTTTGTTCAAACGTTATCGTGGTCGTAGAGAGACAAACATAAAGACAGACACATTCATAAAAACTTGTTTATCGGATTCAAGAGGTCTGAAAACGTGAGTTTTTGACAAAAACTGGGAGGGGGTAAAATTTTACACAAATCTAATACCTTCTCTGATGAGAATGTATTAACATGAAAAAATAACAAATTATTAATTAAATTTTTTCAAACCTCACACACGAGACGAAACAGAAATTAAATGAAAAAAGTTGTGATTAGAATGTGCCCACAGACCGGGCAAATCTTCTTGTTTTTTATTGTTAATCATGTTTTTCATGATTAAAGCCAAAACTATGCATCCTATCAAAAAGTTGTTGATAACAAATTTGGAGATCTTCTTCAAATGCACAATTTTAGTACATTCGTCTTTTATCGTATTTTGCATAGTTAGGCCGAAAAATGCCATTTTTGGATTTTTCATAATTTTGTATGCTATTAAAATATGAAATTTTGATTGTTTAAAAAACTTCAAAAAATTGTTATGATAATCTTATAGGGCATTCAAAAAGCAACATTTTTCTTTTTCTGACTTTTTTCATATCGCGCGTTAGTTGGCCTAAAATGTTCATTTTCGTGTGTTTTTGGAATTTTGCAAATGCTATAACTCTGGTAATTTTTGATGTTATGAAAAAATTCATCAGGATGGTTTGTTCGAATTTTTGAATACTATGAATAACCGTACAGTGCATTTTTGAATTTTTGAAAAAGTAGACTTAAAAATATTCAAAATGTGCCCACTTTTTGAATTTAGTTAAGGATACTAAACGAGCGTACCAAAGGCTAATCTAATCGATTAATTTTTTCAAAACTTATGGTGTTCACAGACAGACATACAGACAGACATACATACAGACAGACATACAGACATGCAGACAGATAGAAACATTCGTAAAAAACTGTCTTTTGGATTCAGGGGTTCTCAAAACGTGGACATTTGACAAAAACTTGGAGTGTCAAATGTTACACAAATATAATACCTACTCTGATAAGAATGTAAAAAGGGTTAAAATTGATACCGAAATTAATATCAGTTTGATATGCAAAAAAAATTATATCGAATTCAACAGCTTTTTGATCGGCCGGAGTGAATGATCTACGTTTGAGATCATAATGATCTAATTCGGGATCATGTGTGATGTCAAACCAAAATGGCTGACGTTCTTAGAGTACTTTATCTCATATGCAAGCTTTTTATGGTTTCTGATCGTTCAGTGTACTTGAAAAGTTAAAAAAATAACGAAATCTGTTATTAGAAAATGTCACCTGTTAAGTGCAGTTGTCTCTTCCGTGCGGTTAGATACAATTTTTATGTCATGTCCTCATGACACCGGTGCCAAGGATTGGCGGCTATTTCGTTTAGTCTGAAAAATGAACCAAAAAATAAGATAAAATTTATCCTAGTGGACTAATTATTGTGATTTCGGGAGTTAAGTGATCATTGGAGCAAAATGCTCAGCAACAAAATTGATCCGTTTTTTTACTATGAAAAAGAGAGAGGCAAGGGAATCAACGCGACTGTTTTCTGCTAATTGTTTATCAGTCTTCTTTATACCACGGGCAAGCAAAATGTTTAAAATTAGTTCAGACGTCCTTTTCAGAAAAATTGAAAATTGTATACTACTACTATCTGTCCAAAAAATATAGGCGGCTCGATTTTTGTACAGATTTTCATGAAAATCTCAGCAAAAAAAAAATCGAAAAATATGAATCAATATGAGTGTGACAGACGAAGGTTTTGGCAATACTGATACAGAGTTTCAAAATGTTGTGATAATTATCGATTATTTTCTTGGAGAATGAAATGTGAAAAAGTACATTATATTATCCTTTCCGAATATTCAAATTTGAATAGCTCTAAGTGAATGAAAATAAATTTAAAAAGTTATGAAAAAAATACATGGTTTCGTTGATCCTTTCTGTACACAATGGTGAATTTTAGAGCTAAAAATATACATTTTTGTTAATAAGTTGTTAACAAAAACGTAGGGAGCTGTCATCTCCGAAGCTAAGGAACGTACAGAGATGATTCTTGAAGTAAATTATACATTTCTGGCTTCTGAAAGTATTGCATGTATTTTCAATGAGCAAAAAGTTGGACTTGAATTTTTTTTAAATTGTTTTTCTTTAAGAAAAAATACAAAATACTTTACGATAATTAAGGCAATTGTATCCTTTTTTCTGCATCAGGACTTAGGGACTGTGTAAGCATCCTGAGTACGAGAGAAGATCGTATTGCACGCGTAGCAGTAGCGCCAGCAAAGTGCCGTGCTGCGAGTGCGGTTGCCTCGATTATAATGTATTATGTACAGGCACTATATAAAAAATTCTATATTTTCTATACATAATCGGGTATTTAAAATTTATATAACAGGAACATAATTTTTCTTTATATAATCATCTTCTTGGACAGAATTTAAGTATTTAATTAAGCGGAAATGACCCTGGTATAAATGATCATGCACCAGGTTGCTCAAAGCGTCTTCTACAGGAATTCTCACAAAATTTAAAGATCGATGATAAAAATATCCACTTCAAATGTACTTGCTATGAGAGTGGGACGATGGTCGTGGGGGCTAAAGCGTAGGCTTTGGACCCACTCCTTCGGCTTGCGGGTTCGATTCCCGCCTCGCACTCTGGAAGAGTCTCG
>NC_046664.1:120144719-120148010 GCF_010883055.1 Belonocnema kinseyi
CTTCCACCACCAAGTAAGTGTGTGGAGGGTGTGTAAAGGAATAAAGAAGGTGTAAGAAAAATGTAAACCCTTAGGGGACACATTAGAAGCTTCCACTGTGATGTACTTGCTGTGACGCTGGTTTACCTGGTCATGCACCAGGTTACTAAAAGCATCTTCTACAGGAATTCTCACAAAATATCAAATTCAATGATAAAAATATCAACTTCAAATGTAGTTGCGATGCCGCTGGTGCACCTGGTCATGTACCAGATTGCAAAAAGCACCTTCTACAGGAATTCTCACAAAATTTAAAGATCCATGATAAAAATATCCACTTCAAATGTACTTGCTATGACGCTGGTTTACCTGGTCATGCACCAGGTTGCTAAAAGCATCCTCTACAGGAATTCTCACAAAATATCAAATGCAATGATAAAAATATCAACTTCAAATGTAGTTTCGATGCCGCTGGTGCACCTGGTCATGCACCAGGTTGCAAGAAGCACCTTCTGCAGGAATTCTCAAAAATTTATTGATTGATGATAAAAATATCAACTTCAAACGTACTTCCGATGACGCTAATGTACCTGATCATGCACCAGGTTGCTAAAGGCATCTTCTACAGAAATTCTAACAAAATTTAAATTTCGATGACACAATTATTAATTTCAAGTGTAATTGCGATGATGCTGGTGTACCTGGTCATGCACTAGGTTGCTAAAAGCATCTTCTACCGGAATTATCACAAAATTCACAGATAGATGAAAAAAATATCAATTTCAAATGTAGTTTCGATGACGCTTTTGTAACTGGTCATACGCCATGTTGCTAAAATAACTTCTACAGGAATTCTCACAAAATTTTAAATTCGATGATAAAAATATCAACTTCAAATGCAATTGCGATGATGCTGGTATACCTAGTCATGCGCCAGGTTGCTAAAAGCATGGTGATACAAATATCAACTTCAAATCTAGTTGCGATAACGCTGGTGTACCTTGTCATGCACCAGGTTGCTAAGAGCATCATCTACAGAAATTCTGTCAAAATTTACAGATCGATGATAAAAGAATCAACTTCAAATTTAGTTGAGATGCCGCTGGTGTACCGGGTCATGCACAAGGTAGCTAAAATCATCCTCTACAGGAATTCTCACAAAATTTAAAGTTCGATGACACAAATATCAACTTCAAATGTAGTTGCGATGCCGCTGGTGCACCTGGTCATGCACCGGGTTTCTGAAAACATCTTCTAGAGGAATTCTCACAAGGTTACAGATCGATGATAAAAATATCATCTTCAAATGTAATTGCGATGTCGCAATGACGTCATACGCCATGTTGCTAAAAGCATCTTCTTCAGGAATTCTCGCAAAATTTAAAGTTCGATGACACAAATATCAACTTCAAATGTAGTTACTATGCCGATTATGTAGCTGGTCATGCACCAGGTTGATAAACGCATCTTCTACAGGAATTCTCACAAAATTTACAGATCGATGATAAAGATATAGACTTCAAATGTAGTTGCGATGCCGCTGCTGCAGTTGATCAGATACCAGGTTGCTAAATCCATCTTCTACAGGAATCCTCACAAAATTTAAGGATCGATGAGAAAATATAAATTTCATATGTAGTTGCGATGTCTCTGTTGTACCTGGTCATGCACCAGGTTGATAAACGCATCTTCTACAGGAATTTTCACAAAATTTACAGATGGATGATAAAAATATAAACTTCAAATGTAGTTGCGATGCCGCTGCTGTACCTGATCAGACACCAGGTTGCTAAAAGTTTCTTCATTACAACTACAACAACAACTACATTTGACGCTGAAGGTGTCCGAAATCGCACATTTTTCCACGTTTGGCGTCAAAGGAGGGTCTGTATTTAACGTAAATTATACCCTCTTTTAAAGCTCAAACTACTACTTTAGGACTTGTAGCATCAAAGCAGGTTCTCTATAATCGCGCACCAATATGGATTGCACGCATGCACTGAGTATTTACCAAGCGCCCAGCGCCCTAACCGATTCAGCTAACGGCACGCGTTAGGATGTCTTCGATAAAAGTCATTATCACTTGTCCAATAATTCAAGGTTCCAAATCTTTTTAAATCCTAAAAAATTAATTGAATAATTACTTTTTTTAACTTTCTGTATCTTTAAATATTTGAAATGATTTTTGAAGAGTTCAATTAGGTATTTTCACTTCAACCATCAGCTAGCTTCACTTCGTTAAAAGCCGAGTGAGAAAAAATGGATCAAATGCACAGAACAAACCCTTATTTCTGTAATATCTTAGTAATTAATAATAACTATTATCTTTTTTCATTTCATTGAATTTATTTATTTATTTATTTATCAGCATTTGGAACTCGAAAGTTCATTGCCTCATCTACCCGAGACCGCCACGCATCTCTATCCTGTGCATCATCCATCCACTCATTATAATCATATCCTAGTTCTACCAAATCTTTTTTTAAATTATCCCTCCACCTGATTCTCGGCCTTCCCAGTGGTCACTTACTATTCGGTTTCCCTTTCATGATTTGCGTTACCGATCTATCGTTGCCCATTCTAGCTACATGTCCCGCCCATCTAAGCTTCCTTGCTTTCATTACTCGTAAAATATTGGGTGAACCGTAAAGAGCATGTAGCTCGTCATTGTGCAGTTTTCGCCATTCGCCGGTCTCTTCGTCTCTGTTTGGGCCATATATTTTCCTAAGCACCTTATTTTCGAATACTCTAAATCTATTTTCCTGCGTTTGAGTTAATGCCCACGTTTCGCAACCATATATCACAACTGGCATGATTATTGTTTTATAAACTCTTATTTTGATTCTTCTAGATAAGGATCGCGATTTTAGAAGCGGCATCGTTGCAAAATAGCACCCGTTACCAGTTTGCAGTCTTTTATTGATTTCCGTTTTAATGTCGTTGTCGCTTGTTATGATTGTCCCAAGATATTTAAATTCGTCTACTCTTTGAAATTTCATATTTCCGACCGCTAAATCGACCTCTTCATCGTTATCGCCTGCTCTATCGAGGATCATTTATTTAGTTTTTGATTCGCTAATTTCTAGACCTATTTCTTTGGCTTTTGTAATTAGTATTTCTGCATTCTTAGTTACCGTTCCTTTATCGTCTCCGAGTATATCAAGATCATCAGCATATCCCAAAATTTGTAATATCCCATTGAGGGTCGCCCCCGTCGGTTCTGTTTGTACTTGTCTAACTACGTATTCTAAAACTAGATTGAAAAGTATGCAGGAGAGGGCATCGCCCTGTTTTAAGCCATCGTGGATTGAA
>NC_046664.1:120148110-120155932 GCF_010883055.1 Belonocnema kinseyi
CATATTTATACCAATGTGGGCTCACCACACCCACGACTGGTTCCTATCGGCTGTCCGCGACTGCTTATTCTTGTATTCGCAGTTAACCTCAGGGGTGTTTAATCTCAGGGGCCTTTCCTCTATCCGCAACCTGAGGACGCGCTACGTAGTGGTGATAGGTACCCACCAAGTAGACATCATTTCATTGAATAGTAATTAAAAAATAAAAACTATTTTTCAAATACGCTTATATAGTAAAAATCAGCTTTTACGAAGATATTGGCAAAATAGGGCAAAAATGAACTGAATCCTACGCATTTGGTCCCTTGCTTTCCCCTCAGTAATCTATGAAGTGAAGTTAGCTGTTGATTGAAGTGAAAATACCTGATATACTTTGGTTCTCTTTTTTAAAAGTATTATACGTTATACGCTTTAAAAGACTTTGAGGCTACATATTTAAATTTGATTCCGCGTTAATTATTACTTAAATAAATACAATGTCAAACTTGCTGCTTTCAATAAAAAGATCTTTTTATCTCTTTAGTAAGCAAAGATTTAAGAAAATCGTTTAGCATCATAATTTGTCCAGTATACTGAAAAATAGAAATATTGAGTTCAAAATTCAATCTAATATTCAGCAGGAAATAAGTTTATATTAACAATAACAGTACTGGTTTTATAGCCAATTGTCTCGTCTCAAAATTCGAGATGAGTAGTCAATTATTTTTCATACAATTAGCTGTTCTTATTCTCCAATAAATATGATAAAAAATTACAACAGTTAACATTTTCTAACAAAAAGAAATGCTGTTTCCTCCGAAATCAAGTGGTAGACGCGTAAATAGTAATATTTCTCTAAAAAAATGTTTCAGAAACTCTCAATTATTATTGTTTAGTAACAAAAATGACCAAGAAATTGGAAAAGTGGTACTGTTGCTTGGAAAAAAAAGATTTTCTTTATAATATCATAAAAAGAGATATTTCGGGTATCACTTGTGTAAAAAACTACGAATTGTTTGCCGACGTTTCGTGAACATAGCAGTTCACATCTTCAGAGCTGACCTGAAACTGAGGTATCAGGTCATGTTGTTCTTAGCTATACTCTCTACGATGCCTATGATTGGCTAGAGCGCCCCACCGTGGGGACGGGTCGAACTTTATTGGCCAATCAAACCTTTTTTTTTAATCCGGGAGAAGGGAAAGCCAAATCGGATTGGTATTATATTCATTGTCCCTATTGATGTTATTAGGTTGTTTTAAGATTTAGATTGCTTCTCTATGTTTTCTGGGAAATTTTTTGTGCTTTTTTGCAATGACTGTTGTTTCATCAAATAAAATGTTATGTCCTGTTTCGATATGATGTTCAGCTAGTACTGATTGCGCGAAATATTTTAGCCTGACTTTACTCTCATTTTCCTTAATACGCTGGCTCACCGCTTTCCCGGTCTCTCCAATATAGACTTTGTCACAAGAAAACGGGATTTTATATACTCCTGGATCACTGAGAGGTGCCTTTTTATCTTTAGCTTTATTTAGTAGCTTCCTTATTTTCGCAGGAAGTTTAAATATAGTTTGGATGCTGTGTTTGTTGAGAATTCTTCCTATTTGTTCTGTGACACCGTGGATGTAGGGTAGGGTGGTGGTAATTTTTCTCTCTCTTTCTTTAGAAGGTTGTGTTGACTTATTTTTTTGAGTGTTTTCGTATTGAGTTATCAATTCGTTTGTTTGTGTAACCGTTCTGTATTAGGATTTGTTTAACGTTTTTTCATTCCTTGTGTAAGTTATCTTTATCCGTTATGGAGACAACTCTGTTTACAAGAGAGTTGCTGACCGATTGTTTTTGAGATGGGTGATGGTGGGAGAAGGTATGTAGGTGTCTGTTTGTATGCGTGGGTTTTCTATAAACTTCATGTCCTAATGTGCTATCAGATTTTTTGTAAACTAATACGTCCAAGAAAGGCAATTTTCCGTTTTGTTCTGTTTCCATGGTGAACTGGATATTAGGATGTAATTGATTGATAAAATCGAAAAACTTATTTAGTTTATCTCGTCCATGTCGCAAGATGACAAATGTGTCATCAACGTAACGGAAGCAAAATTCTAGTTTAAGTTTGGCTTAGTTGAAAATTTTTTATTTCATACATAATATTTGTTGTTGGCAATATTATTTTTGTTAATTAACTATGCATTCAGTCGTTAAGATGACCAATGAGTTCAATTAACCTAATTAAAAAATAATTTTTACTTTATTTTCATTAAGTTCGAACATTCTAAGCTCAAAAGATTCAATGTAGGGTCATTATTGAAGGGGAGGTTAAACAGCGTCAAAGTAGGGTCTTGAGTTTTAAAAATGTAGGCTTTAAATATTTAAAGTAGCTTCAGAGAGATGTTACAGCCTCAAAATAGGCTCTAATGTTTCATTCTCTAGGAGATAAAAGTTTAAAGCAGGGGCTATAAGTTTAAAGAGCGTTAAAGCAGGTTCTAATAAGGAGCTGCAACATCAAAGTCGGGTCTAAATTTCGACTCGGGTAGTATATTTATTTAGCCTCTGAAAGCATTGCGAGGCAAGAAATATACCTTTTCTTCGAAGAGTCCCATTTCTTTCAAATTAACATAATCATTTATTTTTACAGTGTTAACTTGCTTTACCATCAGATAATATGATAATGATCCACGTACATTCGTACAAGCATCCATTCTAAATTCTTAGAAATTCAATAAATGCATTTTTATTTCATAGGTGTCGTACACTATGGCAGACATACCGTTGTTTATCCTATACTTATTAGAGTTTATCAGCAAACTGAAAATAAATAGGTCTATAAATAGCCTCTTTAAAATGCGAACAACTACATTGTATACAGTCCTGTTATATTTACAATATTCAAATAGTTTTCTTCGCCTGAGGATACTTGGTAAATTTCTTTTAATGCCCAATGCAGAAAACAATTATTTCTAATTTGTTGGTTTCGCTCAAAATTCTATCGCACTTGAATCTTAATTCGAACTTCATATTAAACATGAAGAAAGTGTCCGCTTTATAGACTTGTTCTCGTAAATCAGTCATTTTTATAAAGTTGCTACGTTCAAGAATTTATTGTTTTCGACAGACGGTGTATAATTATATTATGTTTAGATTAAAAAAGCGTTTAGTTTTTATAGAAATATATTAACTTACAGTAGCCAAATTTTTGTCCGGTATAGAGGAAATGAATTTCTCTGAAATCCGTATAATGCATTTGGAGGTCAAGTTTATTGTTTTCCTCGTGTTTCTTGATATTTCAATATAGTTATCGTCTACAATTGAAATATTTGTAAATTATTATTACCACAACACAAACTCTGTTTAATATTAAGATCCGCGCGCATTCTAAGCAGTAAAACTTGTTTAGTTGTCTAAAATAACTCTGAACTGCTACTGCTCCCGATTAGACTATCGCCATTTTATTTCGCTGCTCCCATAATGCACAGGTTCTCTTCCGATAATTCCTTCAGCCCCTGTACTCAAAGTGTATATCATAGCTATACTTATTATGGGTAGTGACTGTACGATATCCCTGGTATATGGAAAGTAGACAAAGGTGTTCATTTTCGCTGATCCGGCTATGTTTCTAAATTCTTTTGTTCGTTTTCAGCTAAATGTTTCGCTATAATAAGAAATATTATTCCTGTCAAAGCTCAATCTTTTTATTATCGTGCACTTTGCTTATCAAAATATGGCAAACTAAAAAAAGTTCCATACATAAACCCGCACATACGGAACTTTATTTTAAATTGCATTTTCGAGTTCCTGGAGTAGAAGCCTAATGGGAAATTGACTAATGGTGCAGTACTGCGCTAGCACTGGCAGCGTCGGCGCAATACTGACCGCCAGTACTGGCACAGTGCTGGCAGAACCTTGGAATGATAGCTATGTTTGGTACTGGCTTTCAGTACTGCACCAGTGCTGGGGGCAGTACTGGCAGCCAGTACTGGCGCAGTACTAGAGATGAAGATTAGACAGAGTTAAGCCGACGCTCGTTTAAATGTATACTAAAAAGAGGCCTTCATAATATGTGTGAACTATAATATCGCTTAAAGGATAGATTAGCTTTATTTTGCGTATGAATTTCTATACACTTATTACGAATCTGACAAAAATGACTGTGGCTGATAGTTGACTAAAACTTAACTCAGATACGATTGAACATTTTAAATCGTATCTCGGAAACGTTGTGTCTTCTTCTCAAAACGTCAAAAAAATATCTATTAGGCACCGTTTGAAGTAGAATTTCAAAAGCTTTCCAAATGTTTAAAAAAATGTCCTACCTCTTTTCTTTACCGAGCTATCGTGGTTCAAAGTCAGCAGTGAATGGCTAGACGTTCGCATGGCCAGTTCACCCAGTAGTGCACCAGCACTGGTTCGCCAAGATTTGGCTGGACGTTGCCAAGACCACTGGCTCAGTACGGCGCCAGATGTGAATTACGGCTCAATACAGGCATTTTCCCATTAGGAGCATATCAAAATATACCAAAAAAGTATATTGGAAAATTAACGAGATTACACTGCTCACTCTTTGAGAAAGCAATACATAAATTATAATGTTTTTTAGGATGAGTAGTGTAATGCTGTTTGCTGGTTAGCATACAACAGCCTTCAGGTGCAAATAATAAAACTTACAAAATATGTTTAACAAAAAGATGTCGACTACAATTGATCACACAGCGATGCCTCATGAAATGATCTTTTAATTTGAAAACAACTCATGTGATATTAAATGATATTATATGTGTTAATATATATGATATTTTCATTCTCCGTATTTTAAACAGGTAGAAAAGAAATACATAAGAACGTCGGCAGTTCGTGAAATCATTATGTATCACATGCCCTTATGCGATTGCCAATTTTGAAGTCGCTATCACAAACGTTGTTGTACACCATACACAGTGATATTTTAGCAAACACTAGAAAATCGTATAGGCATTTATTTCTCTTGGTCTCCTGGTGTGGTGATTTCCGGGGTGTTCTCTTACTTCATGTTCGCGTAAAGCTTTTAGAGGGTAGCATCGAACGATGTTCGGTCATCATACACGTCCCATTCGACGTAGTCGTCGCGTCGCAAGTACCCGCAAAGCCTTGTAATTAAACTCGACAAGTGTCTTAGATGCAAAATGTAGTTAGTAAGCGTAGCTTACTCTCTCGAACCATGCAGGAGAGCTTTGTATGAAGGAAGCTCGGACCGGCTACTTCGAAAGGGTCACAGGAGTAAAGCAGCAAAGGACTAGAGATATCAGTGTGGCCAAGAACCCTCTCTTGCTCTTGTAGACTGGTGTTGATGAGTTTCCAACCCTCAAGCAGCAACTAGCGCGCTGGAACAGCCAGTTTCAACTTGAACCGTAGCGTAGACCGAGTTTACATCACCACGAGCATCAGTGGGAAGGAGGAATGGACACAGTGCACGTGAACCCACTGGACCCCAACGAGACCTCTTTCAAATTACCAGTTACGTCTTTCATCATGCTTTATTCCTTGCGTCTTCAACATTCCATTCCTCACTCAACAACTCGCACGTGACCTACATTTAAAAAATTAAAATAATGTTTGCAATACATACTCGACGGAAATCAACCCAAAGGTGCTGGCACTTCTGCTTTTTTTGTTTTCGTATCTGGTATGCCCTATAAATATATTTTTTAATTTTTATGAATTATTCACATTCTCATAATTTATGAATGAGAAAGTATTAGGATTCTCTGAAATTTCACACCATAGTTTTTGACGGGATCTCTACGTTTCGAGATTCCCTGAATCCGAAAATCAAGTTTTTACAATGGCGTATGTCTGTCTGTCCGTCGTACGCACGAAAACTTTTGAAAAAATGAATGGATCAAATCGATCTTTGGCACCCTTTTTCAGGTCCGAAAAGAAAGGAAGAGTTCGTTAACTAGCCATTTTTAATAAAAATTCAAAAAGTTAAAGCATTTTCAAAATTTTTGAAAGCTCTCACGGTGTGCTTGCAAGAAGTCTTAATCAAAAGTCTTCCAACCTAGAGTCACTGATTACGAATACATTGTTATATTTTTAAAATTCAAGATGGCGGATCCACAATGCTGGTCTAAATGAAATAATTAAATGCTAGTCCATGTGAATATTTGGATTCTGTGGTGTTTAGGACCAATGATTATGACTATTTTGTCAGTTTTCTATATGAATAATTTGCGAGCCTGGAATTTTCATGAAGGGTTTGATATTTTGCCATCCTTGGAAAACGCAGATAGTAACGTCATCCAACGTGTGTATTAATTCTTTGTATTTATTAATGACTTTTTTCTTTGAGTTTAAGTTATTATAGTGGAAAAGATTATAATAATGTTTACCACACGATTTAACATACGTAAATCCGTGTACCAACAGCTCAAGAGATTAATTCAATGTTATTAAAAAAGACTTTTGCTAAGACGTGGATGTAGTGAAAAAGATCATGCACAAAGTTACTAGATGTAAAATTCAATTTATCAGTATTACACTGAAAAAGTAAAGTTTTTTATACAGAAACAGATACATTAAACATAAAATAATTTATTTAAGAAATCGTTATTTTATTTTTTTTAGATTAAATATGAAGACCGTTAAATTCATAGACACCCGTGTGCAAAAACCCCCATTTGGCCCTATAACAAGTCGGAGGCTAATCGGGTTATTAATCTTGACAAAGTACCCAGTTGGGGACTAGTCGGAGACTAGTTGGGCTTTTTCTTGTCAAAATTTCAGTCGGGGCCTGGTCGATGGTTGGTGAGGGGCTGGTCGGGCCTTTTCGTTTATCAAATGAGGTAATAGCTAAAAAAGCGTAATGATTTTCTTATTCAAAAACATTAAAAATATATTTAGCAATAATTTTTTTAATTTTTCAGTTTTCAGAATAGCCTCATGTTCCAATTTTTTCGTTTCCATAAGAAAAAGTTTGTAAGTTCAAACACGACTTACGTATTTAAAATGTATTTTGTTCAAAGAAGTTCTTATTTATTACCCATATAATAAATTGTTTGAAAGAAGTAAATACGATTCTTCCGAAGTAAATAGTCTGCATGATGTTTTCCAAAGACCGAGTATATATCGACTTTATTTTACTTTGCGAGTTCGGGAAATTTTCCTAAAATTTCTTATAACTCACTAAAAATTCGGGAAAATTTCCTAAAATTTAGGAAATTAGATAATACCAACAATTTTTGGGGTAATTTCTCTAAACTTAGAGTAACTTATACGAAAGTTTTATAATATTTTCTACAATTTGGGGAATTTAGTGATTCCCACTAAATTTACGGAAAAGTTCGAAAACTAATGTTTAATTTGCCGCGTAGATGAGGTAAATTTCCTAAAAATGCTTGAGTTTTACTATATTCTCAGGAAGATATTTTGTCCTAAAATATTTGATAAACTAGCACAATATTTTGAATAATTTTACAGTTTTTTGGAGAAAAGATTTATTAATGTTAAAGTCATCTCAAACATTTTTAATAAATAATTAATAAGTTAATAATTTTGTATAAAAATCAACTTTTCATAAAAACAACGATCAAATCCTACAAAAAGACGTAATCTTATTTTTAAAGTAATTTTTAGAAAATTGCGAATTTCTAGCACATTTATTTGACATCAGATTTGGCTACCACCTTCATTTTAGTCTTGCTTTTAGTCTTTTTTTTGCTCCCGATAATTTATAATACGTTTCACAAAAACTACCCCTAAGACATAAATACGCACCCCTCGTCTGGTGCCGAAAATCCGATAACGAACATGGTTCGCTTCGCGAAGTCAAGAAGAACCATGTCAAGCCTCGAGTGAGCAACAGAAACAATTGTC
>NC_046664.1:120156032-120160112 GCF_010883055.1 Belonocnema kinseyi
TTATAATTAAATCTACTGATTGTTATTAAAATTTTTTTAGAATATTACGTTTAATTTATTTGCAACATGATTTCATGAAGAAAATCATTTTCCAAGGAACTTTTCCAATGCTTTTGTCATTTTTGTTACTAAACAATAATAACACCGGCACACAAAAAACAGTGGTTTGTCCGTCAGACTAAACTAGTATATCTATTTGCTTTTAGGCTCGCTGATTACGAATCTGGTGTCAAGATAACCAAACTGGCTCGTATTTTTCTGAAAAACGAAAAAATTGACTAAAATCGACAAAAACAGCGATTTTTCAGGTATATTTTTGCAAAAAAAAATTGTCACGCCCAGTGGGCTTAACCAACATATTCATATGTCTTTTGGGAAGCTGAATTCGAATCTGAGGCTCAAATAAGAAATTTGGCTTATACTTTTTCGAAAATCGCAAAAATAGATTTTTCTTGTATACTTTTGCAACAAAAAAATTTTCATGTCCGGTCTTCTAAATCAGCACATCCTTATATTTTTGAGGTCGCTGAATCTGAATCCAGGGTCAAAATGATTTAGTTACCTCATATTTGATCGAAAAATGCAAAAATAGAGGTAAAATTGATGAAAACAGCGGTTTTTCGTGCATATTTCTACAAAAAAAATCTTTTTCCCCGGTGGACTTATCCAGCATGTCCCTATATTTTTAGGGTCACTGATTCTAAATCCGGGGTTTAAATAAATTAGTTGGCTCATATTTTATAGAAAAATGCAAAATTAGACATAAGATCGACGAAAACCTTTAAACCGTTACCTTCCTCGACTGGGATTGTCGTTCACTGTACATTCCCTTTGCGTGTCACCTTTCGTGGTTTTTAATTTGCGCTACCCTCCTTGCATGGCAATAGTAGGGTTTTTTGTAAATAAATTTTATTTACTTTTAGCGTTACCCAGGAACAATGAAATGGACGTAGTAAATTCTGTTCCCCTTGGGATGCTTTATTACCGTGAGTCACCTTGCCTCTCACGCTTATAGGGTTCTTTTATTTTTTATTTTTCTTTATATCGCTTGTATCGAACCCTTTTGTCCTCAAAAGACCTACGTAGTGGGTTTCGCTTTCGGTTGCTACCTTGATTAACTTGATCTCGTATTAAACGCATACAAAAGTAGCATTTCTCTTTCCGAAGAGGTTTCCTCCATATCGTAGGTTTTTGAATCTTAAGGGTTTTCTTATTTCCTTATCTGTCTTTCAATCGATTGAATGCCTTATAACAAGCACTGAAAATTTTGTGAGGAACCCAATTTTCAGTTTGGTTTTGAACTTAAATACCAAAATAGCTTTTATAAATTGTTTTTATGTCATCGCTGATTACTCTTCGATTTTCTAAAACCTCAAATTTACCTCATATGTAGCAAAATGCATGTGGATCACCACAGAATTATGCGCTATAGTGGAAGTAGATAAATTGGAATTGAAACAGCGCTTAGAAGACATGGTCTGTTTTGATCTGGGAGTTTATAGTAATAGTATAAGTATAGTATAGTAAACTAGTGATTTAAAAACACAAAAAAAAATAAACTGATAATGGTTTTTAAAACTGTGCTGAAGTCACATTAAGAAGCACGCTTAAAGAGATTGTCACCACTGTCCTCTTTACTAACGAGAAGTTCGAGCGCGATCTTTCATTTGTTTGTTTCACAGTCATTTGTTTTGATGTGAAGTTCGAGCGGGATCTATCATTTGTTTTGTTCACAGTCATTTGTATTGTTCGATTTTACCTCTATTTTTGCGTTTTTCGAAAAAATATGAACCAACTCGGTTATTTGGACCCCGGATTCGGATACAGCTACCTAAAAAACATATAGCTATGCTGGTTAAGTCCACCGGTCATGACATTTTTTGTTTCAAAAATATACACGAAAAATCGTTGTTTCCGTCGATTTTACCCCTATTTTTGCATTTTTCGATTAAATATGAGCCAACTGGGTTATTTTGACCACTTATTCGGATTCAGCGACATCAAAAACATAAGGATATGCTGCTTTAGACCACTGGACATGAAAAATTTTTTTGTTGCAAAAGTATACAAGAAAAATCGCTGTATTCGCCGATTTTACGTCTATGTTTGCGATTTTCGAAAAAGTATGAGCCAAATTAGTTATTTAGGCCTCATATTCGCATTCAGCGACCCAAGAGACATATAATTATGTTGGTTAAGTCCACCGGGCGAGAAAATATATTTTTTTTACAAAAATATACCTGAAAAATCGCTGTTTTTGTTGATTTTACGTCTATTTTTCGTTTTTCAGAAAAATACGAGCCAACTTGGTTATTTGGACACCGGATTCAAATTCAGCGACCCCAAAAACATATAGATATGCTCGCTTAGTCTGTCGGACAGGCCACTTTTTTGTGTGCTGGTGTAATTGAGAGTTTCTGAAACATTTTCTTAAAGAAATATTACTATTTACGTGTCCACCGCTTGATTTAGGAGGAAAAATAAATTCTTTTAGTGAGAAAGTGTTAAATGTTTTAATTTTTTTATTATATTTATTAAAGAATAAGAACAGATGAGACAATTCGGTATAAAACCAGTACTGTTATTGTTAATATGAACTTATTTTCTGATGAATATCAGGTTGAATCTTAAGCTAAATATTTGTATTTTTTAGTATAACTGGATTAATTATGATGCAGAACTTTTTAAAAATCTTTGCCTGATAAAGATACATAAATTGCCTGATAAAGTAATAAATAACACACCATTAGCTGAATCGGTTAGGGCGTTAGGCGTTTGGTAAATAATCAGTTCGTGCGTGCGATTTCGGGTTCATTTCGTAGTACTTGCGGATTTTTCAGTGCACTATGTTTTAGCGTCATAATTAAAAAATTCGATTAATGCTATGTCTAAAAAATAATTGCGAATATCTTCGATATTTATATCACTGATATTACTTGATTTTTTTCTGATAAATAACAAATCTTATTTTTATTTATCCATATTGGTATTAGATTACAGAGAACCTGCTTTGATGCCACAAGTCCGACAGTAGTAGTTTGAGCTTTAAAAGAGGGACTAATATTTCTTAAATACAGCCCCTACTTTGACGCTAAACGGGGAAAAATTGCCCATTTACGACACTTTTAGCGTCAAAGTAGGGTCTAAATTACATTGAAATAGCTACTAATTAAGAACCTACTTTACAGCTTCCAGCGCCTACTAAGGTAAGAGTTACGGCTTTGACGAAAGAATTTTCGATGGATAAAAACAGAACCGCTGAGTAAACAAACTCGCCCTTTTTTATGCCTTAAACATGTTCCAAAGCTCAATACAATCTGACAATAGGATTCTCAATAATTTAAACTAATTCTGCGCAAGAAAAGAAGTATTTATTTATTGAAATTGCTCAAAATAATAAAATGATTTCTACAGAAATATATACATTGTTTAAGACTTAATTAAAATTATTATTACAGCGAGTGAAGGCTGTTATATTTACATACAGCACGCGCAAATCGTTTAGGTTAGTCTGGATTATTGTTTTAACCCTTAAATCGATTTCAAAAATTTTTTAGACTAAGGAAACTGACAAATTATTAGCTAAACATTTTTAAAAATACACAAAAGTCACCCATGGGGTCGATCACAGACATTTTTTTCTTTCCTTCCAATTCACTTTTACTGGCAAATTCAATTATGAATCAACCCTGAATACGCTAAACGATTTCTCCGCACACTACTTGAATATAACTGTCTTCTCTCGCTGTAACATTAAGTTAAAATAATTAGTTAATCACAAAAAAACTGGAAGGTCAATAAAGTTGAGGCTCAAATAAAAGTTGGTATCATTTAGAATTTGAGTTCCAATAGATACCTGCAGAGATACAAAAGGGTTCCTTTAGAGCGCACGCAAGTAGAAGGTGTAGGCGTATTCACAAAGGTACCGCTTGCAAAGTAGGGCTGGTAAGTTAATGTTCGGTTTACAGTTATCGACCAATGACATGAGACGAAAATTTTCTAGCATATGAATATGCTTTTATTTTTACAACTTTTCTACATAACCTGCAAATGCTTTTTATGAAGTAATTATATCAGAGG
>NC_046664.1:120160212-120166227 GCF_010883055.1 Belonocnema kinseyi
CTTACCTTCATTTATTCGTCTATCTAATTCCTCATTTATCTTCCCGTCCCTAGTAAATAAGCTACCAAGGTATACGAACTTATCAACTTGTTCAATTCTCTTTAATTCATCCCCTTATTTACGTTTTTATTTGGAATTAGGGACTAGAGAAAAACAAACCTACATTGATCACGGAATCGGAAATCGGGTCTAACGAATCTTTAGTATCAGGTGGTTTTGGTTCTCATCCGCTGGCCAGTTTGTACGCGGAGACGTACATATTCGTTTAACGTGGTGGGGGCTGGCGGACAGGTTACCCAGGGGCGCGGCCTAAAACAAAGGTCATCGGAGAAAAGGGAAAACCGTTTATGAGGAGTACAACCTGAGCGGATTAGATGTGCATAAAATTGCCCCCCCCCCCCCGCTCCCCGAATTCATAACAACTTTTTGAATTTTGTTGAAAAATGGAAATTTCAAATTGTGATCAACCAAAAAAATAATAAAAAATAAAATATTCTGTTTCGTGGTCTAAGTATGCAAGTTACAAAAAAAGATTCATTAAAAAAATGGTGCATCCCAAAAAAAAAATACAAGTTAATTAGTCACGTTTTAATATGATGCGCAGTTTGTTTGTTCGTAAAACAAAAACATGAAAAGTAAAAAAAAAAGCATTTTTGGTACAAAAGACACAAACTACAAAAAAATTAATGGATGAAATTCATTTACCCACAAAAGAGCTCCAAATTCATTATGAATCATTTTGTATGGAACGCGTTGTTTTTATTTAAAGCTTCGTTTTAATCTTTTAAAAAAGCATTGGAAATAAGAAATAAGAAATTGTAATAATAGAAATTGATTCAAACGATACATTTTACAGGGTGGCAGAGAATAAGATTTAGAGCAAAACAAGAAACAAAAATATTAAATTATGCATTAAAAATAAAATTTTTACTTTATTTTACAATAAGTAAATAGTCAATCCCGGGCCGAGGTACAAAAATAAATGCAATATACATTTGATATAATAGTGTTGAACGTAATATAGAAAAGTTCGCATTTTTGAAAAAATCGAGGACGGAGCACGAGATACGTGATGAGAATGTGTTCGTTAAGTACGAAGGAGCTTTGAAACAAAAGATAATTCGCAATCACTAAATTACAGTTTTGTCGATGCTTTGATTTTTAATTTTAAAAATATTGTGCACAAATGTGGGGAAGTGCAAAGCCGTGCATGCTCAGATTTTTTTCATCTAAGAGTTTAACCAATTGTTAATTTCTTTTCATGTTTCTTATTATTTTTCAAGAATGAAAAACGTGTCACACCATAGACTACAAGTTTTCAAGTATTTTTGCCGCGAAGATTTAAGCCTTGATTGAAATAAGCAATTCATAATAACAGCATTAAAAATTACAAAAAAAAAATGAAAATTTTAATAAAATTACAACTATTATAGTAAAGTAGAGCAAAATATAGTAATATTTTACAATTTCCAAAATAATGAAATATATATCCTTGGATCCGAACTCATGAAATGTAAGCTAATAACTTGTTTTAGAGAAAATTTCAAGCAATAAGTAGTTATTTTAATATGAAAATTGAGTTTAAACTTAACAATTACTACAATAATTAAATACATCCGATAATTAGTCGAGATTTTGTGAAAAATTAAATGAGTTGCCCCCTTTCATAATTGTAAGCGAAAATTGAGTCATGCTTTTTAAATAAACAAGTTGATCTGGAAACTCCCTCACGGTACGTATAGGCGCCATCAAAAAATAGCACATGTAAAAAATCGATATATCAGCGGACGCCAATAAAGAATGCATTTAGGTCTCCTACACGTTTTTAATTAATAACTATATTTTGGATTGCATCCGAAACAAATGAATTTAAAATTCCGTAATGTAGTTGATGATAAGAATATTCCTTTCAATTTTGCTGTTTCAATATAAATAATTTATTATTCATTTTAAAAATATTTTTATTAATAGAATCCAAAACATGCATTATGGAATTTCTTAGGGATAATATGGGTGAAAAGAAATTGGAGGACACTTTATACTTTACTGGTATTACTTATTGGAGTACAAGCGTAAATCTTGGATATTACTGGATATTCTTTTCATTCTTTCCATTGCAATCTAACATATATTTATTTGTTTTAGCAATATAATGGTTTTGGGGCGCCTTCGCGTGGCTTAAGGGTGCCAACCAAGGGGGGCGCAGCTCGGAAAACCCGGCTGCGCCCCCGCGTCAGTCCGCCACTGGTTAAACGTATATTGAAGATAGATAGGGTCGCCAGATAGATGACTAGCGCTTAGGTGTCACGTGATTGAGTCGTAGACGTATAATATTCGTTCATTTATACCACGGCAGGACCGCCCAGAGTGCCTCCTAGGGGGTGATAGCAATAAGCTAATGGCCATGTTCCATTTATTCTGAACCCCTGCCTTTCCTTGGATATCTTTGCAAATAAAATTAAGTGGTGCTAACCTTAATTCACGTCTGGTTCAATTTTCTCAATGTCACTGAAAGAAAACGTGTCATATCAAATTAACTGACCTAATTCTTCTTGGCTGTTTCACCTTTACATATAATTCAAATTTATATGTATATTGTAAAAATAAACTATGTTAACAGAGCTTATTTCATTGACACTTTTAAAATCATTTCTATTTGTTTGCTAAGTTAGAGTTAGACCAAGAGGCAAAAGAGATATTGATCAAGTTTCCGAATTAGGCCTCGCTCCTAATTTAAAAAAGAATTTTTATAATCACACTACCACCTTTCACGACTTCTTTTACTCGCTTTGATCCCACTACTGACTTCTCAAAAAATTTCACATTCAATATAACCTATTTAATATGTAAGTTGCAATTTATAAATGACTAGCAATTATAGATAAATATAAATTCAATACGAATACAATACAAATTGTTTTATATAGAAATACTTACGGGGCACTGTTAAAAATGTTTGGAATTCTACAATACTTCTAGAGTACAAGCATAAGGTGAAATTGCAAATAGGTACTGGAATGACGAAACTGCAATACACTTAACTTCCGATATAGGTACCACCGCTTTACTACGTTCCTAGAACTGCTGACCACTTGTGGCTTTGGAATGTGTTAATGTGCGGAGCAAGGGAGGCTTGCTCACTCTAATTGTTTTCATTCATAAACAACAAGAGCGTCGGGAAATTAGGACAATGCGCGAGTGCTCGCACCCGAATATTGCGTAATATTAGGAAATTATTCACAAGGCCCTGACAGCTTACGTTTGGAGGTCTCCGATTGAGGATTAAAGCCAGTGCCGAGACATCTCCGAAGCCGGTCTTCAGTCGATAGTTGAGCTTACTCTCTAAACCTGAATCAGTGAAATTTCACTGAGTGAAGTCGTTTTTAGAAAAGTAATAGCGGCATTTGGTTCCCTTTAAAAGTTTAATAAAATAATATAGAGCTCTCCAGCCGTCGAAGCTTTTATATTCCTTAAAGTAGTTTCCCGTGTGGAAATAAACCCATTTGACGTTATTAGAAGTCGGGCACTAATCGGGGGCTAGTCGGGTTATTAATTTTGACAATGTACCCAGTCGGGGTCTAGTTGGGCTTTTTGTTGTCTAAATTTCATTCGGGGCCTGGTCGGTGGTCGGTGGTGCTGGTAATCTTCAGGCTCTGTTCGGGATCTTTTGGGGCTCTGATCGGGTTATTCTTATGTTTGAGTTTTCGGCGAGATCTTATAAAATGAGATTATATCTAATAAAGCGTAATGATTTTTTTATTCTAAAACACGACTTACGTATTTAAAATGTATTTTTCTCAAAGAAGTTCGCATTTATTACCCATATAATAAGCTCTTTGAAAAAAAGTAAATACGATTCTCCCGAAGAAAATCGTCTTCACGATGATTTTCAACACTGAAAAAAATGTTTATTTGCGAAAAGAAGCTCCTTATTAGTAGAATTGGTATAAGCTACAACAACCACTTCGAAGGTAACAGTAACTAACCAGTTTTGTATGGCAACAAGTCGCCGTTAGTCCTCCTATGAATGTTATATTAGTAAGGATAGTAATTGCAGTCACAACAAATAAATTAGTTACATTTACCAGCAATTTATTTTCCAAGAAATAAAAGTAGTAAAGGTTACAAGTTTTGCCCCTTGGCGATATTGGTAGAACAGAAATCTGAGCAGTGCTGCCAACATTCGTATTGAAATATCGCGTCATGTTTTCGATAATTGCCATTTTAATCTGAACCTTTACGTATAAAGTGTAAACACGTGGAAAATATTGGAGAGCATCGTATAGATCCTCAGGGCGTCCTCTACGGCCTACGCCAAGGGCACCTTTCCAAGGAGGCCTGTTTTGAAATAATCGTGGAATGAATATAATTCACAGGATTTATTTCTAGTTACTTTGCTGGATTACGGCAAATTTGATTGATTGATAACCTAGATGTGAACTACATGTGTAAAATAAATTCAACGAATACTTCAAAACAGGCCTCTGTGAAAAGGTACCCTAATTTGTATTAATAAATCATCGTGACAATTCAGCTTTCCAGTGGGATGAATATAATTATATGAATAGTAAGAAAATATAAGATTGAATAGTAATATTATATAAGATTATATAATAGTAAGAATTACTACTTTAAGTAGTAAGATCAACCAATTTATTTGTAAAATAACTAATTTAATAGTAAGACTTAATAATTGAAGTAGTAACGCTTACTATTTAAAGTAGTAAACACACCTACCTGAAAGTAATACCTACCATTTAAAGTTGTAGCGAGAATAAATAAAGTAGTAAGAACAACTACTACCAATTTTGCGAATAAAAGTAGTAGCCTGAACCACTTTAAAAGGAGCGGCATATATTAGAAACTCAAATAGTTGGGCCTACTACTTTGTTAGTTGTCCCAACCAACTATCTTTTTCAGTATAGAAAAGTACAACACAGTTGATATAAACACTCTGTTTTTGGAAATATTCGTTAAAACTATCATTTCTTCGGAACAATGGTATTATCATATGACCCCTGCTAGTACCCGATCAGGCCCCGACTAGGATAAGTCTGATCACCTGACTAGCCCTCGACTAATCTACCGTGACGCTACTGGCTGGGGGCTAGTCAGATGACCCGACTAGCCCCCGACTTTAAGTAGGGTCAACTGGTCGGGAACCAGTCTAATTCCCCATTTAAATCTCTATACGGGTTTTAATAATATTTTTAGAAAAATAATAGCTGCATTGCAAGTCAGCAGCATTTATAAATAACTAAAAATGCAAGTTCTGTTTTTAAAGGTACAAAGTAATTAAAAAAAAAACGCTCTCTATCGTATTTATACTTCCATAGTAGCTTGGACTTTAAATAATATTAAACTTTATCTTTATCAACACTAAGGGCAACATTTTTAAACAAGTATGAAGCGATTTTACCGAGCTCATCGGCGTTTCGTAAGTTTTCCAGAAGTAAGTATCACAAAATTATAGAAATACGGCAATGATTCTGCAAAGTTTGCATTCACGTAATGCAGCTTATAGAGTAAGTCAAAATAAAGTATTTATCAATACTGTTTTCCTTTCGCAGACTGGCTATTCTTTTTTGATAAAGACGAACAGGATTACTGTTTTCTTTTTCTTCTTGCATGTATAAAATTCAGTTGTAGCATTAATAATAATAATAAAAGTACCGGAGCTCCTAGATTTTCTGTTAGAAATATATAAAAATACGTAAGAAATAAGTTACATAAGTGAAAATAAATTTAAGGAGCGTATTTTTCGGTAGTAATTTTGCACGAGTATAGGCATGATTCCTGGGCGGGCATGAACATCTGGAATTGTCAGTAAACTTTTATATATCTGGAAAAACCTGCAAGTGTCAGGGAATTTGTTCGAGAGCATGATTATTATTATTTTTTGGTTGCAATATAAAAGGTCCGTGCATTCAGCGCCGCCCCGAAGGGAATTGGAAAAATGGAATACGCCATATTCTTGCTTTTTCACATTCTCGTCAGAGAAGGTATTAGATTTGT
>NC_046664.1:120166237-120166673 GCF_010883055.1 Belonocnema kinseyi
GTCAAATGTCCACGTTTTGAGATCCCCCTGAATCCGAAAAACAGGTTTTTACGAATGTCTCTGTCTGTTGGTCTGGCTGTATGTATGTACGCCTGTCTGTTTTCACAATGACATAGAACAAATTAATCTATTAGATTAGCCTTTGGTACACTCGTTAAGTGTCCTAAACTAAAGTTCAAGTTTATTAGTCAGCCAATGTGGATATAAAATTCAAAAAATGAGCGCATTTTGAATATTTTTGAGACCACTTTTTTTCAAAATTCGAACATTTTCTGTACGGATGTTTATAGTATTCAAAAAGTTGAACAATTTATCCTGATGACTTTTTTTATAGAGCAGGGATGCTTTTTAGGCTATTAGCAAGTGAAAGCTTGGCACCTCCAAGAGCGCCGATGATAAGGACGATCAGTTTAACAGAATATTCCGGGTACAATCG
>NC_046664.1:120166773-120168259 GCF_010883055.1 Belonocnema kinseyi
TACTCGAGATGGATTAGATTTGATGCATTTTCCTCACCCCTAATACTGAAGTCAAGTCCGAGTGTTTCAGCAGCCTCCTCCGCTGCTTTGTACAGAAATGCTTTGTACAGAAATATATATATGAGAATGATATAAAATTTCAGAGAGAACAAAAAAGAGTTAACAATCACCAGATTAATTTTGTCGATGCTTTCACCTTCAGTTTTAAAAAGTCTATGCAAAAAGATTTAGTGCGTAGTGCGAGTTAAATACATTATCGAGCGCGAATGTTGAGATAAATATATTATCGAGCACGAAGGGCGAGAAACAACAGTCGCGCACCCCGGGCGCGTCCAAAACTTGCGAGCGAAGCTCTCAAACTCTTTAAGGCCTTATGACGAGAGAGTCACATGACCAAACCTGGGTCTCAATTTTTCATTCCCATCGTACGTCTAAACGAAATAAGGTATCGCTCTGAAAGTTTAGAAATGAAAGAGGAGGTAATAAAGTCCATGTCTCTGCTTTATTCCGGAGGAAATTTTGAAAAAAAATCTCGAAGAAAATACAAGTAGAAGTTAGATCGGTACTTTTCTGTCCCAACTTGGGTCCACGCGGAAGGAAATATCGTGTTGAAAACTTTGCAGGCTAAATAGAGGGCACGAAGGAGTATGTCTCTGGTCCTAACTAATTAGTATTATAAAAAAAATTTTTTGTAAGAGAAATACCGACCGTGTTGTAGAACACTGTAAGGAATTTTCGATTTTGTCAATGGGCTAACTATAAGGTTCTATGCAGAAAAGTGGGGCGAAACAACCAAAATTGGTCGCAAACATTATACACAAATAATGTAACAACCAATGTTTGCACTTTTGATGCAAATAAACAAATTTATATCATCAAATAGCACGTGTCTGACATACGTATCAGCTGCTTCAGAGTAGCACTAGCGCAGCGAGTAGAACATTTCCAACTTTTAAAAGCCTTTCGGTAAAACAAATTGCATGCTTACCGACAGAGAAAGTTAGAAGTCAAGCTTCCGCTGTAAAGACTAAATGTGTCCGTCGATAATCATTATTTTAATAAATAAACTTTTTTCTTCCTCCAACTCTTTGCAAGGTCACAAACGATCCTTTAATATTTATTAACATTTCCCGAAAAAATGTCCGCGTTATTCAAACTTCTATTTTTCGATAGGGATGAAAAAATATTCATCTTAGAACTGACTTGATCAGCTGTTATACTCATCACATGGACATAAACTTTGGAGAAAAGGTTCGCGCTATGCCCGCGTTCACTCAGCGCCGCCACCTACGAAAATTGCACTAAAAATTATTACAATAAGATGAAAGATAAGTGGAGATTTTTTTGCTTTTTCTTTTGCTTTCTTACGTCATATATTACGTTTCAAAAAAAACTACCCTATAATCTTACACACCTATCCCTCGTGATCAAAAACGTTTTAAAAGTGGGAAAACCACCTTCAACAATGTAAACATAATAGGGGCCT
>NC_046664.1:120168359-120172279 GCF_010883055.1 Belonocnema kinseyi
TTGAATGTAGGTCGTTCCCGCGTGTGTTGGATAACTAGATAGTATGTGAGCTAAATGCTCGGGGTGTGCATGGCACGCCCTGCAGCTATCATCGGGAATGTCCTGGATCAAAATGTGGCGACGGTATTCACATTTCTGTGGAAGATAGCGTGCATCCTCTTATCGAGGAGCTGTTCACGAAAGTTTTTCTCTTGTGCTTTCTTAATCCGGGCTTTCAGGAGTGAGTACTCAAGATAGATTAAATTTGATGCATTTTGCTCACCCCTAATACTGAAGTCAAGTCCGAGTATTTCAGCAGCCTCCTCCACTGCTTTGTACAGAAATGCTCCTTTGCCCACTTCTTCGTGATTCCTGACCATTTTAAGAAGAGGGTCTCTTCCATTTGCAACTCTGTGTGCTGTACCCAGAATAATCCTGTGGTGAAGACATTCAAGACTCAATATTCCGCGACCCCCTTGACGGCGTGAGATGTACAGTCGCGGAACGGAAGACTTAAGATGCATGCTTTTGTTCATGTGCATAACCTTTCTTGTCCCGATATCAAGAGATCTGAACTCCTTCTTCGTCCATGGAACTACTCCAAATGAACAGAGTAGTACCGGGACGGCAAGCATGTTCGTTGCGGATACTTTGTTTCTCGCCGACAGTTCGGAAGACCAAATCTTTCGGATGAGACGTTTGTATCTGCTTCGGAGAGTATCCATTATAGAAGTCACATCCTTAATGCGGCTCTGTGGCACGCCCAGGTATGTATAAGTCTCTCCAGCGCAAAGGTGTCGTATGGCGCTTCTATCAACGAGCTTAGGATCTTCAGGGATGCCATTAAGTTTTCCTCGCTTCAAATAAACCTTGGCGCATTTGTCTAACATAAATTCCATTCCAATTTCCTTAGTATATCGTTCGACAATCCCCAGAGCTATATGCAGTTGCTCTCTCTTTTTAGCATAGATCTTAAGATCGTCCATGTAAAATACATGAGTGACCTTGTACTTTCGATCTGCAGGTTTGCCGCACAAGTACCCGTCGAAATGGCGCAGTGCTAGAGATAGTGGCAATAATGTAAGGCAAAAGAGGAGTCTATAAGTCTATGGGATGTAGAATCGAAAGCTTTCCGATAATCAATCCAGGCCATCGATAGGTCACGCTGGTAGAATGCTGCATCTTTACAGATACATCTATCGATGAGCAGGTTCTCCCGACATCCGGCTACGCCTTTCTTTGAGCCTCGTTGTTCATACATTTCTTGCCACACAGGTTCAATTGCCCGAACAATCCTATCATTAAGGATAGCTGTGAATATCTTATAAAGCGTGTTCAGACAAGTTATTGGCCTGTAGTTCTTCGGGTCAGCTAAGTTGCCTATTTTCGGCAGGAGTATTGTGCGCGCTTCCACCAAAAACTCTGGAATCGGCTCTTCCGACTTCAAATATGAGGTAAAACTACGGGCCAAATGCTGATGGGTTGAAGAAAACTTCTTCCACCAGAAGGTTTTGATACAATCTGGTCCCGGTGCGGAATAGTTCTTCATCTCTCGTAATACTCTTTTCACCTCCTCGGTAGTGATGGGTGGGCATTCTTTATCAGGTGTTATAAGGACAACACATAACTCCTTGAAGCTATTTATATTTTCTGAGTCTTCGTCCAGTCTATGCTGAACTTCGTAGACTTCTCTCCAAAATACTTCGACCTCCTCTGGTTTGGGTGGGTGTTCAACAGTAACTGGAGGGTCTTGGAAGAGTCGAGATAAGTCAGAGAGAAACTGTTAATTTTCTCTGACCCAACTCTCTCCCTCCGCTCTAGACTTCTCTTAGCGTCAGATAGTATCCGTATTCTCTCAACAATATGCTGCCTGATGGTCAGCAGCTTTGACTTGTTAAGTGTGTGATGACGGGTCCGGAGGTCGCGCGCAAACTTTCGAACCTTGGCGGTAAAATTCCTGCCAGATGTGATGTAGTCAATCACACATTGAATGCGGGACGCGTACTGTCTTGCCCAGCATATCTTTATGGCAATTTGATGCATTCGTGTTTTGGTTTTATGATCAGCCGTTGGTTTTGTTTTACGGTTCGCATCGGCCAAAACTCTCGCTGCATTATACACACAATAATGGATAGCCCAGAGGTCGGATTCTCCGGAAAAATGTCCACGAAGCTCGTCATCCATTTCAGCCAGATCTTTTAGGCTTGAGAGAAACCTTGGTGTTGATGTTTCTCCGGGTCGTAAAGAATCGCTCTTCATCTATTGGATGCCTGCCCGCGGTTGGTCTTAGTGTCGCCTCTCTTTTTTTGTTGCCGGCTTGTTCTAGCTGTGATAGAGTAGGCGTTCCGCTTACATAGCCCCTTTTACGGAGTAGATCAGCATGGTTTCGCAGACGTTGCTGCGAAAAGTACGATAGCTCCGGGTGTTTCTCGCACCACAGAGCATGCAGCCGTGCCATGTAACCCCGTTTACGGGCCACACTCGCATCGTAGCAGTCTAGCAAGTCGTGATTCAGTTGCTCCGTCCACCCAAAGGTCACGACATCCCGCCGATTCATCGCATTGAATCCATTTTCATTGGCTCCCTCAGTTCTAGATTGGTCGGCATTGTTGGCCGACCCATTGTCGGGAGCCCTGCGCGTTCTGTTGTTTTGAACCCCAATTACTACAACTATGTTTGGTGTTGTCATTTTTTGTTCCCACGAGAAGCTAGGGAAAGGGGTTCGCACATCCTTGTAGAGCCCCGCATGCAAGGATAAGGCTGCTTACTCTGAGAGGTCGCCCGGTATCCCAGAGTCACCGTTCTAGACACCTCACCCAGGTGCCATTCAGCTTTCGCACGGTTTTCACACCTCCGCTTGGGGGTTAATTCCTTTGGGACCACCCTGGACAATTGTCCGCGACTGCCTATTTATTTTTGTAACCATATTCAGCAGAACCCCTTGGTACAGGGACCCTCTATCCGCAACCCGAGGACGCGTTCGGTGGCTTTGTCATAGGCCCTTTGGTTTGATTCTAGAGGAATCAAAACCGAACCGAATGGTTCCGATACCGGGAATCGAACCCGAGCTTTCTCGGTGAAAGAAAGAAATATATATATATATACATATATATGTATGAAAAAAACATAAAAAAATAATGCAACTTAAAAGTCTTTAAAAGTTGGAAAACCACGTATGTCCTAGGTGGTTTTCCAACTTTTAAAACGTTTTTCATTATTAGGGATAAGGTTTGTACGTCTTAGGGGTAGGTTTTGGGGATCGCATTATATATTATTTAAGAGCAAAAAAAAGATCGAGAAAATATCAACTAAAAGTGTTTTCTAAATTATATTATTTTTATCATTGTTCATAAATATATATATGTTCTGCATAGGGCCTAAGACAAAGCCACCGAACGCGTCCTCGGGTTGCGGTTAGAGGGTCCCTGTACCAAGGGTTTCTGCTTCTCGTGGGAACAACAATGACAACACCAAACATAGTTGTAGTAAGTGCGGTTCAAAACAACAGAACGCGCAGGGCTCCCGACAATGGGACGGCCAACAATGCCGACCAATCTAGAGCTGAGGGAGCCAATGAAAATGGATTCAATGCGATGGATCGGCGGGATCTCGTGACCTTTGGGTGGACGGAGCAACTGCATCACGACTTGCTAGACTGCTACAATGCGAGTATGGCCCGTGAACGGTGTTACATAGCACGGATGCATGCTCTGTGGGGCGAGAAACACCCGGAGCTATCGCACTTTTCGCAGTAACATCTGCGAAACCATGCTGAACTACTCCGTAAAAGGGGCTATGTAAGCGGAACGCCTACTCTACCACAACTAGAACAAGCCGGGAACAAAGAAAGAGAGGCGACACTAAGACCAACCGCGGGCAGGCATCCAATAGATGAAGAGCGATGCTTTACGACCCGGAGAAACATCAACACCAAGGTTTCT
>NC_046664.1:120172379-120175947 GCF_010883055.1 Belonocnema kinseyi
GACAATTGTTTCTGTTGCTCACTCGAGGCTTGACATGGTTCTTCTTGACTTCGCGAAGCGAACCATGTTCGTTATCGGATTTTCGGCACCAGACGAGGGGTGTGTATTTATGTCTTAGGGGTAGTTCTTGTGAAACGTATTATAAATTATCGGGAGCAAAAAAAGAGCAAATAAATATCAACTAACAATGTTTATATTTAGAGGCTTCTATCATGTTTACATTGTTGAAGGTGGTTTTCCCACTTTTAAAACGTTTTTGATCACGAGGGATAGGTGTGTAAGATTATAGGGTAGTTTTTTGTGAAAGGTAATATATGGCGTAAGAAAGCAAAAAAAAGCAAAAAAATCTCCACTTATCTTTCATCTTATTGTAATAATTTTTAGTGCAGTTTTCGTAGGTGGCGGCGCTGAGTGAACGCTGTCATAGCGCGAACCTTTTCTCCAAAGTTTATGTCCATGTGATGAGTATAACAGCTGATCAAGTCAGTTCTAAGATGAATATTTTTTCACCCATATCGAAAAATAAAAGTTAGAATAACGCGGACATTTTTTTCGGGAAATGTTAATAAATATTAAAGGATCGTTTGTGACCTTGCAAAGAGTTGGAGGAAGAAAAAAGTTTATTTATTAAAATAATGATTATCGACGGACACGTTTAGTCCTTACAGCGGAAGTTTGACTTCTAACTTTCTTTGTCGGTAATCATGCAATCTGTTTTACCCACAGGCTCTTAAAAGTTCGAAATAGTCTACTCGCTGCGCTAGTGCTGCTCTGAAACAGCTGATACGTATGTCAGACACTTGCAAACATTAGCAAGCATTAGTTGTTGGATAATTTGTGTATAATGTTTGTGACCAATTTTGATTGTTTCGCCTCACTTTTCTGAATAGAAATCTTATAGTTAGGCCATAGACAAAATTGAAAATTCTTTACAGTGTTCCACAACACGGTCGTTATTTCTCTTACAAAAAAATTTTTTTTTATAATACTAATTACTTAGGACAAGAGACATATTCCTTCGTGCCCTCTAGTTAGCCTGCCAAATTTTCAACACGATATATCCTGCCGTGTGGACTTTAGTTGGGACAGAAAAGTACCGATCTAACTTCTACTTGTATTTTCTTCGAAATGTTTTTTTCAAAATTTCCTTCGAATTTATCAAGGTTTACGGTGGGCCTAGTGCGCCAGGCCCCAGGGAACCGAGGGCCCCTGACCCCAGAAAATTACGTATATTACAGCAAAATTGGTATTTTCTCTGCCCTTAAGAGGGCCCATTCGAAGTTTAGCCCCAGGCCCAGAAAAATGTTAAGCCGGCGCTGCCTGCGCCATATGTCGCAATTATCGCATCATAATAGCGTAAAATCAGGAAGTCGTACATTGCAAGATTTTACAGTATATTATTATTATATTATATTATACATACGAGGGTTCTAACAGTGGCCAAGCGATGTTAGTGCATTACAATATCGTACAAAGCCCTGGAGCCTGCTTGTACGTTATCATAATGCGCTTTATTTCAATAAAGAGGTTTTGCGATATCATTGTGCGATATCTTTTTCTCCGTGCGGCGCTGAGTGGACATCCTACCAGTGTCGCCAACCTTTTCTCCGAAGTTTAAAAAGCAAAAAAAATTTTTTAACATAAAATTAACAAACAAAAATATAACGTATTCCATTTTCCAATTTGCCTTGTTGGCGGCGCTGAGTGGACGAAACTCGATATAAAATGAAATATACATGACTCTTTATTGTTAAAAGTAACTTCAGATTATGACTGTATTAAACTATTTTCTTGAAATCCAGTTTTTTTTTTGAAATTCATGTTTTTAACTGAAAATTGAACATGTTGAAAACTTCTTTTTTTTTGTTTTCTCCAACTATTTTTAATTGAAAATAAAAATTGCAAACTCATCATTTCGGTTAAAAAATGAACTATGTTAACGAAAATTCGTTTGTTTTTTTGGCTTAAAATTAATTTTGTACTAAAAATTTAACTATTCCAGTTGAAACTTTAACTGTTTTGTTTCTTGTTCGTTAAAAATTAATTTGAACCTGAAAATGCAAATATTAAATTTCTGTATGAAAATGTTTCTTTTTTAGTGAAAAATTTGTTTTTTCTTTGTAGAAGTTAATCTTCTTGGTTCAAAATTAATTTTTTGTTTAAAAAATTCAACTATTCCAGGTAAAGGTACATCATTTTAGTTGAAAATTTATCACTTTGTTCAAAAATGTAATTATTCTGTTAAAGATGAGTTTTTTCCGTGAAATATTGTTCTTTTTAATTCAAAATTAAACTATTAAGTTTTTGTTGACAATTTATCTTTTTTAGTTGAAAAATTGATGTATCTTGTTGCAAATGGGTCTTCTTTTGATATAAATTAATTTTCTTGGTGAAATTTGAAAACTTTTTTCTTGTTTCAAAATTAAACTATTTCAGTTAAATCTTTTTGGCATGAAATTCAATTTTATGTTCAAAAATTTGTTTTTCATAGTATAAAATTTAACTTTTTCGCTGAAAGTTCCTATATTGTGTTGAAAAATCGTATTTTTTGGAAAAAATTAATCTTTTGTGTAGAAAATTCAACTAATTGGTTAAAAATGTTCCTATCCGGATAAATATACAATGTTTGAAATTTGTTAGAATTATTGTTCAAATTCATGCACTTTAATCTTCATGCGGGTGCGCTTTTTTATTACTAGTTGGCGCAGGGCGACACCCTATCGCCATCTCGTTTTCACTTATTCTACAGCTCATATCTCAATATAAACCTTTGTAATCGGGATTATTTTTAATAGAATCGTCAAAATACATGTTTAAACGATGAAACCATTAATTAGGACTTGAACTAAATATAAAGTATGTATACAATAAACATTCTCATGAAAGTTTGGTAATCAAGTATCATAATATTGCTGTACTAGGTAAATCAAGATAGGAACACATTTATAAAAATATTCCTATAATCGATATGTATCTTCATAAGGAATAAACATACAAAAATAAACAGTCTCATGGAAGCAGCCCTAAGTGCGAAGTCACACGAAGCCTAAAATTGGCCCATAGTCGGCAAAAATATTGCCGAAGCTCGGCTGCCATTATCGCACCAATGGCAGATAACTGATGAGAAATCATTGAATTTTTCTTGGGACGCATCTGATTTATCCATTCATCATTAGACGACTGCATATCGTTGGAATATCATTTATTATTTCAAGAATTGTAATTTTATTTAAACATTTTGGTTAATATTAATGACTACTACTATAGTCTAAGGATATGACAAAAAAGGTATTTAAAAAATAAATATTAATTGTTTGCGAATACTTTGAATATAAAGATTAATGGTCCTGCTTAGATTTAATGCATATATTACATTTTAAACATTGTATTACAAATATAATTTCTAAAGTGGGACGATGGTCGTGGGGACTAAAGCGTAGGCTTTGGACCCACTCCTTCGGCTTGTGGGTTCGATTCCCGCCTCGTACTCTGGAAAAGTCTCGGTGGCCCATGCGGTGAACACTAGCCTAGCAAGGGAGTTGTTCATCTCCGGAGAGTCGTGGGACCG
>NC_046664.1:120176047-120207165 GCF_010883055.1 Belonocnema kinseyi
ACCACCAAGTAAGTGTGTGGAGGGTGTGTAAAGGAATAGAGAAGGTGTAAGAAAAATGTAAACCCTTAGGGGACACATTAGAAGCTTCCATTCCATTCCAAATATAATTTCTAGCGCTACGAAGTATCGCACCTACATCTATATACCTAAATCTATCGCCTAGCAGTCGGGAGTGCTAACCACTGCGTTAAGCTCGCAAGTTGAAACTCTGTGAAAAAGCCATCCTCATAAGCTACAGTTCAGAAAATTTAAATAATTATCCCCGAAATAATAACTTCCAATTTAATTTATGAGGTGAATCTTTAAACCTCAAGTTTTCATTAAAGTTTCAAAAATCAAAATAACCTATTATAATAAATCGACATTAACGATTTTAGCATATGTTGTAGGAGTGTAAAAACCCTGGTATTGAAAGCACATTCGAGTAGGTCCGTCCACTCAGCGCCGCCACCAAGGAAAATTATCAAATGGAATACGCCATATTTTTTTGCTTTTTTTTGCTAATTTTATGCTAAAAAAATTTTTTTTGCTCTTCAAACTTCGGAGAAAAGGGTCGTGGCGCTAGCAGGACGTCCACTCAGCGCCGCCACCTACGAAACTCACTAAAAATTATTATAATGCGATAAACGATAAGTGGAGATATTTTTTGCTTTTTTTTGGTCTATGATGAAATATACTACGTTTGCCAAAAAACTACTCATAAGTCTTACACAACTACGCCCTCTGATCAAAAATATTTAAAAATGGGAAATTTCGCATACATACCCTCCCTTCGTCATCAAAAACGTTTTAAAATTTGGAAAACCACTTTGAAGAATGCAAACATGATTTAGAACCAAAAATTCATTACATGGCACTTTAAAATTCCCCCCGCGTCATACATTCCCGAAAAAATACCTTTCCACGTGAATTAATGCAGCAGAACATATATATGTATGAAAAAAGCATAGAAAGTAATGAAACTTAGAAAACACTATTAATCGATATTTTTTGCTCTTTTTTTGCTCTTCAATAATATATAATACCTCACCCAAAAACTACCCCTAAGTCATACATACCCTTCCCTCGTCATCAGAAACGTTTTAAAAGTTGGAAAACCACCCTGAACAATGTAAAAATAATTTAAAATTCCAAATTGATTACATCTTCCAGCGGAAGATGTTCTGTTGCATACGTTCACTTGGAAGGGTAGTTTTGGGAATATTATAATGAGATGGAAATTCTTAAGTCTCATGTAATTAATTTGGAGTTCTAAATTATTTTTACATTGTTCAGGGAGGCATTCCAACTTTTAAAACGTTTTTGATGACGCGGGAAGGGCATGTATGACTATGGGATAATTTTTAGGGAACGTATTATATATTATCAAAGAGCAAAAAAAGAGAAAAAAAATATCAACTAACAGTTTCTTCTAAGTTTGATTAGTTTTAATGCTTTTTCATACATATAAATGTTCTGTTGCATACGTTAACGTGGAAGGGTAGTTTTAAAGAAATTATAAAGATGGCGAAATTTTCAAGTTTCATGTGATTAATTTGAAGCTCTAAAACACATTTAAATTGTTGAAGGTAGTTTTCCCATTTTGAAAACGTTTTTGATCACAAGGGGTGAGTATGTATGACTTAGGGGTAGTTTTTGGGGAACGTATTATATGTTATCAGAGAACAAAAAAATACGTTCACGTAAAAGGGTAGTTTTTAAAAAAAATTGATTATCAGAGAGAAATTTTAAAGTTTAATGTAATTAATTTTGAGCTCTAAAGCATGCCAACATTTTTGAGGTGGGTTTCAACCCTTAAAACGTTTTTTTTCACGAGGGGTATGTATGTATGACTTAGGGGTAGTTTTTTGGTAACGCATTATATATTATCAGAGAGCAAAAAAGAGGGCAAAAATATCAGCCAACAGTGTCTTTTGAGTCCTAAATCATTTTTATATTGCTCAAGGTGTTTTTTAAACTTTTAAAACTTTTGGAAAAATTATGAAGAGAGGAAATTTTGAAGTGTCATGTAATCAACTTGGAGTTCTAAATCATTTTTGCATTGTTCAAGGTGGTTTTCCAACTTTTAAATCGTTTTCAATGACAAGGGGAGGGCATGTATGACTTAGGGGTAGTTTTTGGGTTACGCATTATATATCATCGGAGAGCAAAAAAAAAGAGAAAAAAATCAACTAACAGTTTCTTCTAAGTTTGATTACTTTTAATGCTTTTTTCATACATATAAATGTTCTGCTGCATACGTTCACGTGGAAGGGTAGTTTTTGGGAAATTATAAAGAAGGCGAAATTTTCAAGTGTCATGTGAATAATTTGAAGCCCTAAAACATGTTTACATTGTTGAATGTAGTTTTCCCATTTTGAAACCGTTTTCGATCACTGGGGGTAGTTGTGTAAGACTTAGGGGTCGTTTTTTGGGAAACGTAATATATGTCATGATAGAGCAAAAAAAAAACAAAAAAATCTTTACTTATCGTTTATCGCATTATAATAATTTTTAGTGAGTTTTTGTAGGTGGCGGCGCTGAGTGAACGGACCTCATTTGAGTGTGGCTTAAGGTTGATCAAAAGCTCGAAAATTTTCGGATCTTGAAACAGTTTCGGATTCTCTAATAGTATTGCGTTGTTGACTTTCATGTAATTTCCCTCTTTTTTTATAAGAAAAATAAGTCTACTGCAAAGTAATGTTTACGTTAATATTGACGATTACTAATAACTTGTTGAAGAAACAAGAAAAGTCTATCTTGTTCCGGGTTCGCATCGGGTTTTGTCTTTTCATGAGTCGGTGCGTTGACTAATTACACCACCGAGACATCCATAGACCAATTTCAGGCTTTCATAGTCCCAGGATGAAGCCAGTCTGCAAGAAAAATAAATCAGAAAGTTACTGTAATCTCAATTTTTTATTCTACACGACATAAGGATTAACATTGAATCTAGAAAACATCATTACGAATACATACAGTACAACATTTTCTTAAGCTAGATTGAAGAAACATAATTTTTTTCTTTCAAATTTATTTTCTTGAAGCAAGACAATTTTTCTTGGACCATGAAAATATTGTTTAGCCCGTATTCTTACCGATATTTTATTGATTCAATGTTAATTTTTTCTCTGTATGTTTGTCGAACTAAGTCTTTTTTTCTTTACACGGAAAAATGTATTGGGCATTGATGTATTTTCGTAAATGATCTGTGAATTTTGCGAAAGAATTGATGAACTCGATATGGCAAGTCTAAAACCGTTCATCACCTTTTTTCCGTAAATAATTACAAAAATATTGTGAGTGATTGGGTAAAGTTTCACAGAGCACTCACGAGCTTGTCCGAAAAATCTGGGAATTGGACGTAGGTTCGTCTTTAAATGTGGTTTGAGTTCGTCGGATGAGGGGCTAGAATTTTTATTATACCTACATTGTTCAGCCTCGATGGCTACGCGTGTTTACGCACTCATGGTTTGTGTTTAAAAACTGTCGAGTCAGCAGTTCTGAATGTTCAAATCCTCAGAGTTGGGCGAATTTATAAATAAATAGAAATTAAAGCGCACAAATAAAATTCTTTCCTTTTTATATTTAAGTCTAAAATTTTCAGGAACTGATCGTAGAAAATTCGAACTGTTCAGAAAAAGATCCAAATTTATCCATAGATTTTTCATAGAAATAAGGATTTAACGTTACATTTTTTCATCCCTTATCTGAGAGCTAGCTAGTTCGTGAATTTTTTACGTATGAATTTTTTCCGTGTGTAACTATACGTTATTAGATCACGAAGTTGTAAACATGGATTTTGAACTAAAAAGTACTCCAAACATTCGACCTGTGTGAAAGTTTAGAGAACCCGCAAATTTTCGATTTTTTGAGTTACAAGAAAATCTTAACTGTATTTTCGGGGTTATTGCACTCTGATCTAGACTGAAAGATCTGAGCCAGCGCTGCTCAGCCATCAATGAAGAATAAAAGGTTCAGCCTGGTATGACCCATGACTGGCGCTGATCTTCAAGCCAAGAACAAACAAAATAGGTTTTGTGGAAGGTCTGGTCCGCCCAGCACTGGCGCTGATGAGCTATCTAAGATCAAAAGGGTTGTAAGCTCGATCCGAAAATTTATTTTCGACCTATTTTGGAAAAGTTACTTCCTTGCCGCCTTGAGAAACTCGCCCGGTCCAGGTTTGGAGCTGATCAGCTAAATTCACTTATAGTAAATAATAGCTCTTTCAAAAATCATAATAAAAAAAGTAGTCTAGCCAGCGGCTGATCAGCCTCCAAGTAGAACTAGAGGATAACTAGCGACTGAGCATACGGCCTGGACTGGGGTTAATCGAAAAAACGTTACAGTTTTTGCCAGGCCCAGGCCAAACCATATGGTCAGCGTCAAGACTGTAAACTAGACGGTCTGGTCTGGGCTGGGCCATTACCAGAAGATTTTTTAACACGGGACTTTTTGTTTAAAATAAATAGAGTGGCTACTTTTAAAGCGTAAGATGCAAATGGAGGCCTTAAGGTCTGAACGGGTGTGACGACAGTTGGTGCTAAACGTAAATTTCGAGCACGAGAAGATTATTGATGAACAAGTCCGGTGAACCATTTCTTCGACAAGGGCTTCTTGCATTGCACAGGCAAGGCTTCGTTCTAACAAAGATCCTTCGAATTCTGCGCTGTTACAAAGCGTCTTATTTTCTTGTTAGCTTTATTTCCTGGATCTTAATTCCATCTTTTGGAGTGCAGATCCGATAGGAGTTACCCTCGTAACTTTGATGTGCAAACGACAAATCTTCTTCGCTCCACTCATTGGAAAGCGAGAAAGCGAATTCGATGGGGTCTGTCGAGTTAATATCTTCGTAGTAGAATGGTTGCATAATTGTGTCAAAGCGAGTTTCCAAATTTCAATCACGAGTGCCGCGACGGCTCCTTTCCCTTCGCGGAACAGCGCGCAGAATCATCGAGGCATTATGTATTTGCTCTTAAGTATAACCAGTTCAAGGTTTACCCTCTCGACCGGGCTTTTCCCAGTCTTTGAATCGCACTCTCGTACCGTCGCGTCGCCCGCCGCAGTTATTAATATTTTCCGTCAATTACCGAAAGGGATGTCCTCTTGTGATCGTTACCCCTTTAATTCCGCATCCGAAAGACCAAGACAAGCTCATACAATCGATCCAGTTCGACTTTTTGCGAGAATTAAGCTGGCATCAAAATAATTTCGAAGGCATATAATTTTATACAGCTTGCAAAAGAATATATGTTATAATTAAATTTTGATAACTAAATAAACTGCAAAGCTGAGTGGAAATCTAATAAGATAAAGACTTAAGTATTTTACAACTTTTTGGATAAATTCGAATATTCAGCAATATTGACGGCGAGAAATGAAAATTCTTTTTGCGAAATAGGTGCTAAATTAAATCACAAAGTAATTTTTGATTCGGAAGAAATACACAGATATTGCTTTCATTCCTCAATGATTTTGTCGCTGTAATAAGGAATGACCATAAGTCATAAATATATCAATAAGTAATGCATATGCTAATGGAATTAAAAACTATAAGATGTCGTAGTTTTCTTTGCTTGATTAAAGAAAACATTACTATTCAAATTTTATATTTTATGTAGTTTTTAAATTTAATCCTAATTGGAAACTTTGTGTTGACTTACAGAAAATACAATTATTTTTTTTTATGAATTAACGTAAATAAAACTATTTTTGAATTAAGTTTAAAAATACAAAAAATACTTTAAGGCATGTTCGCTGCAAATGAAATTACAAAATTAAAGCTTATCATTTGCAGCTATAATGAAAATAGTCAAAAAATGCGTCTCAGGAAGAACTGTGGAACGCAATGTATCACTGTTAAAAATTTCGGTTGGAAACTTCCAAGACATGTGTTGCAAGTTTATTTCTGAAACGTAAGGTAACACTACAATACATAATGCTGCATTTTCCAAATGCTGGCATGTATGGTACCTCACATGTATTAGAATTTTATAATGCAAGTCCAGGAGTCCGCAACACTTCTGTATCATACCTGCGACTGGATATTTCGACATCTGTTAGAGCAAAAAGTTTTTAGAAAAGTCCAAATCATTGTATATAACGCGCGCATTTATGAAATTGAAGGAATGTTTGAAATTCGGAGAATCTGCAGAATTCATATAACGACCGGAATTCACGGATGCCGTGGAATTAGTGAAATTCATCAAATTCACTGGAATTCACGGAATTCATGGAATTCATGGCATTCAATCGAGTTATAGAATTGAACTAATTTGTGAAATTCAAGGAAATCATAAAATTAAATGAGTTAATGAAATTTAGTGAAATTACGGAGTTCACGGAATATATAGAATTCATGTAATTCCACGAATTCCTTGAATTCCACAAATTACGTAAACTCATTGAATTACGTAAATTCCATGAGTTCCGCTGATTCCGTGAATTCCATTAATTCCGCTAATCCGTGAATTTCATGAATTCAGCTAATTCCACTAATTTCGTGAATTTCTTCCTTTACATTAATTCTGCGAATTCCCTTAATTCCTCGAATTCAGTTAATTATTTATGTCCATAAATTTCGTTATTACAGTCAATTTCGCAAATTGCTTGAATTCTATATATACCGTGAATCCAATTTTTTCCGTGAATTCCGTCATTTCCGTGAGTTTCATTTATTTACACCATTAGGCCGTTTCCCTTTCGGGGTAGGCGTGACTGACTCGCTGGGGAAAGGAGTAATGTGGAGTTGTTATGTTATTCATGTAAATAACACGCTCATTTCGCAACAATGCTCCGACCCAGGTTACTGATCAATCTCTCTAGCAACCACCCCAAGTGAAGATACTCAAAAGTTTTTATGTAAGGTTCCCTACTTGGGTCCATAAGTGGCCAAGGTCTTTTGTTTCAGGCATCATTCAGTTTACTGACAATCTTTTTATTAACTATTTGCCGCCATACTTGTCTGTAATGGCATACTTCTCTAGCTTCTTTTATGTCCATGCATTTTTTTATGCAGGTTCTCGTGTTTCTGTGACTTCTTATGTCTTTTCTAACTAGGGTCCCATTCACACATTCTAACCGTTCTTTCCGCGGTCTACTTCTGGGCACGCTGCCATTTACTCTACCTTGATACACTTGTTTCGTTAGTCATTCATTTGGCATTCTATTAACATATCCGAATCATCTTAACCGATTTCTTTCCCATGTGTCTACTAACGTCTCTTCTGCACCATATTCTTTTAGAATTATCTCGTTACTTACTTTGTCCATCAGAGTTTACCCGCGTATTATGCTCATGAATCTCATGTCAATTGCGTTAAGTTTACTCTTATATTTTTCTAGATAAGTCGATGTCTCGCTACCATATAGTACAGTCGGTACAAATATAGAATTATGTATTGCCATTTTAGCTTTGATATATTTTCACTTCTGATAAGGGGACCTGCTCCACCATTGGCCTTCTTACCTTCGTTTATCCCTCTATCTTATTCCTCATCTATCTTCCCGTCCCTAGGTATCAACTTGTTTACATGTCTCATCATTTAATACAATATTGCATAGCGTTTCCTCACTCTTTCCTTTGAAAACCATAGTTTTTGTTTTATTTGTGTTAATTTTGAGGCCCATGGTCTTCATGCTTTCATTCAATTGATTCAACATTCTTTGTAATTCTTCGATTGACTCTACCATAACAACCTTATCATCTGCGAACGCTAACACACGTACCCTTACTTTTTCGAGATCTACACCCTCTTTGTCGAAAAGAGCCATTCTTAAACACTTATCCATAAATATGAGGTTTGTTCAAAAAATAAGGTGACTTTATGTTTTTCTCAAAAAATATTCATTTATTCCTCAATATTTATGTTGTCCCCTCCAAAGTAATCCCCGTCAGATATAATACACTTGTGCCAAAGCTTTTTCCAATCACCGAAGCACTTCTGATAATCATTTTGTGGTATAGCCTTGAGTTCTTTCAGCGATGCAGTTTTTATCTCCTCAATCGTTGAAAATCGATGTCATTTCATGGGTCTCTTCAGTTTTTGGAAAAGAAAAAAGTCACTGGGGTCCAAATCCGGTGAATATGGAGGCTGATGCATGACTGTGGTGCTGTTTTCGGTCAGAAAATCTTTCGCAAGCAACGATGAATGAGCAGGTGCATTATCGTGATGGAAAAGCCACGAATTGTTTTTCCAAAGTTCCGGACGTTTTTTGCGTATCGCCTCTCGCAAACGGCGCATAACTCGAAGGTAATACTCCTTATTGACCGTACAACCTTGTAATAAGAGTTCCTGATGCACTACGCCACGGTAATCAAAGAAGACAGTGAGCAAAACCTTCACATTTGACCGAACTTGACGTGCTTTTTTCGGTCTTGGAGACTCAGGTTGCTTCCACTGAGACGATTGGGCTTCAGTTTTGACGTCATAACCATATACCCACGATTCATCCCCAGTTATAACCCTTTTGAGAAAATCATGATCATTATTGACTTCATTCAACATCTCGTGAGCGATGGTCATGCGATGGATCTTTGATCAAAATTAAGCAGTTTTGGAACAAATTTCGCTGACACACGTCTCATGCCCAAAACGTCCGAAAAGATAGCATGGCATGAGGCAACATCTTCAGCAACTTTTTTGATGGTAATTTGGCGATTTTTCGACACCATTTCTTCCACTGCTTGAACGTTTTCATCCGTTGTTGACGTGCTGGGACGTCCAGGGCGAAGTTCGTCTTCGACATCCTCTCGGCCTTCTTGGAACAGCTTGCACCACTTATACACATTTTTCTTACTCGGAGTAGACTCACCGTATGCAACTCTCTACATTTTAAGAGTTTTAGAGAACTGGATTCCATTTTTCACACCAAATTTAATGCAAACTCTTTACTCTATTTTTTTCGAAAGATGAAAATCGCCCAGCACACCAAACCCTTCTAACCTTTTATGCCTCTGCCAGAAAAACAACACGAGGTATATAATCAAAACTGTGAACATATGATCGTAACGAGTGTACCAACACAACACAACAAAAAATTTAAAACTTGAATGTACGTAGCCCGCGAAAATTGAAAAGTCACCTTACTTTTTGAACACACCTCGTAATATAAATAACTATGAAGACATAACGCATCCTTGTCTAACTTCTTGAATAATATCGAAACAGTCACTTAATATCCCATTCACCCTTGCACTCGCTTTCCTACCTGTATATATTGCTTTTATAGCTTGTAGGAGCCATCCATTGACGCAATACTCTTTCAGGACTTCCCAAAGTTTACTTCTATCTACCTTGTCAAAAGCTTTTTCTAGGTTAACAAATGCACAGAAAACTTTTTTTTTTGCTCTCAAAGTTTTTTCTGTAATTTGCCTTAAGCTAAATATTTAATCCAGATATGACCTTCCTGGCATGAACCCACTTGGGTCTTCCCAAATCTATGCTTCTGTTATTTTCATTACCCTAAGAATGATTATTTTTGAGTATATTTTACTTACGGTGCTTAATAAGCTAATCCCTCTGTAATTATTTTACTCGCTGTTATCTCCCTTTCCCTTGTATATTGGTACGATAATCGCTTTTTTCCAATCGTCTGGAACATCTCCCATCTCGAAACATAAATTTATCAATTCGCACAGTCTATGTGGTATGCACGCGCCACCGTGTTTAAGCATTTAGCGTTAATACCGTCTACCCCGGCAGCGTTACCGTTTTTCAAGTTCTTAATTACATCCCTCACCTCAGTGACAGAGACTTTCTGAATTGAGTGTTCTAACGCATCGTGTTAAACATCGCAGATGTGGTGTCCTACAGCTTTATCTATGAATTGCCTCCTAAAATAGTCTCTGAAAGCCTCTAGTATTCCGCCTGCATCATATACCCCCCCCCCCCCTACTATTACTTATGTTGACAATTTCTTTAATTTTGTTTCCTTTTATTTTTTCATAAAGCAATTTCTTGCTTCCTTCAAAGTCGCTTTGTATTTTCTTCTCTTCTTCTTCTCTAATTGCTAAGACATGCGATGTTCAAAGTTCTCATGTACGCTTCTCTCTTTGCTTTTTGGGCATTTTGGAAATCTGTTCGCACATCCGGTTTCTGTAGGTTCTCAATTTTGATTCGCGTTTGTTTTGTTTTCTTTTTTCTCTTTTTTCTCCATTCCCAACCTAAGTTAATTTTTGAGAACAGAAGGTAATGATCAGTATTGCATTCAGAACCCCTCATGACCCTTGTATCTTTGACTAACTCTCTTAGTCTTTCATCCGCAACAACAAATTCAATTATATTGCGGCTATTTTCTTTAGACTAGGTGTACGTGTGGATCATTTTTTGCCTAAACCAAGTATTTGTAATAAACAGATCCCTTTCTAAGCATAGGCCAACTAATTTATCTTTGAAATAGTTTGTTATTGTTTCCCCCAAATGATCTAGTACTCTTTCTGTATCCTGATTTTGGATGCCCACCCATCCGTTTATGTCTTGTAGTATAATTATTCTTTCTACATGTTAGTCAACTATCGCGTATCATGCTATGATAAATAGTCTTCTGATGAAAGGAGGGTTGAGCGAGGGGGGGGGGGCAGAAATGGAACCGAGAGAGTCGTCTTGGGTTTGTGTTTTTGTTTCTGTTCTGAGAGTTTGTAGTTTTTGGGTTTAAAATTTCTTTTTATCATAAAACTATAATAAATTGATATGAATTACTTATCTTCAGTACGTTTCCGGATTTCCTAGTATTTGCATAACGAAACACAGTTTTAAGAAAGTACATATATTTCAAGTTTAAAATGTTCTATTTGGCTTTTTCTTCCAACCGGAGATACATGATCGGCCTCTTTTAAAGTTATTCATTCCATAAATTCCGTGAAATCCGTGAATTCTTTGAATTCAACAAATTTATTAAATTCTATGAATTGCTTGAATTCAATCAATTGCATGATTTCCATAAATCCCTTGAATTTCATAAATTCTGCGATTTCCGTGAATTTTGCGAATTTTTATGAATTTCGTAAATTTTCTTGAATACCGTGAATTCCATTAATTTCGCAAATTCGATCAATTTCGGGAATTCCTTCAATTCCATGAATTGCGTGAATTCCGTGAATGTCATGAATTCCGTGAATTTCATAACTTTCATGAACAATATGAATTCCAGAAATTCCTGGAATCCGGGGAATTCCGTGAATTCTTTTAATTCTAGTGATTCTGTGCTTTCTTTGTGCACAATCTTCGTCTTAGAAACGCTCTATTACAAGTATTGGAATGATGGACGGTAACTTTACAGTGTAGTTAGGATGTAAATTGGCTGCTATTACCTGTTCTCAACAATAAACAGTCAATATTACCGTAAGTTGAGAGTAACTGTTATAACACGCAGGCACATAAGATTATCCACTATTTCCTTTTTATTGCATTTTTTTGAAAGTGATGGGCTCCTTTCCTTTTACACCAAAATACCACACACGCAGTTAGCTCGGGAACCATATAGAAGAGGTGGTATGACATAAAAGGACCCCGGAATTTTCTAAATGGGTATTGTGCAGAATGCTCTCCTGAATCCAACGGTATGAGGTGCTTTCGCGAACTGACGGTCGTTCTCGAGATATTGTTAAACATTTTTACATAACTTATGCTGTATCTTCTAAAATTATAGACATATTAGAATATTTTTATCTGAAACTTTCAGGTCTCATTGAAATAAACAATTTTTGTCATGTGCAATTTTTTGTCTGCCTCATAGTTTTTGCAAAACACGCAAAAAAGGCATAATATAATAATCGATTTTTATACATTGTTTATAAGTTTTTTAAAAGATTTTTCTTCAGAATTAGTTAGATTGTGTTAAGACACATGATATTTCTTTAGCACATTTTTGCATCCGATTGATTGTTTATATAAAAAAACCGCAAACAAAATTTGCAACAAGGTTTCTTTGAACCCGCTTGTAGCCGACATTGATTAAAATTGTCTTATTTTGTTTTCTCATTCTGTTGAAGAAACCGAAGAGAGAAAAAGTTTGTCTGCGACTTTTTTCCGTTTCTCGAATAGTTTGTTTAAGAATAAAAATTAAGTTGAAGGGAAATATATGATTAAATATCGACAGGGAAAGTAAATATTAACAGATTTTTGTCAATTTTTTTTTGATTTTCTCAAAATAATACAAAAAGGCTAATGTAGCCTACTGAAAGTAGATTAATTAATAGTGTACAAAATTTTTATTTTCTCCGCTGGCTCCAATCTGAAACAATGGGAAGGGCGCGCCAGGCCAGAAACCCTCCACTCGAACGGCACTAATCTGCTAGCCATGGGGAGTCGTACTGAGAAAGCAAAAGGACCAAATATCTTACCATTGTTACAAGAATGTCGATTGAGAAAAATAAAAATTTTGTGCAATATCTATTAATCTTATTTTAATAGACTGCATTAGCCTAGTTATATTATTTCGAGAAAATCTAAAAAAATTGGCGAAAATCGGTTAATATTTACTCTCCCTGTTGGTATTTCAGGATGTCTTTTCCTGTAACTTAATTTTTTTACTTTTGAATAAACTATTCTAGACACGGCAAAAAGTCTTAGACAAACTTTTTTCCTCTATGGTTTCTTTAAAAGAATGAGAAAACAAAATGTGAAAATTTTAATAAATGTCGGCTACAATCAGGTTCAAAGGAATCTCGTTGCACATCTTGTTTGTGATTTTTTAATATAAACTATCAATCAGATGCAAAAATGTGACAAAGAAATTTCATGCGTCTTAACACAATGTAACTGATTCTGAAGAAAAATCTGCAAAAGACCCCTAAACAATGCATAAAAATCAATTATTATAATATACTTGTTTTGAGTTTTTCGTAAAAGCTATGAGGTATACAAAAAATTACACACGACAAAAATTGTTCATTTTAATAAGGTTTGAGTATAAACAAGTTTTAATATAGTGTAAATTATAGCGAATGAAATGTTTTTCAGTTTTAAATGAACTTTGCATTTGTTTAAGTTTCAAAGTTTAGAAGTAGATTTATTTTTTATTTTTAATGTTTCCTATTTAAAATAACTGTTTATTTTAAAAGTTTTTTTAGAATAATTCAATTTTTTTATAATACACAAATTTGTATAATCAGATAAAATGTTAAATTTTAATTTTTTAATTTAATAATAATTTAAAACACTAGAAACTCAGAATCTTAGACTTTAAAAGATTCCATTTAGTTGTCAAGTTGTCCAATATTAAAAGCTTTAAATTTAAAATTATTCAAATTAACAAGTTCTCAATTTTTAATTATTTATGTAATTTTGGACGATTTTAATTACGGTTAAGACCATTTCAATTACTTTGAATTTTAAAGAATGCCTCTTTCCGAAATTCGGATTTTAAAATGTTCAATCTTTACCTTTGGATTTCGAAATGAATTTTTTGCCTCCTTTTTCTCCTTTTCTAATTAAATTGTACAAAATATTTTAGTAAAAATTTAAAAATATTTAATTTCAGACTCTTTCAGTTCGAAATTATTCATTATTGTTTCCAAAATATTTAAAACACAGTATTCAAGAATTTGTTTGATAACGAATTTTCAATTGTTTATATTTTTTATCGTAGGAAATACAAATCCAGAGACTTGAATGCGCGATTTGCGCGCCTGCATTTACAATGGGGTTGTTTCCAAAGCCAGATATCATTTCTCCAATAAATAGATCTTATATTATATAAAATTATGATTTTAAAAACGTCCATAAAATATTTTTGACATATTGTTTACTATTTTTAATTTAATGTAATTTAATTTAATTTTCTATCACGATGTCGGTTGATGAGCCCCTTTGACATCAAAGGGGTTGAATTTTCCACCAATCACAGCTCATGTGTTATTGATTCTCAAATATCTTTTTCTGTGCCGATGTTTTGTTTTGGTATGTGTACATCGCAAATATAACTCGCAAAATGTTGCTTAAAAACAGTGTTAAAGGAGGGTTTTGTTAAAGCCAATATCGCAAATCCACCGAAAAAAAAAAATATATATAAATGGCATGTATAAAGAATTCATTGAAAAAGTGCTGAAATGGAGTCATGTTTACTAAACAATTCGTAAATATGTAGGATTTCAAAATGTGTTAATAATTGTACTTAATGCTTTCCTTCAACGCACTACTGACTCTTAATCCAAATATCATAACAGGATAAGTTTTTTGTCACATAAACCTTAACAAACAAAGCTATTTAATGAAAATAGTCATAATTGGCAGCAGATAGTGGTCTAACCTCTTTATATATCATGAGTTTCGTTAGTTTTCATGGTTTTCATCAAAGCGACATCGTCACATGATAGTAGATAGATAATTATGAGAACCTCTGAGTCACGTGACACTCACGTGACACCAATTTGAACAAGTGTTTTACCGCCTTCAATTTTTATTAATTTTTTTCTATTAAACAACTTAACAGAACAAAAATTATAACGCAGCTTTGGTTCGAATTAAACTTATGAATTAAAAAATTATTTTATGTAAAATCGTGAAACAACCCTATTAGTGTGTGATAAAATGAAAATTTGTTAATTAAAATTTACTTAATTAGTTCGGTAAATGAAGGACATTATTGCATTTAGATAAAGTTTAGAATTATTTTAGGATTTAATACAAAACAGAACTATAAATATTACAAAAGAGTTATTTAAAATCTCATGTCCATGAGTTAAAATGCTGATATGTAATAATTGATATAAGGATTTTATTTTTTTATACCTGTACATCATAAAATAACGCGAAGTAATGTAAATTTTTATCAAGTGAATGTTATAAAGTTTAGTTACGTATGCTATTAACGATTCACTCAAAAGAATGTTTGGATTGCAGAATTTGTTACAGATCTTCACGTTTATTATGACAGGAATTACACAAAAGTAAGGTAAAATGAGAATCGCTAGGGACGTCAACATTCTCAGGGTTGAAGTTTAAACCCAAGTCCCTCGTACAAACTTTACCATTTTTAAGTTTCGGTTAATATTGTAGGACTTTAGAAAATATTCAGATAGATAGATTAGTTTGAATTTTTTATTTTTTTCCTTAAATTCTAATCCAATTTAATTTAATAGATTTTATATGAATTTAATTTGTAAAATTCTACACTAAGAGACCTTTTATTAGAATAAATGATAAAAATAAATGAGAATTTAATATAATATCGTTTCGAAACCGGGAAAACAGGGTTTGCGAATCAAAAATTAATATAGCGGTTTTCAGCTGTCAAAACTAATATTTTTGTTTGAATACATGGAAAGGATGTTGCATTAACTCTTTTAAAACTTGCGAGAATTTAAAATTCACTATATCAAAGTTAACAATTGAAGTTAAAACGATGATCATACATTTATTTGAAAGAGTGAAATCATCCTTTGACGTTAATTTATTCACTACATACATAAAATCGTACGCTTAATCGCTATGAAAAATCGGAACGGCTGCGGCGAGATTCGAACCTAACTTACCTAAAGCACTAACGCATTCTCTAACAACTAAGACCCACGGATAACTTACATTACGGAATATTTGGTAAAAATCTTGGTTAAGCGGCGTAGCTTGAAAACTCAGGGTATTATGATTTTCAATCATTAAATTGATTTTTTATAAAATAATTTTTTTAACGGAAATGATAATATTATTTTATGAATAACATTCTCTAATTTGATATCTCAGTATAACTCAGTATAATAAACTTGAGTGTATTCAGATGTAATATTTTATAAATTGTACTCATTGAATTAAACCTTATTACCTCAGTGTATAAATTTCGTGATGAAGAATTCCTGATGTTTTAAATATATAATGAAATGAATGAATTTAAAATAGAAAGAGTTGACTTTTATTTTAAATATTGTGAATCATAACCTTTTGGCTTGAGCGGAAAATGGCGGAAACAGTCGAGGAGCATCCTCAAACGAAACTATATGAAAAATTAAGAATAATGATTTCTTAGTTTGCTACGCGTGTGAAATGAAGATTCAGAATATTTCCTATTTAGAATACTACTTTGTCGTCTTCGTGTTTTAAATACTCGTATGATAATTTTAAAATTCGGCACTGAATTACAAATACATATAATAAAACCTCGGTTTTCCCTACTTTGGAACGATATTATACTAAAGTCTAATTTATTGATTTCATTAATTATGACGTAAGGTCTCTCAGTGTAATGTTCAATTTCGCACAAATTTAAAATATTGAAAATTAAATAATTTACGGTTTTAAGGTTACAAAATCTGTAATACAAAAATTATCTAATGTTTTTATTTACTTCCGCTAGATTTATAAGCCCGTTCATTAATAAAATCTTAAAATAAGACATTTCGATAAACGAAAACAAGATATTTTTTGGATGGTCCTGACCTACTCGTACTTTAACTTTATAGTGAGATTTTTTCTCATAATTCCTAGTGTAAAGTTGACCGTAAGGTTTAGTCGTTACGGATCGAACGCGTTAAACTTAGATTAGATGGTTCGAAACTCGTCACATCGTTGTCGCTGTTTAAAATCGTGAATATCTTTTAAATCGTTAATATCGTTACAAGCGTGCGACTATATTATATGTAATGTATTGTGATTCAATGTAATTGTTAAAGTTAAATTGTGTAAGGATGTGTGTACCCGCGTGGAAATCTGGCATTCCGACTAGTGGCCATAGGTGTTTGTCGCCGACCACAAAACAGCTGCATTGGCAAAGTTGGTATAGTATTTCCTATCTTTATTAATAATAATTACATTATTTAAATTTCGACTGATAATATTAATGCAAAAACAATTTTATTTCCAAATACATTTTAATTACTTTTTAATTGAGTTTTCAAATCAAATTGATACATTTTAAAAATAAGAAACGCATTTTTAAATAAAATGATGAATTTTCCAACAAAGATATGAATTTTTAACCAAATTGTAAGTTGAATTTTTAAGCCAAAACATTAATTTTCTACCAAAAGAGACGCACTTCTAACTAAGTAAATAAATTTTTATTTAAAAAATACCAATTTTCAACAAAAATTAAAATAGTAAAAATGTTTGAAAAATAAATGTTCAACCGAAAAAAAAAGAATTTTTAAAAAACAAAAAAACAAGTTATCAGCTAAATTAATTAATTTTAAACTAAAAATATGAATTTCCAAGCACAAATGGAATACTTATATCTTCAATAAAAAAATTAATTTTCTAATGAAAAGAAACGAATTTTCAGTCAAAGAAATTAATTTTTAATCACAGTGATGAATTTTCAAACAAAAATATGAATTCTCGACCAATTAGTGGAATTTTCAACCCAAAAGATGAATTTTCTCTGTTTAAAAAAAGAACCAATTTTTAACTGAATATTTTTTGTTTTCAACGAAAGAAGTGAATTCTTAAAAAAATTAGAATAGTTAAATTTTCTACAAAACAGAACATTTTTTAACGAAAAAGATTACATTTCTCTCAAAAAAGTAAATTTTCAACACACAATGAAATAGTTAAAGTGAATTTTTACCTAAAATGATAAATCTCCCACTAAAAAAAATTTTATTTTTAACCAAATTCCGTAAAAAACTTAATTTTCCAGAAAATGAAAGTAAATTTCAACAAAATGGTATAATTTACAACCAAGAAGATTAAATTTATATCAAAAGAGATGTATTTTTGACAAAAAGCTAAACAATTACATTTTCAGTTTAAGAATAATTCTAAATTAAAGAAAAAAACAATTTTCAACCAAAAAGATCAATTTTGTACACACATAAACGAATTTTCAAATAAGTATGTGAATTTTCAACCAATCGCATGCCCTTAATCCTCAAAACTAATGAAATAATTTTTGAAAGCATTAAAAATTATTCTACAATTATTGGAGCCTGCAGAAACTCTATAGCACTTAAAACGTACCGCAAAAAAACGTGGAAAGTTTTAGCAAATTAAATGGGCAGCTCATGAATTGAATGAAAATAAAAAAATTCGTCATTCGCAGCACTACGCAAACCTTGCTAATATAAATTTCGTTTCGAAATTTACAAATACTATTCTCAATTTTCTCGTTTTCTTAATCCTCAAATAAATGTAATAATTTTAAAAATATTTTCAAGTTATTATACAATTGTTCTTAAGAATTCCTCATTCTCATATTTTTTCAAGAAGCTTCTCTTTTTTCTTGTTTTTCACTTCAGTGAGGTCTTCATTAATATAACCCAAATTTAATTATTCCACTTTATATATGGAAAACAATTTTCGTGAAAATTACGAGTCAGATTACGGTTCTTACCTTTAAAAATTGCAGCTACTTCCGGATCAATCACCTTCTGCGACTCGACAGCCAATTCATCATTTGTCAAGTCTTTAAAATTCGTCATGTTTCCTAACCTGAAATTGCTGAAAATCTGAAAACAATGAAAACATGTCGAATCTGTATTAAAAATGTTGCTTTACATTTATGTGTACTGTACATTAAGCGAAGGAAATATTTTTTTGGTTTTGAGCGAAATATATTATATTATATGAGGAAGCAATCTATAAAAATGGTCCCAAAACTATAAAATTATGAAAATTTCTGCCAGCACAATCGCAAAACATAGATTGTACGTAAAGGTGACATAAATGTATCGCCTGCCTTGCAGTTTTACTGCTTGATGCTAGTATTGTAACAAATTTAGTTACCAAAGAATTCTTTAAAGAATTTGTCTTCAACTACTGCTGCCTTCAGGAGGTGAAAAATACTCAATTTTTTCGCAGAGTTCATAGAGGTATAAATTAGAGCTTGAGCAGGACGTACAAGGTCCAAAGTAGGACAAAAAGTGCGACGCAGAACCAAATCAGGTATTAATTGATTTAAGCAGTTTCAAAAAAGGACTAAAATTTTGACTCGGGAGTCAACAAGAATCTGACTTATTCTTCCACAAATTCAAATTTTCAATAAAATACTAGAATTTTAAACCAAATGTTTGAATTTTCAACTTACGAAGATAAATTTTGAACCAAACATGTAAGAGTTACATTTTTAGTTAAAGCAATTAATTTTCAACTATGAAACGCAATTTTCAATGTATAATTAAATTCTGAACAAATTGAATAGTTTGTCAACTAAAATGATGAATCATGAACCAAATAAATGTATTTTTTAATTAGTAGTTCCAACTATCAACTGAGTATTTGAATTTTTAACCGAAAAGGTTGAATTCTCAATGAAAAACGTAATATTGGAAATTTTAACAGAAAAGGAATTTAAATTCATATAAAAAATAGTGGGATTTAACCAAAAAACAGGAACTTTTAACAAAGTAGTTTGAGTCCTCAACCAAAAGAGATTAATTTTCAATCAAATAGTTGTGATTTTAAATTATAATAATAAAATTAACTGCAACGTGGGCTTTTAGAAAATTCTCTAACTCTATCAGGCTTTCCCTGACTTTCTGAAATTACCTGATCTGTAGCAAATCAGTAATTTAAGAAAGTATATGTTTCTTTCACTTTAGATTTTTTTTGTAAAAATATAAGTTGTAATTATGATATATATTTGTTTAAACAAAGCATGCTTTAGATGATCTTAAATGATCTATAATTTCTCTGTTTGAGCCTAAATGCTGAGCATATTCTCGAGAGCATTTGCTCAACATAATTTTTTGGGTATTTAAGAACCCTGCAGTTAATTTGCTCGTCCGTGCAAACTGTTACACGTATTTAATCGAATAACGAAAGAAGTCATTTGGTTGTTTTATCTTTAGTGAATATATTTTGGGTGTAAACATATGAGATGTTGCTGGTTGCAAGCAGATGAAGTCAAATTACTCATGCCTTCGAAGTAAACATTGACAACTACCCTCATAACGTGGATAAACACAGAAGAATACTCGAGATTTCAGAATAAAAATTATCCACCTAGAGTAATTTTTTTGCGTAAATATTTTTTACCTTTACATCACCTTTACATTGGTAGCAACCATCCTTTCTTTGGTCGAACCCGAGTTGAAATATAGATTCTCTGTTCCTATATATTTATACTTTCAACATATATAGTTTCTCGCTGTATTAGTCTCAAAATATGAAATTATTAATGACAATTAAAAGTATTATTAATTCGCTATTTTTTAATATTTAAAACCCATGGTATAGACACTATAGTTTACTAACGAGGTATACACTGCTGGGTTCGATGCACCCGAAAAACTTTAAGAGTTCAAAGCTTTGTTTCTAATTGAAAAATTTTGACTTTTTTTTCAATTGATTTCATAGAGAAAATACTCAGGAGCTAAGTGGTGCTAGTTTAAAAGTGGTAAATATACAAAAACATGCACATATCTTTAAATAAATAAAGGTATCTGTGAACAATTTTTGAAAAGATTATGTTTTTTGCTAAAAAGCCGTTATTTACATAAAAAATAAAGATAAAAAGGCTCAAATACCGATCAATGGAAAGCTAAAGGTCTGAACTTTAAAACTGTGTTATCGGTTTTTCCATATGCTCCGGAAAACATATTTATTTAGTGATAAGAAAATAGGCAAATTTCCGATGTCGCACGGATAAACCATGGTACGCAAATACTCCATTTATCGTAAAAAATGATTTAAACTGCATAATTACCTTAAAGTTTATAAAAATATTCAAACATGATAAAAATATGGTTATAAAATTAATAAAGTTATTAAAAAAGTGTAAATGTTTTATAAAATACGCACATTTTTCAAGTTTTGCGATAAAATGATATATAAAATTTTAGAATTTTTCAATGTTATTTTTAATTTAGAACGAAAATATTAGTAAAAAACTGGAAAATAATTTCTTTACACAAATATCATAATTAAGTTTCGGTATCTTCCCTTTCTGCAGCATCTGTCTCTGAATTATTTGGGCTGCGTTCGTGCTCGTCATCGCCCGTGTCGCTCCCCAAGTGCGAATTGCCGGAGATGAATACACGGCCCCGTGTTGGGCCAATTTTGGCAGCCAAAGGTCGGCTAAGGATATTGGGCCAATATCAGCATTTTAATCGGCTCAGTGTTGAGCCAATGCTGGCAGCCTATATTGGCTATTTATATTTGCCGATCCTCCACCGATGCCTGATCAGCCAAAGTCTGGCCCAGTGACGACACATTACTGGGCCAAGTGTCACTTTACCACGGTTGAGAAATTTGAGAAATAATGAAAATTGTTGCTTAAAAGTACAAAAATATGCAATTATATTATCTTCAGTTCTAATAAAGATATTAAAGCGATTCCAACTGCAAACTGTAATGGATAGTCTCTGTAATCGAGCATACCGATCAAATAAGCGCCTTGAAGTAACTTATCGCGAGAAAGTTGTTCTCTAGACTTTGTTAGAGTTTTTCTGAAAATTTGGAGGAAATCGGTCGAAAATTGTGGAAATGTTAGCGAGTTGAAGTCAACACATGCTGCCGCTTATCGGCCGTTGTTCCTAAGCAGCTAGGCAGCAGTGGTAAGCAATAAAATGCTATAGCGGCAGCGTGTGTTGACTTCAACTTGCTGTCATTTCTACAATTTTTTACCGATTTAATCCAAATTTTCAGGAAAACTTTTTCAAAGTCTAGTAAGCAACATTCTCGCGGTAAGTTACTTCTACTAACATTTTTTCGAAGACCGTCCCACTGCTCGAAGTTGGCAAAACGTGGTTTTCGTTCGTAATCAATTTGTTATTAAACAAAAACCAACATATTAGCTTTTTAAACAAAGCGAGTTGTGTTTTACAAACCATCGATTTCTGATCGGAAAATTTTCAAAGTTTTTATTGTTTATCTTAAGTAATAATTATCCAATAAAAAAGTTTCATGAAAAAATGTGTCGGCCGCGTCAAGCTGAATACGAATGTATATTTTGTTTTACGTTTCGGCTAAATTTCCGAGAAAAGGGTGGCGGCGCTAGCACGACGTCTACTCAGCGCCGCCACCTATGAAAACCCACCAAAAATGATTATAATGAAAATAACGATTAGGGGAGATTTTTTGCTTTTTTTTCTCTTTGATGATATATATTAATTTTCCAAAAAATTACCCCTAAGTCTTACACACCTACCCCTCATGATCAAAATCCTATACCTATAGGTATATATATATATATATATATATGAAAAAAGCATTGAAAACAATAAAACTTAGAAAACACTGTTAGTTGATATTCTTTTGCTCTTTTTTTGCTCTCTGATTAAATATAATACGTGACACAAAAACTACTGCTAGGTTATATATATATATATATCCACCCTCCAAAATAAAAAACGTTTTAAGAGCGGTAAAACCACCTTAAACAATTAAAGATGACTTGGAACTCCAAATTGATCAATTGACAATTGAAAATCCCCGCACCCCATTATAACTTTCCAAAAAACTACCCTTCCACGTGAACGTCTGCAGTGGAACATATATATGTATGCAAAAAGCATAAATATATGTATATGACGTAGGCAGTTGGCAGAATCCAGCGGACTGACTAGGGACGAATTTTCAACAAAAATTTTTAATTTTTTTCGAGAAATATGTATCTGCAATTTTCAAATCGATATCTCGAATAGTTTCCGAGATATCGAAGGTATCCCTGTGACTGGTCACAGAAATAATTTAAGATCACACCTCTGCCACTTTTCCAACGTCCCACGGGGGGGGCACCCCTGTTACTGGTCACAGAAATAATGTAAGATCACACCCATGCCACATTTTCAACGCCCCATTGGGGGAGGGGAGGCATCCCTGTGACTGGTCATATAAGTAATCATATTCCCTTTCCTAATATTTTTCTATAATTCTCTCATGTGCCGGAAGTCTGTCAATTCCCTAAGCAGTCGGCAGACTGCCGGATTCGGATAGATCGTCCTTCAAATTGCCGGCAGTCTGCCGACTGCCTGAAGGTAGCCAGGCATTTGGAAGGTATTTGCTACATTCTTTCATCTGCCGGCATTAAGCCAACTCCCTAGGCAGTCTGCAGAATGCCGGATTCTACCAACTGACTGCGACATATATATGAGTGTTCCGCTGTATATGTCAACGTGAAAGGGTACTTTTCTGGAGAAATTATAATTATAAATCATGTTAACATTGTTGAAGGTGTTTTCCCCACTTTTAAAACGTTTTTGATCAAGAGGGGTAGGTATGTCTGACTTAGAAATAAGTCTTAGGGCACGTATTATGTTTCATCAGACAGCAAAAAAGAGCAAAAACATATTAACTAACAATGTCTTCTAAATTTTATTATCTTAAGTGCTTTTTACAAACATATGAACTCCGCTGCATACACTTATGTGGAACCGTAGTTTTTTTGGGAAAATTATAATAAGGATAAAATTTTCAAGTCTCAAGTGATTAATTTGGAGTTCTAAAATATTTTTACATTGTCTACTTTTAAAAAGTTTTTTATCACGATTGGTAGATATGTATGACTTCGGAGTAGTTCTTGGGGCACGTATTATATATATCATCGAAGAGCAAAAAAAGAGCAAAAAATATCAACTTACAAAGTATTCTAAGTTTTATTATTTTTATGCTTTTTTAATAAATACATATTTTTTGGCTGTACAAGTCGCGTGAAAGGGTAGTTTTTTGAAAAAATTATTATAGGGGGGGGGGGGGGGGGTTTACAAATATCAAGTAATTAATTTAAAGTTCTGAAACATCTTTACGTTGTTTAATGTTTCTTTCAACACTTCTAGAACGTTTTTGATCACGAGAGGTAGGTTTGTATGAATTAGAATTAGTTTTGGGGAATGTATTATATGTCATCAGACGGCCAAAAAAGAGAAAAAAATATCAACTAAGAAAGTTTTCTAAGTTTTATTATTTTGTATGATTTTTAAAACATATATTTTTTTGGCTGCACAAGTTCGCGTGAACGGGTAGTTTTTTGACAAAATTATAATGAGGGGGAAACTTTTAAGTGTCAAGCAAGTAATTTAGAGTTATAAATCATCTTTACATTGTTCAAGGTGGTTTTCCCACTTTTAGAACGTTTTTGATCACGAGGGGAAGGTGTGTACGACTTAGGGATAGTTTTTTGGGAAACGTAATATATGTCATCAGAGAGCAAAAAAAAGGATAAAAATCTCCCCAAATCTTTCATCTCATTATAATCATTTTTAGTGAGTTTTCATAGGTGGCGGCGCTGAGCGGACGTCCTGTCTTTCGTAGGAATCGAAAAATGAAGTTTGTATATGCTTTAAGCTTAGTATGATACCTGTTATTATACGGGACACTTGTCGTTTCCGAATCGCGTACGGAGTTCTCATTGCTGTTTGAACCCCAATTGAAATATTTGCCATTAACCCTCGGGCACTGGCGCCACGCATAGGAATGCCACTTTTGATTCTTAAGAAATTAGTTCAAATTGCGCTTGTTGTTCTGAATTGAATGTATTTGCTCCAAGTCTGCCGTGATTTGAAAGAACATCGTTAACTGCATTTCGGATAAGTCCTTTGAGCCGCCTATCGTTCACTACTTTTACGTGAGAATCCGATTTGCAGTTAATGGTGTTCTTCGAAATCAGGGCAGATGTGCACTATAGCGAAAACAATATTTCATCCAGTAAACAGATAAAGCTGATATATGAATATATTTCGCAATGAATAGCTATGGATATTAAATTTTTTAATGCGAAATTAAAGAAGAAAACAATTTAAAAAAATATGTATCCATCCTGTTGAAAATGCAATTTGTAAAAAGTAAACTGTGAGTCGTAAACATGGTAAAGAAAAGGGGTTGGCTTCCCGATCACAAATTTGAATCCTTTTCGCGGAACTTTGGCGATATACTGAGCGTTGAGGGTGAATCAAGGCTCGTCGTGCAAGGGTTTAAATTCCCTTTGCTGGATGTTTAATGCGGCAATCTCGGGGTGTGATAAAGTGCGGCACAAACGAATGCTGAAAGGGAATCGCGAAGCGAGTGCAAGCCAGTGAGTGCTATACTTGTACAATGCTGGCTGGCACAAGCCATTACATTGGACAAACACTGGCGAGTCGTGCTTTGCGGCAGTGCTGGCTACTTAGAACGAATGGAAGTACAAATGGAAAGATCCCACTGCGAATTCAAGTAGCTCTCTGCAACCTGGCCGCTCTCCTTTCCTAAAGAACCTCGAATGTTTCCTTCCTGCCTACACATTAAAGTCATTCAGCAAATTCTCTCTGGGATCATCACCATGTTGACAGAAAGGAGCCAGTCTTAAATTTTGAAGGGTTCCAATATAAAATCTCGTCGATTTTATATTACCTACATTTTTTAGAAATCACGACAAAATAACTCTAGAACTTTTCTTGAATTAATTAACTTTTGTTTTAATACTGTTTTTGTATTAAATCAATGTTTTGATTTTCCGTCGTATCTTCTCCTATACCACCTTAAACTACGAGAAATTATTTTAAATCCTCTCAGTTTAAAATGTCGATCATGAAAGTACTTTTAAAATTATAAGAAGTTCTAATTCAGAAAAATTAATAACAATAGTCTCAACTCAGAACATTTTCAGTTATCCGAAAAAACTCTGAAATTAAAAGTACCTTTTTTATAAATCCTTAAAAACTTAAAAATGAGTATGCTTATTTTTTTTCTAACATATCTAGTTCGTGAGAAATTTTAAAATCTCACGTAATTTCTGTGCCCCAAGTTGCAGTCCGAAATTATGATCATTTAAGATTATGAAAATGAACTTATAGGAAAAATAATCTTCGCTTTGGGAATCACCGATGCAGGTCTTATTTGTCTGAGTAAGTGACTTTTTTTAGGCAGTTCGAGCTTTGAATATTTTAAGACACCTCCCTCATAGAAAAGAATAATCTCCTTGGCGTATTCAGATTAAACTCAAAAAGTTATCCACGATCATAGAACAGAAAGCTAGATAGTGGGGATAACCATAATATTTGAAAGAAAATTTATGGGAAGTAATATTGGCTCCTCTGGGAAGAATCTGGGCAGAAGGTGGTCTTTGAGACTCCTGGAATGCGACTTTTCGACATACATGAAGGGAACTTTAAGAATTTATTTCCTGCACTGTACGAACCTCTACTCCCACTATGATCCTTTCTTCTTAGCGAGGCTTCCAAGATATTCAAAGACGTAAGCGCATACAATTCCAGACCTGCCTTTAGAGTCTCCTTCTGTTCTTCTTTCTACAACGGTCATGGAAGGTAATTTGAAATTTATGGCAGAAAAGGTTGTTATATTCACATTCTTAATCGTTTTCATTTGGTACAGTGAGATCGATAGAACCTTTTGAGCTGAATTCTTGTGCTACTGAGGATGCCTTGACTACACTGTAAACATTTTTAGAAATTTTTCATACTAAGTAGTATGAAATTTTCCGAAAAAGGTCGGGTATACGTTTTTCCTAGAAAAATACGTAATTTCTCCGAGAAAATCGGAAAATTTTCCGAATATTTGAGTTCATTTCTGAAAAGTTAGGACGTGTTTCGTAAAGCTTAGGAAATATTTCGTAGAGTTTAGGAGATAGTATAAATCTCGGAAAATGTAGGAAATTTTTCTAATGTGGATTAGGACTTTGTCCAACAAAATCGGAAATACTTCAAAATTTTTTAGTAATCCTTCCAGATTGAATGAGAAATTTATTTTTCCGATAATATTTGATATTTTTTCACTTTAACATGACATATTTCCTATTTCAGTTCGGGAATTTTTCTTACATAATTGGAATTATTATAAAACTTTTTGTAATTTTTTCAGTTCGATTGCGAAATTTATTTTTCCGATAATATTTTATATTTTTTCACTTTAACATGATATATTTCCTATCTGGATTCGGAAATTTTTCTAACATAATTGAAATTATTACAAAACTTTGAGTAATTTATTCAGTTCGATTGCGAAATTTATTTTTCCGATACAATTCGATATTTTTTTATTTTATCATGAAATAATTTTTAACTGGATTCGGACATTTTTTTTACATAATTGAAATTTTACAGAATTTTTAGGTAATTTTTCCACCTAGTTTAAAAAATTTATTTTTCCGAAGAGATTTGTTATTTTTTCACATTGATGTGCAAAATGTCTTATGTGAATTCGGAAACATTTCTCACAAAATGGGACATACTGCACAATTTTTCATCAGTTTACCAGTTCCCTTATGAAATCTATTTTTCCGATGAAATTTGATATTTTTCCACATCTACATAAACTATTTCTTATAAGGAAATGTCAGTTTTTCTTACAAAATTCAAATGATTACCCTACCAGCTATCAATATAATACTGTAATGGTGAAATTATATGTATTCCACATCTGTATGTGTTTCGGAGTAACCATTATTTTTTATTCTATGCTTAATTTTAGAAAGATTCTCAGTTTGTAAGAGGTCCAATAGACTAGACAGGTGTTTTGATTTCATAAAACTGATGGCAGTTTTCAATCTATTTATTGTATCTGTAAATACTTCTCTGCAAACTTCTTCGAATCTCAAGTACCATACCAACCGTTTTTACCTAGTCTCTATTAAAATGCTAATTATAATTTAGGTTTTCCGAGAATCTATAATGTCAACCGAAGGAGTGTCCAAGTGCCTCCACCACTAATTTTAACCAATGCAAATTAACCTCGAAACCCTCTCCACTTTTAAATTGTGAGTATTCGGGAAGTTCGCGAACAGTCTTGAAAGTTTTCAGTTCTCAAATCTTAAAACATAGGAAACGCACGCTTGTACCACATTTCTGTGTTTAGCATTAGACTTGAAACCCGCTGCACGCCGAATATTCGAGTTATCCGGTACCTGCGAGTTTTTCTCATAGAGTTGTTTTACGAGTACGGTCTTTTGACATTTTTCCACAGAATATATACTGCGGGAAAATAGTAAAATTTTCAAATCTGAGGAAAAGGGGTCTTGGCTTGGGGAAAGTAATTTTCCATCGATAGTTTGGACGAAACTGTTGTGTAGTGCAGAGTGAGTGTCTTGGACCTTATATACCTTCTATTCCATTTTTTCGGAAATAGTAGTAAATTAAAGAAGAAACTTTAACAGATGCGGAAGTTTCAAGGTATGTATTATTAAACTTTTTACTTGACTTAAAAATGTTATTTACTTCTTTGTAATTATTAATTTTGATTGATTTAGAAAAAAATTTAATTACGTAGTTTTAAAAACTACTGCTCTGAAATATTTCTATCTTGAATGTTTTATTTTGAAATAATGCACAATTCAGCCGCATCGTAGAAGAGGTATAACATTATTTTGCAGCTTTAAGTTAGCACCTGACCGATTTCTTTGAAAACCATCAATTTTGATTTTTGAAACTTATATCCTTACAGATAATTCTAAATGATGTTTTTCTCAATAAATGGATTACGTTTTTTAAATAATTGGTCAAATTGTTATCTTTTTCAATTATGATATTCAGTTGAGAATGCATATTTTAAAATCCTTTCGCGACAAAAATGTTCCATTTTAGATTTTAATTCTTAAGCGTACATTTTAATTAAACGAATTTTAAAAATGCAGTTTTAAAGACTTAAACAATTAAAAATTGGAAACGTTTGAAATCAAAGTTTTTGGATAAAAACCATTTTTAGTTTATCAACTGTGAATATAAAATTGTTAATGATTTCATCTTCATTTAAGATAATTTAACTTTAAGATTTAAAAAGTGAATAATAATTGATTTTACAAGACGATTCGGAATCAGTTCACAAAGTTAGAATTTTCAGATTTTAACGTTAAAAATAAAAATGTTTCAATTGGAAAGTCTTATTAGTTAAGTCAATGCAAACTCGCGATTGAAACTTTATAAACTATTTTTAATTTTAAAATAACTTCAAAATAATGTATTCATAATAAAGGGCTTTTATTAAAATTAAAATGTTATTTCAGTCTGCAATATTAAATTTTTAAACCATTACATTTAAAATGTTTTAATTAAGAAAAAGAATAATTACCTAATGTTCAGAAATATGTAACTACTTATTTAAAATCATGAATTAAAAATTAAATATTTAAAAATAAATAAGGAAATTAAACTTTGAAAGTTTAAAAAAATTAAAGATATGAAATGAATTCAAATCATTTAAACGAAGTGTCCACGTGTACCGAAAAAATCCGGCTATTCGTACCATAATTCTGGTGCAAAGAGCCCACGCCCTTATTTAAACCTGAAAAGATTTAAATTTAGAAAGATTTACTCAAATGTCAAAAATGAATGCGAAAGATTGTAAAGAATCTCTTTTATTTGGGCAGGATTGTAAAAATTGTAGGAAGAATTTTAGGGAAAATTCGAATCATTTTAAAAGATCTTTAGAAGATCTGAAAAATTTTTTAAAATAATTTAAAATGTGAAAAAATGTAAAAAAAGATGTAGATGATTCAAGATTTTGAAATAAGATTTTGAAGCAACGGAAGAAGAAATAACAGAAACTTGACGATGATGATTCAAGAGCCTTAAAACTAATAAATCAAATTGTTAAATTTGGAGATTCCAACGTATTATAATGTAATATAAAATCCTTTTTCATCAATTATAATGCAATTTAGGAACTATGTATTTTGTAATTTATCAAAGCGTACAATTTTAATTTAGAAATATCTCTAAACTTTGTATGAAAGTTTTAGAAAATAGTTAACCAGTTTATAAGCCCACTATTAGTAATTTTTTTCCTACTATATTCGGAATTGTTCCCTACTATATTCCGAGTTTCTTCATACTACATGCAGAGTTTTTGCCTACTTCGTTAGAAAAAATATCCTACTTCATTCGGAAATGTTTTGTACTACATTCAGAATTTTTTCCGACTACATTCGGAATTTTTTCCTACTTCAATAAAAAAAATTTCCTACTCATTAGTTAGGAAAAAATCCAACTGCAATTCGGAATTATTTCGGAATGCATTAGGTAAAAATTCGACATGTTCCGGTTATAAGCGTTAAGACCTTTTTTCGAAAAATTTCGGAAATATTTTTTTATAGTATAGCGTAATTAATTTGCAGCCAGCTATTTCAATAGAAATACGGTTAGAGAGCATCAACTGGAATACTAAAATGAAAAAAGAATTGATGCGTCTCTTTTATGAAAGCACGCATTTCTAAACTAACAGTGAAAAAAATACAAATCTAGGACGAAGTTTGTTGCAAAGTACCCTCATATGCATGGAGTTACTGTCAGCGGTATAACCGCAAAGGTGAATGGCATCAGAAATAACCTACTTATCTCAGAAGGTCGAGCGTTGGAGATTAAACGATAGGCTAATTCGGCGGAGAAAAACGTCGATAATGAACATCAGCTACAGGAAAGTGCACTGCAAGATCAAGCGGCGGCTGGAGAAGGAATACAACGTAATCGTGCTACTGATGCTTCTGCGCAACCTCGTGACGATCCAATACCACCACTGCTTTACAGCAGGGGTAATGAAACAGATGTGGGGAGTAGGAAGAAGGTTAAAAAAATTGGAGAAGCAGAATGTGGTTATTTGATGCGCTGGTATGGCCAGTATTAGGTTATGGAGCGAGATATAGATATATAAGGACAGGCAAGATATTAAGAGTTTACAATATAGGTACATAAGGCGGTCAACTGCAACTTCGACAAAAACTCCACGGTTTGTTCGACCATTGTTGATTATCGAAAACAACGAAACACTTAAAATTTGACACTGCACATCACACAACTATCACTCGACTCACAAATGCCAAATGACGCTTCTTCGGGAAACGTTTGCAAACCGCCCATTAAACGAATTGGCTGTCCTAGCCAACGCATTGGCCGCGCGACCATTGCAGAGCATGAAGGAGCCAACACAATGATGTGGTAGCTATTTAACGCTCTACATTCAGAAATGGTTACTACGAGGGTGGATCAAATATAAACCGGAATTTTACAAATACTTTTCTTAGCCAATCGCAAGCACTCTCACAGTGTAGGTTCTTGTAATGTAGTGTATTAGGAGTGGGTAAAACGCTTGGTGAGCTGTTTGACAGAATCAATTCGTCAGTACAGCTGTGAGTGAGCAACAGGTTCCAGCGTCCGTTGCACAACGGGTTATAATAAAGTTTTTAACTAAAGAAGGCGTTAAACCGTGAGAAATTTTGACTCGATTGAAGGATCAGTATGGTATTGGTACTCTGTCTAAAACTCAAGTGTTTGATTGGGCCAAAAAGTTTAAGAGTGGACGAGAAAGTGTGGAAAATGTGAGTCATAATCGACGTCCAAGATCAAGTGT
>NC_046664.1:120207265-120222646 GCF_010883055.1 Belonocnema kinseyi
ATTGATTTCCTACATGATCGACGTATGGTTAACGCTGCCTACTACTGCCAGCTGTTGGAGGCAGCAAAAGCCGCTTACAGAAGCAAAAGACGCGGTAACCCCTTCAGAAACGTCATCCTTCTTCATGACAATGTCAGGCCACATACGGCGGGTGAAATGAAACAAAAACTGGAGGATATGCATTGGGAAACCCTTGAGCATCCTCCATACAGCCCAGATTTGTCACTCTGTGACTATCATTTGTTTGCGCCCATGAAAGATGCACTTGGAGGATTGCGATTTGACAACGATCAAGATGTTGAGGAATTCGTGCGCAATTGGTTGATGACTCGACCTCAAAGTTTCTACGAGCAAGGAATTAACAAGCTTCCAAACCGCTGGAAAAAATGTGTCTAGCGTGAAGGAGACTATGTAGAAAAATAATAAATAGTATTTTTGTATTGTTTTATAAATAAATAAATATTAAAAAAGAATTCCGGTTAATATTTGATTCACCCTCGTATACCCAACGGACGCAGATGGTCTATCATTCTGATCAGATGTACTAACCAACTATTTCTTAACCGATAAAAATGGATGTGTGAACCAACCATTTTTTTGAGTGTAGACCGGAGGACGCCAGAATATATGGGGAGAGAAGAAGCGCAAAGGGATTTATTAAGTATCAGAGCGGGAAAGAGTTCATGGAAATTTCAGACGAATCTAAGGAAAGGGAGGAGAATTAGTGAGAAAGTGTTTGATGGCGGTAGAAGAGATGAGAGGGAGGGCGATAGAATTACAAAGATGCGAAAAAGAACAAAGAAAGTTCTTTAATGCTAGAGACATAGAAAACGGGACTGGAGTAAACTATGAAGAATTGGAAAGAATGAAAGAAAAAGACAATTAATAGAAAGATGGGTGATGATTGAGGAATAAAAATATAATCAATGGTATAAGACGATAAAAAAGGAAGAAGTGCCAAAGAGTATTCAAAAAAATAGATGAGGAGAGCGAAGGTGGACAAGAATGGCAACATTTAAATTGGGAAACGAGATAAGGGGAGGAATGTATTGTGAAAAGAAAGAGAACAGTAGGTGCAGAATTTGTGAATGGAAAGACGAAACATGGGAACATGTATGATAAGAATTTAGGACAGGAATGGAAGTTAGTAAAGCTGGCAAGAGAATGTAGTAAAGATTCTGTGGGAGGGAGAATTAGGGGAAGAATGGATGAAGAAGTTGGAGGGTGCTAGAGGAGCGAATGAGAAAGAATGAAAGAATGCATATAAAATATAGTGAAATAGAGGTACAAGAGAATTGTAAGAAAAAGGAAATGGAAGTCGCTTAAATTGGAAGCGTAAATAGCATAAGTAGACTAAGATGCGGTTGCGTTCTCTCTCTCTCTCTCTCTCGCTTGCACTCTCGCCAGAGATACACTATTAAAATGGTCATACGATATGAACATCGATTTTATGCACCTTCATCTTTTGGCAGATAAAATTGGATCAAGGTGTGACGATCGAACATTATCGTCTTTTCCTACTCAAGTACCCAAATCTAGGCAGTAATAAAAGAACAGACTCTAGCAGACCAATATAGCTCAATCAAGTGAACAGATCACGTATGTTACCTAAACTACCAGACGCTAAAAATCCATTTGAATTTTGACCGATGGTCTGTCTTCCATAAATTTGTAAGTGCCTTAAAGCAGTAATTGCAGATTAGGCATGTTATCAGTGCGACGATAATGATGTCCTTACAGAATAACAAAAAGGGAGTTGTGATACTTACGGAGCAATAAATATCTAGCCACCTCGTGCTGTCACCATGACGCATGCACGTAACCATGAAAGAAACTTGCACATGGCATGCATTGACTAAAGGCCAGCAATCCCTTGTGTACAACATGTTTATGTGCTTGAAGTCGTTGAAACTTACAAAATTTACCAATGCATTATCGAAATTCTCATTCGTGCGATGGTGCTTTGTGGTACAAGAATCGAATATTTTGATAATCGACAATTTAAAGGCTGGGTCCAAGAACCAGTCTGACGCTCTAACACGCGTAAAAGCATTGTCCGCGCATGTTGAAGTAGAAAATTAAAAAAATTTTAAAATCAATTTAAAAAATGTAGAACTTTAGAGAATAAGGAAATAAAACTTTTTCCTATTACAATTTTTGTTGTTAAACGTTTATTTTTAATAATAAAGTCGAAATATCGAATAAAAGTTTCTCTCTGATTTAATTAAGTGTTTTAAAACTTAAATTGTTCTAACTTGGCTAAATATTATTGAAATATTATTATTGTTCATTAATATCTAATAGCAATATGAGGTGAGTCAATAATGGCGTTTTCTCGGTTTCGCCGGTAAAAAGCATCTATACTCTGTTCAATGAGAAAATAACTTACAGACGCGCATCTTTATGTATTTGGACAGCTATAGAGTCAAAGAAAGAGTTATCTGTACGAAAGTGCATTCGCCTGCAGGTTATTCTCTCGGTGAACAGGGTGTAGGTAACTTCGAGTTTCAAGTAACTTCCAGGGAGTGATTTGTTCATAAATGTTTAATGAAGTTTTTTGGAAAATCTTACCTTTCAGGTTAACTAATGCGTCGCGAGGACTGCTCTTTCAGGCACCCTTCTCGCGCGGGAAGACGTAGAATTTTTTTCCTAGATACTTTTTACCGGCGAAACCAAGCAAAACACAATTATCAACTTATCGTTGGCTAGTTGGAGAGTATCCAGTTATTTTGTTGAATTGATATAAAGGATACTCTCTTCGCAGGATGAAAGTTTCCGGCTGGGGTCGCCCACGACCCTACATGACGCTTTGTGGAATTATTAGATAGCATGGCGCTTTAAGGGTTAAACAGTCTCGGTGGCTCAGTTGGTTGGGCCGGGTTTCCATCTCTGTGCTAGTGCCCATGGACATTTTTCTACTTACAGTGGTGTCTCTCCTATTTAAAGTCACCCAGGTTTCAAGTGGCCCCTATTTCAAGTCTCCCATACACGGTTATTAAAAATTGCGCTGTTCTGCCAACTCATACCACGGTCACTGTACGCTCTCCTCTGTTTCAATGGCTGATCAATTAGGTATTTTCACTTAAATCAACAGCTGAATTCACGTCGCAGATAGCTGAGGGAAAAAAGGGATTAAGTGCATGGGATTCACTTCATTTTGGCCCTATTTTACTAATATCTTCGTAAAAGCTAATTTTTTCAGTATAAGTGTATTTGAAAAAAACAGTTTTTATTTTTTAATTACTATTTAATGAAATAATAAAATGATAGTAATGATTATTAATTACAAATATTTTACAGAAATAAAGTTTTGTTCCATGCATTTGATCCACTGTTTCCCCTCAGCTTTAATGAAATGAAGTTAACTTATGGTTGAAATGAAAATACCTAATGAAAAAAGAGGCTGGAAGAGTGGTAAGTTTGAATGAAATATTTTAGCATGACGAACTGGGAATGCAGACTTTTTCGAGAAAATATTCTGAACGCTAAGGTAACACGGAGAGAGCCGGTTAGCTGAACGTATATATCGGAATATATAGAGGTCATAACGTTGTGTGGTGTTTTTGTTGTGAACTAGTTCTGTGTGGGGTGAATGGGGATGGGCAAGTTTATATCAAGCAGGGTATTTTCTTTGTATGCGCAAGTCTTTGAAGGTAAGCACCAGCTTAGTTAAAATAAACGACGCGGTAACGCGCTTCTTATTAATCACGTCCAAACGAATTGAGATATCAAAATTTTTAACTTTTAAAGTTTATATAGGACGCAGTATAGAACGTTTTTATATTCTTGATTGCTCATAATTAAAAGACAAAACGTATAAGCATTTAGCAATATACAAGCAGGAACTACATTTCCGCTTCGTACATTGTACTAAACGAATATCGTTCATGCGACCGTTTGTGCAGTAGAAACTACATTCCCGCTTCATATATTCTACTACACGAGAATCGCCCACTCGAGCGCATGCGTAGTTTTTTTTAATATGAGGGAAAACCTTGCATAGGCACCCATCCTAGCAATCGTCTACTGGAGTGGGCAATTTTTAAGATGGGTAGTGTCAGATTCCTACTGACTAAAACCCCCCTTTCCCGCCAACCCAAGTCCCCGGAACCGCTTTCGCATTACTTGAAGGACATGGGGATAAGGCCAATACGCCGACACTCGGCGCGTTCGCGTGCCCACCTGGACTTTCTCATGCATTTTGTCCACCGCAAATGATGGTGGTCTCAGCATTTCCCCCTTTATGCAGCGCAGCGCCAAACCATTTCCCCCCTTTTTCTATTTTTTTTTCCTTTTTTCTCTTTTCCTTTTTCCCTTTTTTTTGTTTACCTGTCCTTGATGTGGCTGCTTCTTCTCTTCCCTGCTCGGACCAACTATCTTATGTATGCTTCGTTACGGCCACATGTAATACCCGCGTTTATTTTATGTTTCCCCTCCTTTCCTTTCTCTTTCTTCTTCCTTCTCCATACGTAGCACATTTTCCACGACGTCATACACGACGTTCCATAAATGTGGTCCAAGAGTAGATCCTTGTGCCATCCCAGCTCTGACCTCCTTCCTACTGGTACCTGCTGTTGTGTCAAAACTTGAATGCCTGTTTCTCAGGTAATCGTCAATAATCCTAAGCAGGTATTGCGGTATTGCAAATCGCTCCCTCAAGGCTTTTAGTATATCCGCCTACCTGACGGAATTGAAGGCGCTTTTTACGTCCAGTGACACCAATACACATAACTTCTTGTTTATGACTGCCCAACCACGCCCTGTACGTAGCGTCAATTACCTCCTTGATGGCTCCTACGGTAGATCTCTTTTCGCGAAATCCATGTTGAGCCTCAGCCAGACCTTCAGCGGAATCTATTGCTGTTCGTAAACGAGCTCTGATGAGCTTCTCCTAAACTTTCCCTGCTGTGTCGAGCATACATATTGAGCGATAAGAAGATGGGGTTATTGGTGGCCGCTGTTCCTTATCTAGCAGCACCAATCTCTGAATTTTTCACATTGCACTGAATATCCATGCCCCCCGACATGCATTAAACATGTTCAAGAGAAGGTAATGATAATCTTTGGCTATGGTTTTTATAACCTCATTTAAGATTCCATCTGGTCCCGGTGCCTTTTTGTTTATCCAGTGTATTTACTGCTTCCGTCAATTCTTCGACAGTAAAAGCTGGTACACTTTCGCCTACCTGGTACACAGTGTGCCCTCTTTTCTCATGCACAGGGAACAGAGCTTTGATTATATTTCCCATCGTCAGCGGATCTTTTGCTCCTTCTAGCTTTAATCTGTCGGTCCTATTTGTTACTATTTGGTATCCTTTACCATACACATCCGCATCTATTTGTTCACACAAGGCCTTCTAGCAATTAGATTTACTGGTTTTTATGGCCAACATCAGCTGCTTCTTGGCTGCTTTATATTCCGCGTTTTTTAAAGAAGTTCTGACAGAGTTTTGGCCCTTTGTGTTTTGGGCCTCAACTTGAAGCATTGCTTTCTAATCTGGGCAATTTCCTCATTCCACCAGTACACTGGATATCTTCGCTGCCTAGGTCGTCGCTTGGGCATAGCTAGATTATATGCCCTGCTGATCGTATTTGTTGTTTTTGTTATTAGTGTTTCTACTTCCTCTCTGTTTCTAGACCTCAGGATTACTTCTTTTCTACTACAGTTTTACAACACTATTACGCTAACCAATGCTTCCTAGTCTAGCTTAGCAACGTTCCAGTCCTTTATTTGTGCCACCTTGGGGTTACAGGTAGACTGTCTATCTAACGTATCAATGTGAAAACTCACATGTTGATGTTTGCTAGCAGTACAATCTTCCAGCATCTGCCAGTCTGTAATCCTAGAAGCTATAGCCGGCGGAGCTAGCGTGATGTAAATTATAGTGCCATTGCAGGCAATTTTCCTAAACGTCGCGGTCGTTCCTGTATTTATGAAAGTTAAATCCATCCTTGCAGCCTGATCCGCTACCGCGTTTCCTTGCGCGTCAGACCATGTCATACTCCATTCTTGGAATTTGGTGTTTAGACCTACAGCCATTATTATTTTTCCCTCGAAGCAGCGAGTGATGTCCTCTATTTCTGCAAGCTTCTTCCTGAAAGTTTCAATGTCGCCATTGGGAGAGAGGTAACAACTGACATAAGTCAGATTTCCACTTCGAACCTAGACATAACCATTCATGCAACCAGCCGCTTTGTGGCCTTCCGTTCCGCACCTCCAGCATAGATCACGTCCATTCTCCTCCTTGCATTCAGATACAACATGACCATAGCCGTGGCAGCGGAAACACCCTGTGACACCTGGCTTCAATCTCATACGGCAGTAAACCCACCCTATTGTTATTCGACACCCTTTCTCCACCTTTGCAGCCGCTAGAGCGTCCAGCTCGACGTAGGCCAACTAGCTTCTCCTGTAACTATTCTTCGAGAGAGTTATCCTCATCTCGCCAACATTATCACTCCCTAAAAGAACTTCAAGTGCCTCCTTAATCTCCTCCTCTCATGGCGTTCCATACTTTCCGGCTCAGATCGTGGTCTTGCCCCCCGTCTGACAACTTCATCCACTTTTCCCCGTTTTCCCTGGCCTTCTTGCTACCTCGTTTCGCGGCCCTTGTTTCCTCAGGGCTGAGAGTCAAGTTTCTGTCCCTCTTTCCTTTAGCTTCCAGCGTGTTCTAGCTGCTTTGTGCCGTCGCACTCTTGACTCGTTAGATCCCTGCTTTTGTCTGCACCCCATTGTTACTCCCTGAAATCTGCATATCCTTGCGGCTTTGTTTTCACCTGTCTCTGGACTCTCGGGCATAAACTAAGGTATGTGAAATCGTTTGCAATCCCTGTTTGATGTCGGTTTGTATATTTCTGTACTTACTACAGAATGTATTCCATTTCTCTACTTCTCTCCGGAGTTTTTCCAAAAGCTCTTCCTTCTTCTTTTCGTAGTCCACACAATTATGCCCTGCTGCTCCTGACAATACGCATAAAACGCTTGGCCGCAACAGTCCCTTTGAAGAACAAGATGTTGTTGCCGCCTTTGCTGTTAGTTCGGACTCAATGTCCGTATCCATGATATTTTTGTCTCCTTCTGTAGCAGCGTATCTTTGCTCCCACCCTTCCTCAAAAATCCGTGGGACCAGTGCCGGCCACGGACGCTTTAACTTGATCGGAACCGACAGAGACATTATTACTCTCTTGGGTACTTGTTTTTCAAGATACTTAATCATACTTAGTTTGGGGGGGGGGGCTCTCTACCCCTAGCTGGTTTTTGTCCGCCCCGGGTATTTGATTCCCTCGGTACCACCCATATCTGGGAGACATTCCTCTATTCGCAACCTGGGGTTGTCCATTATATACTACTCCGTTTAGTAAATCTTAGCCTTGCTAGGGTGAGACCTACCAAATATTTTTCTCCGTGAAGTCAGAAATGTACGAATAGTAATATTTTTTATCAACGAAAAAACGGAACATGAGTGAGAAAATACATTCTATACTAGAGAAACATTACTATTCAGAAATTTAAAACTTACCTTCACTTTTACAAAAACTTCTGCAAAAATTTGTGTGCAGTTGCAGTGCCATATGCATATACTAACCTTACTAACGGCTAATATTTTCACCTACCCTAGAATTATAAACTTGAAAATTCAGACCTTTCTAATTTAATGTTTATATTATTTTGTCCCAAAAATTTGTCTTCACTCCTATGTTAAGTACTGTGTTAACCTCCCAGACATTTTCACCTAGCCTAGATAGAAACCCCATTCTAGAAAACTCCCTATTTCGCAAAATATTTGTGTCGTTTTTTATATTTTATTATATTGAATTTTAGATAGCGATTTTTCGCACGCAAAATAAAAACACTGAAAAACCCCTAGCAAGCATAAAGTGCTAACAGCCTGCTACTTTGTTGACTGCGCAAATCAGGTCCATCTGAAGCATAATGTTGTGCAATCTCCGCATGTGAGCCCCACTCTCTGCGCCTTTCCACTACACTGCCGTACAAGTTAAAAAGATATTTAGGTTTGTAATTAGGTTTAAGTTTGTAATTCGCTGTAGGATTAAACCGTAAGTGACTGAAAAGTTGTATTTGGCCTCTAGACTCTACGTATGGCGTATGGAAATACAGCTGAGAAAGACCGCGTGTCGACTCGAGGTCTTTTTAACTTGTAAAAGCGCGAGGCTCCATCTTTAAAATACAATAAGGTCGAGATATTTTACAGATAAGAAAACCGCGTGTCAACTCGCGGCATTTTCCCCCTCTATTTTTCACTATGAGCAACCGCATGTCGATTTTTTATAGCAAAAAGCAAAAATGTAAATTTTGTTTACAGAATGAGACAAATATTCATCAATTTGTATGAATGACGTTGAAACATTTATAAAACGCTAATTCCATATTCCTTTTTTGAGACAAAATCTTTCTCGTTCATTTTTTCCGTTCGAAGTTGAACAGACATAAGTGTCTTTTTAACTTTTACGGCAGTGCGCTGATGGTGTTTTTCATGCCAGAGTCACAACCGGCTCTCGCCTCTTAAGCTAAAAAACAGCAGTTCTAGGAATTACTACATCGCAGTTACTACAATCAGAATCGGATGTATCTATCTGTATCATCATCGATAGTATTTATTGATGTAAAAAAGACTCGCGCTGTTCGCTACAGTTGAAGACGTTGCTAAAGGAGAGCGCATCGTTTCAAGGCCGAGACAGCCAATGAACGATACTGAACAAGAAGAATATCTTAACTCGCCGTAGAGGTAGGGGCCCCTTCAACCTTGAAATTTAAGAATTTTTACGTTTCAAGATCGCGCAAATAAGAGAGACTTCACTGCACTTTTACCGATTTTTTTTGGTTGTTCGGATTCTGTTTGATGTTCAGTATATCAAAGTAAACGAGCGATTCCAAGACAACTTTAAAATAATAAATTTGAAAGACTAAAAACAATATTTTCAAATTTTTGTATAAAGAATATGAGGTTAACAACACACTACTAACACACTTAAATGTGGACACTTGGTCCAATCCTAAAACGTATATATACATGACACATTCATACTATGCAATACATGCATTCTTAACTTAAACCTGACGCCTCTTTTAACTTACAAATATAAATGCATGCACGCAACGCAGAATTACATAGCTGAGTATGGTCGGTTTTACACCAGCGAGAGGAAGCTTAGTTATACACGCATAGAATTGTTGGACGGAGCAAAACTTTCGTCTCCTAAATATCATGCAGAAAGGGTTGCCAACTTCAATTTTGATGACCTACGTTACCGGCCGCTTTGATCAGCTGGCGTATTTAAATTTTATCAGTTGGCAACAGTTCGTTCACGCTGTTTTCGAGGCGAAAGTTTCGCTTCCCCGCAAAGGAATACGCGCGTGTAACTAACCTTTCGCTCATCGGTGTAAAGCCCTTATTGGTTTTTGTACTTTTGTTCGTTCTGATTTTTATTATATTACTTGCATAGGAAATTATAAATTTTATAATCAGTCGAAGTGAAAAATTGGTTAAAAGACATATTAATTAAACGCTGGCCTTAAATCTAGTAAGAACAGTACTTGAAACTAAAAAACAAATAATACTCAATTTTACTGGTAAAATGAATGGTGCTGTAGAGTCAAGAACCAGACTTCCAGTTAGATAAACAGGGACCGAATTCCAGACTCCAGCTGCCACACACCTCCCATAAAAAGGTTGTTATAATTGCACCAGTTATTCCATTGGTATTAAGTGAGTCTAGAAAAAAACTGGAGTAGATGTTGAGGCTTCTCTACCAATATTTGGTAAGGCATGTTGTGTACTCGCTTAAGGGCATGTGATACTTACAGTTTCCCCGGCTTTTTATCCACAAAAATGAAAATTTTTAAAAACTAAATTCGGAGATGCTATAAAATATCATAACGGACGTCCCGGACTCTTTTTTGAGGTATAATAACAAAAAAAAATTTATTGTGCTTTCTTTATTTATTTATTGCCTTTCTTATTTCTGTCGGAAAAGCTAACACAATGCTTTCCACGTCTATGACTTTTTCTTTATTCCTACTTTAGCACTTTTTAGCGATCTCGTGAGTTTCATCATGCCCCAGTTTGCTTTTTTATAATTAGGAAATATTTTTTGCACTGCTGTTAAATGCTGAACATCAGATAGTACAATGAGCACCGGGAGATGATCAGAGTTTAATTCATCCATTACATCAATCATGAGATTCCATTTCATATTTGTAGTGATCCCAATGTCAATAGTGCTAAGAAGTGCATCATTATATGGGTATAAAGTATAAACATCCAGATAAATAATATTAAACGGATGCTTGAACGCATACTTATACAAAACTCTGTCATTCGAAATATTTGCTCTACAATGCCATATAGTGTTTTTAGTATTTAAATCACCATAGACCAGTACTTTACTTGAAAGTTTAAATACACCATTTAAATCTTTCATGACTAGCTTATGCTGAGAAGCTTTAGAGACTGACAAAATAGCAGTATTATCTTCGAGCATAATAACAACAGCCTCTATAGCCTCTGTTTCAATTGGAACCTCATGAGATTTAATATCATTTTTAATTAACATCATGACACCTCCTCCAGTCCCTCTTGTATTTCTATCTTTCCTAACAGATGTGAATCCTTGCATTTTTAAATTTATCTTTCAGTTTAATTTGGTTTCACTTATTAACATGATATCTACGTTTTGATCACATATAAATTGCTTTAATTCAGACTGGTTATTAGAGATCCCATTGGCCTTTCAATGGCCTGGAGAGGGAAGCTTCCACTGGAGAGGGAAGTTATCCTTTTCTCGATCTCAAAGCTGGAAAATCCTGTAGGTTGTCAGACAGCTGCTGCCTTAATCTCGATCTTGAGTCTATTTCACTTGAGGGCCTCATTCTTGAAGTTTCTCCACTAGAGGGCATCGACCCTTGGTTAAGGTTACTTTTTCTAGCAGATTTTTTGGCTTTAACTTTTTCTAGGTGCTTAATATAAGTAGGACACTTGGAATAGTTAGCAGAATGAGCACCCCGGCAATCACAACATGTTGGAGAGGCACTTTTCTCTTTATCACACCTTGCACTCAGGTGAGTTTAATCACACTTTACACATCTAATCTTATTTTGACAGTACAGGGCCCCATTCCAGAAATTTTGACACTTATGGGACTGTGTAACTTTACGCGCATTTTAGTATTTCTCCCACTTAACTTTCACGTAGCACACATGTTTGATGTCCCACACTTGGTTCATGTCAAGTTCTCTATCAAAGGTGTTCATATAGATTGGATTGTTATAGGGTAATGTTACTGAGCTGCGCTTTTTCAGTATTGTGATCCGTTCCCATTTGACTCCCTGTTTCTTAGAGGTCCTCCTCAATTTCTTGGATTGGAATATTTGGTAGTCGCTTGGCAACGATGTGTTTTGAGCATTGCCACTTAGGTGTGTAAGTGTAGTACGCCATCTTCTCTGCCTTAAGCTTGTCTTGAAGTGCCAAATAGTCCTCCAGCGTGGAACATCTAATCGTGAGTTTTTTCGGGGAGTAGTCGATCCTTGTCTCCTTTTCGGTTGAAAAGTCAACTATACTTTTAATTCATATTGAGCACCCTTTGATGCCTTCGGTTATAATAATTAGTGGAATTTTAACTTTTCCCTCTGGATGTTCTAGTTCAGCGATAGAGTCAGGTCCGTTTTCTTCCTCTAGTTTAGGTCCTGGTTGCTTCCAGTTCTTCCTCTTTTGGAAAGGTTGTTCCTAGGTGAATCGCCAGCCATGGGGAGTAGTAGATTACGAAATCAAAGTAATGTAAAGGTGCTTTCGAAATCGCGCTCTAAAACCGAATTCTCCAACTCAATCAAAGAGCAAAACGCGGATCACTTATATACTAAATTAAAAATATGATAGCGCTTGTGAAAAAAATGTGGCTTTACCCAGGAGGCCCCGTGCGATTCCTATTGAAAAAAATATGAATTAACGTTTCCGCCAACTTCAAATGAAAATTTCGAAATGATAAATTATACAATTTCCAAGACGATTTTGAAACCGTTCAAAAACTGTAAGCGTCCAAATGATTCAATTTCAAATTTTATTCAGATACAGTTTCAGTCTCAAATATTCCATTTTCAATCCACAAAAAATAAAAATTAATTAATCAGAAAAAAGAAAAATTATTTAATCAGTAGCAATATTTGACTGTGCATATAAAACGAGCAATTATAACCCAAATGTTTAAAACTGGATATTTTTTAATAGAAAGCCTCGATTTATCAAAATTCCAAAGAGGTAAAGACATTTTTACCGTTACTATTTTCATTTTCTTTAATTTGAAAATCTTCAATTTTTAAGTGAAATAATAAAACTTTGATTTATAAATTGCAATTTAAAACTTATTAGCCAATTTACAAAAAAATTGGCAATTCAGAAAAAAACATTTTGACGAACTGGTAAATTTGTAATTTATATTTTAAAATAAATTTGCAGAGGGCCTAATTTCGCAATTTAATTATTTTGAACTTTATTGTTGGGTACCATCGATGATAGCAATAGCTCTGGGAATTTCTGGTTGTGGATTATAAAGTTCATTGGCGAATGATGTCACGTGTCTTTCAACGAATTCCTCTCTGCTTATTGCATTAAATCAAATGTTACCAGGCACAAATCGCTGGATTAAAGACTCTCTTACAGTAGAAATGGTCATGCTTGTAGCTTGCCGGCTTGAATAATGAAAAATCACTTTCAGAAATTCATCAGAAAGACCTTGACGCATTTTGCAAAGGAAAGTCAGCAGATCTTTTTTCCTCACGTATCTGGCACCATGTCCATGTAACTGCGGGGCCTAAGATGAAACCATTTTCATCTAAATGATTTAAGCATGCTCTTGTTTCTTCTGGAATGAAAATGTCCATGACAATAAAAGCGTTAAATCTAAATTCAATTGAAACCCTTGGTGTATTAACATCAGCATTACAGAACATGCACGTTTGCCTACCTGTTTGTGTAACAACATTCAGTCTTAAACAGCCTGGGTCATGTTGGAGCTCCTCTATCTCACTGCGAATCGATTGATTGCAATTGAGACATAACCTACTCTCATCGGCGACTTCAAGTGGTGGTCTTCGAAGTTGAAGGCGTCTAAAAATTGCAATGTTTTGCCTATCAAGATTATTATTTCCATCAATTGGAGCCATTCGTCCTGGTTTATAGACTCTATCGCGCTTAGCGTTTAATCGTTTCGAGAAGCGCGCAATATGACTATTTGGTTTGGCTAAACATATTACTGACTACTTTCTGATGCGCGATTCTTATAGTGACATCGCTTTTGTCGCTAAAGTTACTAGGATTGGTTTTATTCGCGAAGGTAGAATGTTATTATCGTTATGTGCGAACTAGTTACTAATGTTACTTTGGGTACTATTTCTGCCTTTAAAGAAGTGATTAATTAGTCAAGTGAAAATCTTGGGCGCTTAGCGTTTGATCGTTTTGAGAAGCGCGCTATATGAGTTAACGGTGTAGGCAAAAATATGACAGACCACGATCTTAACCGTGATTTCTATGTTGACATCGCTTTTGCAACAAAATCTGTTGTAATTCGTTTTATTCACTGATCTTGAGCGCTAAGCGCCGCTTAGCGCTAAAACAGTCCATTTTTTTGGATTTTTTTTACGGATATTTCATCCGGCACTTATAACATTAAAAATGACAAAGTTTCAGCTAAATCCACCGAAAGCCATTTTCCTATACATTTAGTGCGGGGTCCTTTGCAGAGGGCCTACTTTCAAAATTTAATCATTTTGAAATTTATTGCTGTGTAACTTGATAAATTTATAATTTATAAAGAAAAGTAAATATTCGCCAGTTTTTTATTATTGGAATAATTGTCAATGTGGAAAATTCGGCAATATCCAGAATAATTGATGAGCTTAAAATTTATAAATAAATTTTCAGAAGGCCTAATTTCGAAATTTGATAATTTTGAAATTTATTGCTGCGTATTTTGATAAATTTATCATTTATAAACTAGGGCGCGCCACTGTTGATTCTCGCGCTTCGCGCTCGATGAAATATTAACCGCGCGCTATGCGCTCAGCGCTCGTTCTTTGAATTTACCCCAAATTTTTGCGCAGGCCTTTAAAAATTAGAGGCCAAAGCATCAACAACTGTCAGTTTGTGATTGTGAATTCTCTTTTGTTAAAGCTCCTTCGGCTTTAATGTACATATTCTTATCCCGTAACTCATGCTTCGCACTCGATTGCGTCGAAAATGCGAACTTTTCTACATTATTTTTAACTCTATTATATCAAATATATATTATATTTGTTTCTGTACCTCTGTCTGAGGCTGTTTTTTCAGATATTGCAAAATAAAGTTAAAATCTTATTTTTAATAATTACTTTAATATTTGTTTCTTATTTTGCATTCAATTTTATTTTGAACAACACTGAAAAATGTATATCACCTCAACAAATTCATACTATTACCAACCATAATATGCATTAGTATAGGAACAGAAGTATTTTCATTGTCTTATTTTTTTCATTAAAAAAATGCGCATCCTAATAAAATGAAAATGATTGTTCAACATTCTATTGCAACTTGAGTTATTTTTCTATAAATTTAATCTGTTTTCATTCAATGTAGACATGATTTAAGCGAAAAAAGTTGTTAAATAAAATGTTATTGTATCTTGTGTCCTTTTTCCGAAAAGTATATATATTTATTTTAATATATTATTATAATTCGAGCTTATAACAAACTTGTAGATATGTTTGGGTTAAACAACTTTTGTCCTTTAATTTTTTTCATCTCTTGTGTCCTTTTTTCAAAAATTTAATTTTTTTACATTTAATCCTATTTTTTATTCTTGAAAGAAAATCTATTGGCCCTATCTAAAAATGACTGATAGCAAATTTATATATCTTTTAGGATGAAAAACTTTTCTTTCTTAATTTTAGCTCGTTCCTTGTGTCGTTTTTTCAACAAAATTAAATTTTTTTAGTTTGATTGTCATTTTTTACGATCAAAGCAAAAACTACGTGTCTTGTCAACAATTATTCAAGAAAAATTTGAATAAGTTATCGATATTTTTTGGAAGAGTAACTTTTGTCTTTATTTTTTTCATAGCTTGTGTCGTTTGTCAACAAAATTAATTTTTTTCTTTGCATTGGTTTATACGAATAAAACAAAACCTGCGCATCCTATAAGAAATTAATTATTAACCATTTTTAGCTCTTTTTTGGATAAACAAGTTTTCTCTCATTATTTTTTTGTAGCTTGTGTCGTTAGTCCAAAATATTAATTTTTTAATTTTTAATGTAGTTTTTTACGAATTTTTATATAATATTTATATAATCTAAATTTATGTAATATATTTTATATATTTATAATATGTATA
>NC_046664.1:120222746-120236744 GCF_010883055.1 Belonocnema kinseyi
TATTATCTTTATTTATTATTATTATTATTATCATTATATTATCATCATTATATTTATAATTTTAGATTTATGTAATATATAATATCCTATCGAAAATTGATTAATAACAAGTTTGTAGATATTTTCTGGGCGTGCAATTTTAGTTGATTAATTTTTTTTCGTATCTTGCATTGCTTGACCACAAAATGGAATGTTTTGCTTTTTCATTATTTTTTGTGACATTATATTTTGAGATTTTAATTTTAATTATGTAAACAGACGTTCGTTCCGCAATACTATTCCGACCCAGGTTACTGATCAATCTCCGTAGCAATCACCACAAGTGAAGATCGTCACAAAGTCGTTATGTAAGGTTCCTCACTTGGGTCCATTAGTGGCCAAGGTCTTTTGTTTCAGGCGTCATTCACTCTACTGACACTCTTTTTATTAATTATTTGCCGCCATACTTTCCTGTCCTGTCATACTTCTCTAGCTTCTTATATGTCCATGCATTTTTTCATGCAGGTTCTCGTGTTTCTGTGACTTCTTATGTCTCCTCTAACTAGGGTTTCATTCACACGTTCTAACCATTCTTTCCATGTGTCTACTAGGAATTCTTCGGCACCACATTTTTTTGAAATTATCTCGTGACTTACTTTGTCCATTAGAGTTTTCCCTTATATTATGCGCATGAATCTCATGTCAACTGCGTTAAGTTTACTCTTATCTTTTTCTTGATAAGTCAATGTTTCGCTACCGCATAGAACAGTAGGTACAAATATAGCATTATGTATTGCCATTTAATTTTATTTAATATATTTTTTCTTCTCATAAGGGGACCTGCTCTATCAATAACCGTCTTACCTTCGTTTATGCGTCTATCTAATTCCTCATCGGTCTTTTCGTTCCTAGTAAATAAGCTACCAAGGTATACGAACTTATCAACATGTTCAATTATCTCATCTTTTAATAAAACATTGCACAGTGTTTTCTCACTCTTTCCTTCGAACATCATAGTTTTTCTTTTATTTGCCTTAATTTTGAGGCCCGTTTTCTTAATTCTTGCATCTAGTTTATTCAACATTCTTTGTAAGTCTTCGATCAACTCTGCCATAAAAACCTAATCATCTGCGAATGCTAACCCACGTACCCTTAATGCTTCGAGATCCACGCCCTCTTCGTTGAAAAGAGCCATTCTTAAACGCTTGTTCATAAGTAATATAAATAACCATGAAGAGATAACGCATCCTTGTCTAACTCCTTGAATAATATCGAAACAGTTACTCAATTTTCCATTCACCCTTACACTTGCTTTGTTACCCGTATATATTGTTTTTATAGCCTGTAGGAGCCATCCATTGACTCCATATTCTTTCAGGACTTCTCAAATTTAACTTCTATCTACCTTTTCAGAAGCTTTTTCTAGGTCAACAAATGCACAGAAAACTTTTTTTCCTACTCTCAGACTTTTTTCTGTAATTTGCCTTAAGCTAAATATTTGGTTCGTACATGACCTTCCTGGCATAAAGCCACTTTGGACTTCCCAAATCTTTGCTTCTGTTATTTTCATTACCCTACGAATAAGTATTTTTGAGTATATTTTACTTACGGTGCTTAATAAGCTAATCCCTCTGTAATTATTGCACTCGCTTTTATCTCCCTTTCTTTTGTATATTGGTACGGTAATTGCTTTTTCCAATCGTCTGGGATGTCTCTCATCTCGAAACATAAATTTATCAATTTGCACAGTCTATTTGGTATGTACTCGCCACCGTGTTTAAGCATTTCAGCGTTAATACAGTCTAACCCGGCAGCCTTACCGTTTTTCAAGTTCTTAATTATATCCCTAACCTCAGTGATACAGACTTTCACAGTTAAGTTTTCTAACGCATCGTGTTCAACATCGCAGTTGTGGTGTCCTATAGCTTCATCTCCGAATTGTCTCCTAAAATAGTATCGGAAAGCCTCTAGTATTCTGTCTGAATCATATACCATTTCCCCCCTACTATTTCTCATGCTGACAAATTCTGTACATTTGTTTCCTTTTACTTTTTTATAAAGCAGTTTCTTGCTTCTTTCAAAGTCGTTTTGTATTTTCTTCTCTTCATTTGCTCTAATTGTATCTTTACGTTCCTTGACTAATCGTTTGAGTATCCTCTTTTCGTGTCTATAATCATTTCTACGTCTATTTCTTTCCTCATTGCTAAGATCTGCGATGTGGAAAGTTCTCCTGTACGCTTCTCTCTTTGCTTTTTGGGCAGCCTGAATTTCATTATTCCACCACGCGTCACCAGACATTCTTCCTACAACTGCGGTACCACACACTTCAATCGCACATCTAACAATGATATCCCATAACTTTGCCGAGGCGCCCTCTATATCATTGTTTTTTATGCGGTCCTCCCATGTTGCCCTATCTATGCTTTCGATTATCTTATTTTGGAAATCTATTCGCGCATCCAGTTTCTGTAGGTTCTCAATTTTAATTCGCGTTTGTTTTGTTTTCTTGGTTCTCTTTTTTCTCCATCCCCGACGTAAGTTAATTTTTGAAATCAGAAGGTAATGGTCAGTATTACATTCAGAACCCCCCATGACCCTTGTATCTTTGACTATCTCTCTTATTCTTTCATCCGCACTAACAAAGTCAATTATACTGCGGCTATTTCCTTTAGACCAGGTGTACATGTGGATCATTTTATACCTAAACTAAGTATTTGTAATAGATAGATCCCTTTCTAAGCATATACCAACTAATTTATCTCCCTTATAGTTTGTGCTTGGATCCCCAAAATTACCTACTACTCTTTCTGTATCCTGATTTTGGATGCCCGCCTATCCGTTTATGTCTCCTAGTAAAATTATTCTTTCCACATGTTCGCAAATATTTATTGTGTAATTTAAGGTGTCCCAGAAGGCGTATTTTACTTCTCTGGGATCACTATCAACCGGCGCGTAGCATGCTATGATAAATAGTCTTGTGATTCCTACTTTCATTCTAGCTCACATCAGTCTGGGATATACGAAATCATGGTCTCCGAGGTGGTGCTTTGCTCTTTCATTCAAAATCAGACCTACTCCTGGTCTACCATGTGATTCACTGTCAACTCTGGACCATATTTCAAATCCGCCTTTCAACACGCCGTTTTCTGTGTCTTTACATTCGCATCCCTTTTTCTTTGTTTCAGACACACATAAAATATCTAGTTTCCTCACGTCCATAGTTTCACGCAATTTTTTTACCTTGAGATCATTTACCCCCCTAGCATTCCAAACACCCAGTCTCCATTCTTCGCCTGAAACATGACCTGTACATTTTCCGTGTGCATGCCTTTTGTCAATTGAAGTTCCAGTTCTTTCCGATGATAATTTGAAGTTTGTATTATTCATTGTTTAGATTATACGACCGACTGTCACCTTTATGCAATAAGTTTATTTTCTGAGTCGAAATCATGTCAACGTTAAGTAGCAAATCGTTATATGGTGGAGATTGCAGTTATAAAGTCAGTTACACTAAGCTTCGGTTAATTGATGAAAACCTTCAAAGTGAAATTTTACATAAAACCAAACCTTCTCATTAGGATGAAAATGTAAAAGAATCGAAGAATTTAAAGAGATGTTTTTCTCTTCAGAGAAGTTTTCAAAAGATCCAAAATTAATGTAAATCTTCAAATGACTTTGAATAATTTAAAAAAATGTACATTTTTTCAGGTTTGGTGAAAAAATTCAGAATCCTTTTAAGAATTATGAAAGGTTTAATAAGAATAACAAAAATTTTTTACGATTCCTAGGAAAACTAAAAAGCACTTTTATTTTGACTAGTTAATTTAAGAATAATATTTAAAAAGACTTTAAGAGATATACAAAATATTTAAAAAAGAATCTGGGATATTTTAAGGTAATTTTTGTAATTTTGTAGGTTTCTTAAAAAATGTGCAAAAAATTTGAATCATTGAAAAAAATGGTACCTTTTTGACGATTTCGATATACATTTTAAAAAATATTTAGGGGTTTGAAAAGGTTTTAAGATGATGAAAATTTTTTGTTTCTATTCTTCGGAACATTTCATACTTTATTTATTAAAAAAAATAAAGACCGAGCGCGGAGTGCGAGAGCCATCAGTCGCGCGCCGTAGGTGCGCCCAAGCTCTCATCCTACGCTTTTTAACAAAACAGAATTCACAATAACACAATTGCAGTAGTGGCTGTTTTAAGTCTTAAATTTAAAAGGTTTGCGCAAGAATGTGCGAAAATGTAAAGACCGAGTTTTTTCAGATTAGAATAGAAACATTTTATGGTTGTTATCGAAATTTGGACGTTAGAATCTTGGTTTTAATTTAGGAATTCTGCATATTAAAACAATATCCATGACTATACTGTATCGATGTATTTTGGAAAAGATGTATGTTTACTCTTCTCGTATTCACGGAAAAAACTGAGGGTTCACTAAAATTGCGGCTCCAATCAAAGATGGGATCATCTAGAACTTGATCTCCAATAGATACCTGTAGGAGCTAAAAGGGTTCGTTTAGAGCGCTGTTGAAAAGAACATGGAGGCATATTCACAAACCAAACGCTCGTAAAGTAGGGCTGTTGAGTTAGAGATCTTTATAGTTATCGATCAAAGACTTGAAACGAAAAGTTTCGTGCATATGAATTGCGGTAATATTCTGTAGTTTAATTATCTTCATAAAGTTATGTCCATCAGAGTTCGCTAACATCTGTACTTTGCGATAAAAATTATGTTATTGATTAAACAAACAGTTGAAGTGGGGAAAGCGAAAAATAGGTTCTTTAAAGATAGGCTCAATTGCAATAAGGATCCTTTGGAATACCAACTACGGTATCATTTACAGATTATTTGTCGTTTTGGGTTCCTTTTTAGCAAGTGAGGTATTTTTTTATCGCAGCGTCTTTGGAACAAAAAAGGTCCGCATCGGTCTGACATGATCTGGCCCGGGCAGGGCTAAATTCCGTGTCCCAGAGTCGTGCCAGACCGGGTTGGACAGGTTTCCTATTGCAATGCCATCTAGTAAGTGTTCGAGGAAATTGCGAATGGCGCTGTAGTTATTTTTAACATTTATTTTTAACAGACGCATTGAATATATTTCGATTGAATCCAATTATTATGTAAAACTTCCAAAAGGGAAAAGCAGTACACTGTTGGGAATGAATTACTGTTGGGAATCTTAAGCTCTTAGATTGTTTCTGGTGTTTTTTTTACTACTGACGCACCCAGTGCTTAGTTAAAGATGATGCAAATATTCACTAATCTCCCCCTAATTTATAGGAGATTCTAAAACTGATTGTTTTTCTTCTCTAATTAACAAATACGTTTACTTATTTTAACAATATTTTTCTGTTGAACTTAACCCAAAATTGAAAAGTACTTTTAATTATATGAAAGAATAGTGTTTTTAAGACGGATAAGCACAGGCCTTAAAATATTTTAACACAGTCCTGAACCTGGGCTTTCCCCATCCCAAATTTCTGACCTGAACCCTCGAACTCAGTTCTTGAGCTGACACCAAGTGCAATAGAATAGTTGAATCGCCGCTGCATTCCATTGTAACATAATATGTATCAAAAAGATAAGGGATATTATTATTAAGTTTTAATATTCAAATGAGGTTTAAAGTTAAATTTAAGAAATTTCCTGCTCCGAAGTTAAACTTATTACTATTGAAGCATATTTTTGTTTAAATTAAACTATTTTATTAAATTTTTTTTTGCATCAAATTAATCTCTTTGGTTCAAATTTAGTCTTTTATATATTTTTTTTTGTTCAAACATCAATTTTTATCAGTTTGAAATTAAACTCTTTCTTAGAAAAGTTCTGTATTTTGTTAAAACCTCGCTTTTTTTTGTTAAAAATTAATTGTTTCATCTGAAAATGTAGCTATTTCATTTTTTGGTGAAAAGCAAATTCCCATAATTGATTTTCATCTTTGCTTGACCCAATTTTACGGTCACTTAGGAGAAAACGTTTTCCCAAATAGAAAAATTATCGCTATAGCGAAAGACTGGGATGATAAATGAAAGAGTACATAAATATAACACAAAAATAACTCATAATTTGGAACAAGGCTTTGAACCGTAAATTGATTAGAACCAGATCGGGGACCGAGCGGGCTATCAGGTTCGACCCTGATCGGAGCGTGTGTTTCATGACGGATCTGCCCACGATCGGATTCCCCGATCTGGGACCGATTTGGCCCGATCTGTCCTCGTCCGGGGCCACAGCAAGATTTCTACACAGGTTATATCGCAACTGTAGGTTATTTGTCTTCCTACTTTCTACTAATATTCCATAAAAACAAGCCAGTTGGAAAATTGGTTGCAGCACTCACCTCGAAGTTTGGTCTTTACATGCAGGTGTATGATGTACAAAGTTTTATCACTTATTTTATCAATGGGGCAGAATACGTCAAGTATTGCCACCAAAAATTAATTTTTTCGTTTGGATCGGGTTAAACTTTGGCTGGAATATAATCTTAGTGGACCTATACATTAATCCTCTAAACCATAGGTTCATTTATCAGCCGGCTGTCAATATACAGAGGCCTGAAGTTTTCACTTTTTCACGCGTTTCTTCACCTTCGCGTTAGTGTCACTTCTTTTAGCATGATCCTATTGGACTTTTATTATAGTGTTTGGGAAACCATATAAAAAAATGTCTATTTCAGAAAATAGTTTTTTATATGCTTTGAAGTCATGTATGATAAAAAGTGGGTCACAAATTTTTTCTTAGTCAAACATAGAATTTTACGCTCGAGGGTATCACGTTAAACTTCCGAAGCGCTCGGGCTATCTTTTGAAATAGAAAACAATTTTTTTAATGTTTTTTTTTTTCTTCAAAAAATCAATTTCGATTTTAATTTTTAAAAAAGTATACAAAATTTTAAAAAAATGTATCGTCATAATAGTCTTAAATTGCATGAAAAGCGCTTTCCAAACTCCTATAATGAAAATCCAATCGGATCATCCTAAAAGAAGTTACACTAACGTGAAGGTAAAGAAACACGTGAAAAAGTGAAAAATTCAGGCCCCTGTATATCGACAACTGGTTGATAAATGAATCTAGGGTTTGGTGGATTAAGGTAGGTGAACTAGGATTATATTCCAAAAAAGTTTCAACCGGATCCAGAAAAAAATAATGTTAGGCAGGAACACTTGACGTATTCTGTCCCAAATATATAATTATAGCCAGTTCTAAACTACGCGGCCCTCGCCAAACTTACATTAGAAATGTTTTCTCTAAAATTGGTTTTCCGACGTTCCAACTTCCAAAATTCCCAGTGACTTGTTTTTCAACCTAAAGGGTCCCGTGTTTCCTATGTCCATGGTTTATCCCCATTTCTCTTCAATTTAATGAAGTTAAACGAAGATAGATAGCGCTGGCGTCGTAATTCTCTCTAAATCTCGAATAAAAATGGAGAAGACGAAAGATCACCCTGGCAAGATTTAAAATCGGAAATTATCTTCGATTCATGTACAGTTTATCTGGCAAGGTTAACTTTTGTTCCGTTGAATCTTTCACTTGGAATCGATGTAAACTTTATTTTTCAGTGTTTCTGTGTCATCTGAATTGACGTTTTTGATTTCTTTGCCCTAAATTAAGTTACAAAAAATTAAAGTCAAATGTCTGTCCTGGCGGAAGGAAATTATATAGAAATTATAACAAAAAAAAATATAGTAAATGAGAGTTGAAAACAATAAATCCTGGAATTGTATCGACCGAAAATTACAATTCGCATTATTAAAAATGAGATTAATGGTGATTGCGAAAATGTTGACTACTTTAAGTCCCAGTCCTTTCACAATTTTCCTTTGAACAATACTTTTTTTCTAAATTATTTTAGTAACGTAGTTATATGAAAGTACAATTTATAAAAGTTTAAACATTTTCAACCACTTCGTTTAAAAATTTTATATAAAAAAGTTGGCCAAGTGTCCCGTCACGCAACAGTCCAAACCTACAAACTTAAAATGAAAAATTTCTCAAAAATATAAACACCATTTTCTTAATATTTATAATTCACAGACATGGCTTATGTTGAGCTGAAAAAATCAACAGAAGAGTTTATTATTTTTGCGATAAAGATTTAAAAAATCACTTCAAAGTCTGTCGCAAAAGTCCGTCGGCTTGTGATAGTTTTTATAAAATTTCCGATAAGGCTCCATATTAATGTATAATACTATGAATTGAGAGTCTTTTGAAACTCTGAAGTAAAAATCAAATAAATCGAAAAAATAGTTATTTTCCCAATATTTTAAATATTTTTATACGCTCTGCATATATTTTAAAAGGATTTTAAATACTTTCTTGTTTTATCATATTCACATGTCGCATAGTATACAAATATTGTGTTGGAGAGGTTAGAGAAACCAAAATTTTAATTAAGTCGTATACACCCTGGCAAACCGAAGGAACCGAAAGGAGCCTCTACATAGTACCCTTAAAGACCCCACTGAGTCCGCCTTTGGTTCCTTCTTAAAAAACTTTTAAAAAACAGCAAGATCAACTTTTAAATTGTTGAAATTCGGATTCTACGTTAAAATTTTCATTAGAAACTCACGGAGTAATCGCAATACTTTTTCTTGCATCGTTAAAAACTTTTAAAAATAAAATACCTGTCATTTACATGAGCCGAAGGCGGCTTCATGTGCATCTTCTTTTAGTAGCAGTTAATATGCGTTCCGCGGGTAACTTGAAGAATTCTGTCTGGATGCTAGCGCCACGCAGTAGAAACCTCAGACAACAAAGCTGCGATGCAAGTGAGAGAGAATTTTATTTTTCAACTTGGCGCGTAACATACTACTTGAGCTATTATGGATGCGCTTGAAGTCGTCTCCAGCAGAAGTTAATGAAATTAAAAAAAAAAATTTAACGCTGCAAAAAAAGTATTGCGATTATTCCGTGAGTTTCTAATGGAAATTTTAACGTCGAATCCGAATTTCAACAATTTAAAAGTTATCTTGATGTTTTTTGTTTTAGTTTTTTAAGAAGGAACCGAAGAGCGACTCAGTGGGGTCTTAAAGGGAATTTAGTGGAGGCTCCTTTCGGTCCCTTCAGTCCGCCAAGGCCAATAATGTCTAGTGAATTCTGGGGAATATTGATTTCTTTCATTATTTGTATTGAAAAGCATACTTTTCTTTCTACATGTAAAAATATTTCATTGTAGATTGAAATGTGTTAAAATGATTTTAAATATCACTAAAATCACAGCGCTTTGAATATTAAACAATGTTGTTTTCTATCGGTTACGTTTTGATGCGAAACCTTGAATATTTACATAATATTTAAGTCCTGTTTACAGACATTACGTTTTCTATCAAATAACTTAGAAACCCATTTTAATTCTGGCAATTTAATCCTGGTGCATAGTGCCGTAGGGTAAGCTCCAAAGTTGATATCAGTTAAGTTCCTTCTGTAAAGTGAAAACTATCAATATTTGTACTAAAAACCATTTTATTAAACTCGAAGTGCAATCAAAGTATATTATATAATAATAGTTCCATATATTTCCACAGCGCCCAATTTCAGGATGCTTTGAATGTCTAAATCTAAAAAAATTGGATTTCATTTTATTTTCGAAATCAGTTTAATTCATTTCGATGAACATTAAAAGGTATTGAGATATGAGGCAAGTCTTTCTCTGACAGATCGAGCTCGGTTGACAATCCGATCACGCTTATAATATCTAGAGAACAGAGCCAAAAGTAATTTAGTATTCTTGGAGAGGAGGGTGCACCGAGATATCCCCCGGTTCTATCGCAACGAAGTGAAAACGCTCATGTAACGACAAAAAATCACCATTAAACGCCCATATGTTTCCCGAGGGAAAGACCCTACACAGAAGGTATTAAGCGCATAAACGTGATAAGCTAAAACACTCGTCTGCACTACGCGGGGTTCCCTTCTTTTCTACTCTATCTCTGTTTTTTTATTTACCGGGAAACTGGGGAAAAATGAAATATCATCGACGAATATATTATTTCAACGATCCTGTAGTCGGATATGGTTTGTCGCTGACCTGGAATGTCGGAGAGAAAGAAAACAGTAGGGCGCTTCCGGATACACGCTGCGTTGTGTTGGTGACCTGGGCGCGACGCGGCTCGATGATACAACCCAACGTACCTTTCAGTTAAATAAATATGGAGCACTCGATGTTCGTTCTTGTGCGTAATCTATGCGTGACTTCTCACGCGTTGAAAAGTGTTCAAGTGCAGGCCAGATTTTCAGCCCTGACGCTACACAGAATGTCAGGCCTGAGCCTGGGGAAAAGTGTAACGTTTTCTAGTTAGCCGCAGGCCAGACCGACTGGTCAGACGCTAGCTATGGGCTGGTCAGACGCGAGTTATTGGCTGGCTGACAGTTTGTGACACTTGATCGACAAGAACTAGCAGTGTCAGAGAGGTCACAGACAATACGTAACTCGCACTGCAAGTTGTGACGTCATCTGGCAATGACTTGGGAAAAAATCGTCTATAACTATAAGCGTATTTAGTTTAAAAAGTTTTATTACAGACACCCTGTAACTTTTTCGAAGTATGTTAAAAAATGTACTGATTGAACTTAATATTCGCTACAAAAAGAATAAATCTCCCGAAAATTAAAATGCTAACATCTAAAAGATGAATTTCATACCTATAAAAGAAAAAAACATCTTTCAGATCGTTCATAACGAAGATATCTTGTGTTGATGGAAATAAAAGTTCTTTTTAATCAAAGTTATGGATCTATAAAGATTCATGGGATAGAGCATGGATATTATATTGATCTATATATTCGTGAGTGATGACCGTGGTAGAAAAATAGCAGGTAGATTTTTATCGGCATAATCAGCTCGGGCCGATAAAATAAAATGCAGGGCATCTAATGTAGGGTTATTTTTTTAATAGTCCAAAAAGAGGAGGAAAATAAGACGAACCAAGTTCAGCAGTTCCCCTGAAGCTCTTGAATGGTGGATCGATTTGCGAACAAAAGAAAATTCTATCGTTAAACGCCGAAAAGAATATTCACCGAAAGGAATAATTGAAAAGATTCTGTAGATCGTTTATACGAAAAAAAGACTTTCCGTACTAAAAAATATTTGAGAGCGAAACGCCCATTGTGGGATTCACCCTCGGTTAGGACACTGCTACCACTTAACGTATATTCATGCGCACAAATACACGCAGCGCTGACGGTCGCATGACATAATCCTGATATCTGTCGGTTTTCGGGTAATAAAACATGCTTTCTGTACTGAAAGAACCCCAAAACCGCTGCTGTCTCTTGCTGATAAAGAAACGTGTAAAGATGCCGATTCCCTCGCGCCTTCTTACGTGGTAGTGATCACTCCCCTTTTTTTGTGGTTCTAGATTAGTGTATTTTTTAATTAATTTTGTTTCAAATTTTGCACATTCTGACGTATGATATATTGAAAGAAGTGTCACAATACACTGAGAGAACTTTTGTTAGATTAAATGAAAAAAAGATGCCCGCTTCCCAGGCATATTCTTATCACTGCCTGAGTGCGCGGCCTTCGCTCGCAAGTTTAAGCACGTCTAGAGTACGCGGCTGTTCACAGAAAAAACTAGGGGTTCACTCATTTTGCGGCTCAAATGAAAGTTGGTGACATATGGAACTTGAGCTCCAATAGATACCTGTAGAGACCTAAGTGGGTTCGTTTAGAGCGCACTTGAAAAGAACAGCATCAAGGCCCATTCACAAACCAACCACTTGCAAAGTCGGATTGGTAAGTTAGCGATTTACAGAATATGTCGGTAAAGCAAACACTAACGATATTAATATTTATTCATTTTATGTTTTACTTGTTAAGGTTAACTTATTTTATAATTTTCATTACAAAATTGGTTCAAGTCTACACCACCTTTAAATTACCATGATTTAAATCATTGATCAATTAATAATTGGACATGTAATGCTATTTTATTGATTATAAGTGAAAATGCATTACTCAGCTAACCCATTTTTAACCTACTCTTAAAAGTGATGAAAAATTATAGAGCATATGCAGTATCAAAATGCATATAGTTCGTTATACTTACTTTATAAAATCGAAAATAGACTTAGGGTATTTTCTTGAAATAAAAATAATAAATTCAAAAGGGTTAATGCAAGGTTCCCTTTTTAATAATTGAATATTATTGATAATGACTTATTTATAAATGTGAGGATACATAATAAGTTTATTGAACAATGACTTAAGACGAATATTTTTTGGCATATGAATCAGTGCTCCCAATTTTGGGAACTTTAAGAACTGCGCATGCGTCGCGCCAGCAACATTTTTTGTTGATTTTAGCGCGCGCATTTAAAATTATATAAATATTTAAATGTTACATTTATAATAAATAATGATTGGAAAATGATTCAAAAGTAATTTATTAATCCTAAAATATAATTTTTGAGTGACAGATAAAAAAATATTGTGATTCTATTGCAAAAAACGTTTTTAATTTAAACTTCAGAAAAAAAAATTCAATTTATTTCAAGTAACTTTATTGATTTTATTTTAGATCAAATAGTTGCAAATATAAAAAAAAATAAAAATTAGAAACTCGACAGAAACAAGATTAATCATTGAGCTAAAAAAATGCTTTCTTTCTCTGAACTCGGAGTTCACAACGTCTTTTTAATTAAAATCGAATTAAATTTTTATCTGTCACCTCAAAATCTTATTTTATGATTAAGAAATCACTGTCAATGCATTTTCTAATCATTGTTTATTATAAATATCACATTTGAATATCGACACTATTATATATATTATATATATATTTAAAAATTTGCTACATAACCTGCAAATGATATTTATCAATTCATTATATCTATTTCAATTGCAGTAATGAATATTATAAGTTAATTATGTTCATTAAGCTATGTCCATCAGAGTTCGATGACATGTGTGCTTTAAGGTAAATATTGCGTTATTAATTAAAAATAATTTCCAAGTGGGCAATGCGAAAAATAGGTTCTTTAGGAATAGGCTCAATTACGTTTGAGATCCTTTCCACAGAGCTGCCAAATCGTGGATGGAATTTACCCCCACCATACCTACCGTTTGAGAGGCGCAAAACAGAAGGTGCATGATTACCACTGTGAGTTCGTATGTAAGTCGAAAATGCACGATTCGACTTCGGAATTCTGCTGTACGATGATTGCCGATCTGAAGGTCTCGGAAGACTTCGGTGGTCTTCTATTTATATATTGCTCCCCATTTGAAAGAAATTGAAGAAATTGGCGATTTGGATGTTTTGCGTGATTCTTAATTTCATGCATGCGTCGATTTTCAGGTTATGTTTTCCAGGTGTACATAGTATGGATATTATTGCTATTACATATATATATATATATATATATAATTAATGTTAATATTGTAATTCTAAAATATTATATTAATATAAATGAATGGTTGACTAACTTTTAATAGAAATAGTTAAACTAAAACAATTAGTTTTCTGCAACAACAAAATTTTGAATCAAATACATAACTGAACAAACAAAATTTTTTAAATTGTTTTCAACATAATAGTAAAATTTTAAACCAAAAAATTACATTTTCATCCAAAAAGCTAAATTGTATACTAAAAACAAGGCATTTTTAATAAAATACATGAACCTTGCACAAAAGATATTTATTTTCCATGAAGACTAATTTTCGGAACAAAAAATTAATGTTTAATCATAGTTAAATTTTCGACAACAAAGATTAATTTTCTACCAAGAAAGAAGATGATTTTCAATCAAAAATAAAATAAATTTTGTACAAAATAGTTACATTTTCAGAAAACAAATTTATCCAACTAATTGTAATCATCAACCAAAAAAAATATGAGAAAAAAAACGTTAAAATTCTTTGAAATCGCTTGAAATTATTAAAATTAATTGAAAATTCGTTGGAATGTTCTAAAAATATCCTGAAAAATTTTGAATCCTTTAAAACCGCTTAAAATTTTTGAAAGCTCTTGAAAACTCCTTACAAGTTTAAAAATACCTTAAAAGTTTTCAAAA
>NC_046664.1:120236844-120240213 GCF_010883055.1 Belonocnema kinseyi
TCAATCTGAAAAATCTCTATCCCATCCACACACTACTCCTTTCCCCTGCCGAATGAGTCACGCCTACCCCGAAAGGGAAATGGCTTAATGGTATAATAATAATAATAATAATAATAATAATATAACATTTTAGGGGTAAACTCGAGTGCGAAGCACGAGACACGTAATGAGAATGTGTTCGTTAAGGCCGAAGGACCTTCAACAATAGAGAATTCACAATCACCAAATCACTTTGTCGATGCTTTCACCTATAGTTTTAAAAAGTCTGTGCACAAAGGTCGAGCGCGTTGCGCGAGGTAAATACTTTATCGAGCACGAAACGCGACAACCAACACAGAAAAAACTGAAGTTTCCATTGGAATCCATTTTTGGTTCCAAAGGAGCTGCAACGAAAATAAACCCCACTTGCTGAAAAGGAACCCAAAACGATAAATGAGCTCTTAATGATACCACACTTGGAGGTGGAAAGGCAGAGCTGCCAGATCGTGGATGAAATTTACCCCCACCATACCTACCGTTTGGAAGCCGCAAAACAGAAGGTGCATGATTACCACTGTGAGTTCGTATGTAAGCCGAAAATGCACGATTCGACTTCGCAATTCTGCTGTACGATGATTGCCGATCTGAAGGTCTCGGAAGACTTCGATGGTCTTCTATTTATATCTCGCTCCCCATTTGAAAGAAATTGAAGAAACTGGCGATTTGGATGTTTTGTATACTAAAAAAAAGGCATTTCTAATAAAATACATGAACCTTGCACAAAAGATATTTGTTTTCCATGAAGACTAATTTTCTGAACAAAAAATTAATGTTTAATCATAGTTAAATTTTCGACAACAAAGATTAATTTTCTACCAAGAAAGAAGAGTATTCAATAAAATACAAAAAATTTTAACTAAAAAGATTACTTTTCATTTAAACATAGAATAGTTAAATTTGTGGTTAAAAAAAATTTTTTAATCAAAAAGAAAATAAATTTTGTACAAAATAGTTACATTTTCAGAAAACAAATTTATCCAACTAATTGTAATCATCAACCAAAAAAAAATATGAGAAAAAAAACGTTAAAATTCTTTGAAATCGCTTGAAATTATTGAAATTAACTGAAAATTCGTTGGAATGTTCTGAAAATATCCTGAAAAATTTTGAATCCTTTAAAACCGCTTAAAATTTTTGAAAGCTCTTGAAAACTCCTTACAAGTTTAAAAATACCTTAAAAGTTTTCAAAATCAAATGAAATCAATTGAAAATGCCTTGGAATCTATTAAAATATCCTAATATATATCAAATCCTTTAAAATCTCATATTAAATTACTGTCCAAAATTGAAAATTCCTTGGAACGTTTTAAAATACTCTCAAATATTTGGAAGCCTTCAAAATATTTTGAAAGACCTTGGCATCTTTTAAAGATTTCTAAAATACTATAAATCTTGAAAATATGTTAAAATTCAATGAATACCCTGAAATATTTCAAGCCCTTTAAAATCTCACACTAAATTATTAAAATAATTTGAAAATTACTTGAAATCTATTAAAATATCCTAAAATATACATCAAATCCTTTAAAATATCATTCTAAATTACTCTGATCAATTGAAAATTCCTTGGAATCTTTTAAAATTCTCTCAAATTTTTCAAATCCTTTAAAATCTTTTCAAATACCTAGAACTTTTTATAAAGATTTCTAAAGTATTTAAAATTTTTCTAAATAACCCTTTTAAAATTGGTTTCATTCTTTGAAATTCCCTTAAATTATGAAAATCTGTTGAAAATTCCTCGACATTTTAAAAAATATTCTCAAATGTTTACAATCCTTAAAAATCTTTTTAAATCTTTTAAATTTGTTAAGGCTCTTGAAAATATCTTGAAATTTGAAACATACGCTGAAATATTTCAAATCCTTAAAAAGCTCACACTAAATTATTGAAATAATTTGAAAATTACTTGAAATCTATGAAAATATCTTAAAATATATCAAATCCCTTAAAATGTCATATGAAATTACTGTAATCAATTGAAAATTCCTTGGAATATTTTTAAATTCTCTAAAATTTTTCAAATCCTTTAAAATCTTTTGAAACACCTACAACTTATTTTTTTAAAGATTTCTTAAGTATTAAAATTTTTTTTAAATAACCCTTTTAAAATTAGTTTCATTCTTTGAAGTTCCCTTAAATTATGAAAATCAGTTGAAAATTCCTTGAAATTTTAAAAAATATTCTCAAACATTTAAAATCCTTAAAAAATTTTTAAAATCTTTTAAATTTATTGAAGCTCTTGAAAATTCCTTGAAATTTAAAAAATAACCTAAAATATTTAAAATCCTAAAAAAGCTCACAATAAATTATTAAAATTTTTTTTTGAAAATTACTTGAAATCTATTAAAATATCCTAAAATATATCAACCCCCTTAAAATGTAATATTAAATTACTGTAATCAATTGAAAATTCCTTGCAATCTTTTAAAATTCTCTAAAAATTTTCAAATCCTTTAAAATCTTTTGAAACACCTAGATGGTTTCCTTAAAAAAATTTCAAAATACTTTAGAAATCTTTAAAAAAATAAGTTGTAGGTGTTTCAAAAGATTTGAAACGATTTGAAAAATTTTAGAGAATTTTAAAAGGTTCCAAGGAATTTTCAATTGATTACAGTAATTTAGAATGATATTTTAAAGGATTTGATGTATGTTTTAGGATATTTTAATAAATTTCAAGTAATTTTTAAATTATTTTAATAATTTAGTGTGAGCTTTTTAAGGATTTGAAATATTTCAGGGTGTTTTAAATTTTAAGATATTTTCAAGAGCTTTAAAAAATTTTAAAGATTTCAAAAGATTTTTAAGGATTTTAAATATTTCGGAATATTTTTTAAAATGTCAAAGAATTTTCAACTGATTTTTATAATTTAAGGGAATTTCAAAGAATAAAACCAATTTTAAAAGGGTTATTTAAAAAAATTTTGAATAGTTTAGAAAACTTTATAAAAAGTTCTAGGTATATGAAAAGATTTTAAAGGATTTGAAAAATTTGAGAGAATTTTAAAAGATTCCAAGGAATTTTCAACTTATTTTTATAATTAAAAGGAATTTCAAATAATTTTATCAACTTTAGCAAGGTTATTTAAAAAAATTCCAAAGTACTTTAGAAATCTTTAAAAGATGCCAAGGTCTTTCAAAATATTTTGAAGGTTTCCAAATATTTGAGAGCATTTTAAAACGTTCCAAGGAATTTTCAACTTATTTTTATAATTAAAAGGAATTTCAAAGAATTTTATCAACTTTAGCAAGGTTATTTAAAAAAATTCCAAAGTACTTTAGAAATCTTTAAAAGATGCCAAGGTCTTTCAAAATATTTTGAAGGTTTCCAAA
>NC_046664.1:120240313-120244481 GCF_010883055.1 Belonocnema kinseyi
TCTTCATTTATGTATTCAATACATACATAACTTAATGATTAAAAATCTTAAATTGAAAATAACAAGTATTAATCAATACATATCAATATGTATAATCGTTCGTATAGAAAAAAGTTGTTACAAAAATGTTTGATGTTAGCTAGACGCTCATTGATGAAAGAATCTTTACTTACCTTTGAAAGCTTCAATGTAATTCTAGAAGTTCCAGCTGATTAAAACATCTCTTATTATTATATTTTTGCGTCATCATATCTAGAAATATATCGGCGTATTAGCTACCAAAATTATAGGCACTACAGCCAGAAACACGCAGCTAGATAGGCTGTTAAGTTCAGCTATATTTTTCATCTAGAATGTCTAGCTGAACCTGGTTAGGTGCGACACCTATACTTGCTAAGCTATAGAAATACAGATATGATAGCTACATTTTCTAGGTAATGTATCCATATTTTGTCTGCAAGAAAATCTGTTCAATACAGCTAACTATTTAGGAACACGACATCCAGCGATACTTTCTAGCTGATATAGCAAGACTTAATGCTTAATCATAGAAAATCTTTTCTCTTAACTGAAAATGCTAAAAATTTGTATGAGAATAATATTCACCATGGAAAATGACTAAATATTGTTAATAAATAAGTAATTATAAACATTTTTATCAATAATTGATGAAATTTTGTGTATTAACCAGCCATGTAGGTGATTGAGAATCACAACAAATTCTAAGAATAAAATATTTTCTATCGCTAAAAACAAATATTATGTGTGAAATAGAAAACGTGAAAAATATATTGAAATATATATTTAATAATTATGAATTAATTCACAGATTGTCATTAAATTTTCATTACAGTATTGAGGTTAATTTATTTGCAACATGATATTATGGAGAAAATCATTTTTTTCCAAGGAACAGTACCACTTTTCCAATGTTTCGGTCATTTTTGTTAATAAACAATAATAATTGAGAGTTTCCCCAGACGGAAATATTATATATAGTTTATATAAAGTATGAAGTTTCATATATATTATTCATTTTTTTCTATATTTTTTGTAGAAAACAAATGAATATTATATATGAAACTTCATACTTTATATAAACTCTTTATAATTTTTCCGCCTGGGTCTAAAACATTTTTTTAGAGGAATATTACAATTTACGTGTTTACCACTTGATTTAAGAGGAAACGGCATTTATTTTAGTTGGAAAATAGTCCTCTCGAATTTTGAGACAAGACAATTGGGTATAAAATCAGTACTGTGATTGTTAGTATAAACTTATTTCCTGATGAATATTAGATTGAATTTTGAACTTAATATTTTTATTTTTCTCTATTTAGTTGGATTAATTATGATGATAAACGCATTTTTTATATCTTTGCTTAATAAAGAGATAAAAAGAATTTTTTAATGAAATCAGCAAGTTTGACATTGTATTTATTTAAGTAATAAATAACACAGAATCAAATTTAAATATGTAGCCTCAAGTTATTTTAAAGCGTATAAAGTAGAATACTTCTAAAAACAGAACCAATGTATATTGAATACTTCAAAAATTGTGTCAAATATTTAACGACATAGAAAGTTTAAAAAAAGTAATTATTCAATTAATTGTTTAGGATTTTATAATATTTTAAACCTTGAATTATTGTACAAGTGATAATGATTTTTATCGAAGACATCCTAACGCGTTCCGTTAGCGTGCGTGCGATCTCGGGTTCATTTCTTAGTACTTGTGGATTTTTCAGTGCACTATACTTTAGCGACATAATCAAGAAATTCTTTTAATAATATGTCTAAGAACTAACTGCGAATATCCTTGATATTTATATCACATATATTATTTTATTTTTTCTGATAAATAAAAAAACTCATTTGTATTCATCCATACCCAGGCGAAATAATTATATTTAGTTTATATATAGTGTGAAGTTTTATGTATAATATTCATTGGCTTTATATAAAAAATGTATAAAACAAATGCATATTATATAAAATGCTTTACACCATATATAATATTTCCGCCTGAGATATTGGTGTGAGATTTTCGAGAACCTGCTTTGTTGCCATAAGTCCTACAGTAGTAGTTTGAGCTTTAAAAGAGGGTCTAATTTGTCCTAAGTACAGACCCTACTTTTACGCTAAACCTTGAAACACGGCCGATTTCGGACACTTTTAGCGTCAAAGTAAGGTATTAATTACATTGAAATCGCTGCTTATTTAGAAGCTACTTTACAGCTTCCAAGTCCCTACTGAGGTAGGGGTTACGGCTTCAAAGTAGGGCCTAAATTTCGACTCGGGATGCGTACTATTATTATTTTAATTATTATATACTTCATTTATTCACTACTTACATATAATAGCACACTTAATCGCTATGAAAAATCGGTACGGCTGCGGCGAGATTCGAACCTAACTGAACCTTAAGCACTAACGCATTCCCTAACAACTAAACCACACGGCTAACTCAGGGCAGTATGACAAATATCTGGGCTTTTTCTCATGAGTGATTTGTTGCTTAAGACATTTTGTTAATAGATAGGTTAACGATTTTATTACTTCTAATGACAAAGTTGATTTTTATAAAATACATTTTTTTAGTGGAACTGATTATATTCTTGTACGAATAACATTCTCTAGTTTGATATCTCAGCTAATTATTATAATAAACTTAAGTGCACTTAAATGTAATACTTTATACATTGTACTCATTGAATTAAATCTTATTACCTTAGTGTATAAATTTTGTGAGAAAAAATTCCTAATGTTTTGAATAGCATAGTAAATGAATTAATATAAAGTAGAAAGAGTTAAATTTTATTTAAAATGTTGTGAATCATAACCTTTCGGCTGAATCCAAAAATGGCGGAAACAATCGTCGAGGAGCATCCTCAAACGAAACTATATGAAAAATCAAGAGTATTGATTTCATAGATTGCTACGCGTCTCAGATTTCTGTCAATTTCATATTGAATGTATCAATTTCTAAAATACGTTTTCGAGATTATGATATTTACTATTTTAGTCTTATGATAATATTGAACTTTTCTACTGAAATAGGAATAAGTACAAGAAAACCTCGGTTGTCCCTATTTTGGAATGAAATTAAATCAAATTTTAATTCATTTTTACATTCTCACGAGAGAAGGTATTAGATTTGTGTAAAATTTGACCCCCCCCTCCAGTATTTGTCAAATGTCCACGTTTTGAGATCCCCCTGAATCCGAAAAACAGGTTTTTACGAATGTCTCTGTCTGTCGGTCTGTCTGTATATATGTCTGTCTGTGAGCACGATAACTTTCGAAAAAATCATTTTATTACATAGGCTTTTAGTACGCTTTTTTAGTGTTCTAAACTAAAGGTCAAGTTCGTTAGCCAGCCATTTTCGATGAAAAGTCAAAAAGTGAGCGCATTTTGAATATTTTTGAGAACACTCTTTTTCAAAACTCAAAAATTTTCTGTATGGATGTTTATAGTATTCATAAAGTTGAACAATTTATACTGATGACTTTTTTAAAACCAAAAATTTACAGAGTTATATCAGTTACAAAATTCCAAAAAACACATGAAATTGAACCTTTTAAGCCAAATAACGGACGATATGGAAAAAGTCAAGAGAAGTAAAAGTACAAGATTATCATAACAACTGTTTGAATGTTCTTGTAAAATCAAAAATTCAAATTTTGACAGCCTACGAAATAATGAAAAATCCAAAAATTACATTTTTCATTCAACAATTTTATTGTTTTTCAAAGATTCTCAAATACAGAAATAAATTTCAAAAAACAAAAAAAATTATATATATACATACATAATTTAGAAGTTTAACAACGGTAAGGCAGCTCAGAAGACCGTATGAATGAAGTTTAAATCATAAAAACAACATTGGAAATTAGCAAATTTAGTTTATGGAAAAACAACAAAAGTGGCAAAAAAATGTTAAATAACATTTTTTTTTTAAAGATTGCGCATTTTTTTACACGGGACAATGAAACTACGTCTGTTTTAATACCAATGCGAGTTATGAATTATAATAATATACACATATGGGAATAATATAAATAGTAGACAATTCGGAGATGAAGCTATAGGACACCACAACTGCGATGTTGAACACGATGCGTTAGAAAACTCAATTGAAAAAGTCTGTGTCAATGAGGTTAGGGAT
>NC_046664.1:120244581-120250872 GCF_010883055.1 Belonocnema kinseyi
AATCTTCATTTATGCATTCAATACATACATAACTTAATAATTAAAAATCTTAAATTGACATAATACAAGTTTTAATCAATACATATCAATATGTATAATCGTTCGTATAGAAAAAAGTTGTAACAAAGATGTTTGATGTTAGCTAGACGCTCATTGATGAAAGAATCTTTACTTACCTTTGAAAGCTTCAATGTAATTCTAGAAGTACGAGCTGATTAAAACATCTCTTATTACTCTAATCGTTTTCATCATTGTCGTTGCATTACTATTTAGATTATTCATTTTTTAACTCTCACAAGCCACAAGGCAAGGCAATGATTTTGAAAATGCGTTTTAATTTCTATGAAAAAAACTGATGTCACAATTATGTTAGGTTAGAATTTTTAATAGATAATTAATATTTTTAAATATAAATGAATAAAAAATTACTTTCAGTTCGTATTACTTGCAAATACAAGTTTCTAATATTGCAATAGTCGTATAGCCACATAATCTAAATTTTCTAGGTGGAGCGATATAGCTGGTGCGTCTAAACGGATTAGCTCTAAGAGCATACTAATTATAGGAAATATGCTATTTGATCATGGCTGCTAGAATAATTTTTAGCAAATGAGGATATAATTATCTCCCAAATTTTCTGTCTGCAGGAGACAGATGATTTATATATCTTAGCAATCTATTTTGTAGTTCTATCTAAACTTTATTGCAACTTCAGCTATATTTCCCCAGCAATATATTTCTAGCTACAGCAGCGATACCTTATTTTTGAGTCCAATATTTTTAATATCATACTTATTCGCCTTTCAACAGACAATATTTATCAACAGTAGCGATATTAAAATTTAGTTAAAAAGTGAGTACAGTTGGGCGACAAAAATGTAGAATTACACAATACCTATTGTATTCGTTTGTGCGTCTTTCTCCTAAATCGCACTCGTTGGAACTGTATCCCGATTACGGGCCTAGCTATTACGTTTCTGCGTACAAGAAAAACGGGGTAACCAGATCAGGGGTCTCGAATGACCCATGGTCACCCGGGGAGTAAATATTTTCATATTGCTTTACCGGCACGTAATTCAAGCGTCGCAAATCTGCTTCGAAGTAAATCCACCCCATGGCTTGTGGACCACACAGACTCTGCAGCATGGCTTCTCGCATTCCCTTTTTAATAGTTTTCCATAAGTTTCCTTTAAGGCTTTCTTAAAATATTAAGGTCCATTAAGATCTACAAGTTCCTTTAGAATTACCATACTGCTTAGAAATGATCCTTGCGAAAACTGTATTTACATCTACGTACAGTACGAGTATTCTCAGACAATTAACAATCAAAATTCTTTAGTTTTGTTTTTCTGCTATTTAAGAACATGAATAATATTATTTTCAGAAGTTTAAATATTTTTACATATTTCGAAGTCGTATCTGAAAAAAATAAGAGAAGCTTAACCTGGGAAAAAATATTTGGTCTTCATTTTGTCTTGAATGTCTTCAATATTGCTTTAAGAGCCTGATGTCTCTTTCCGTCTCAAAAGCTAGACATTTCAGACATACAGACTTTTTTGCATGTCTGACTTTATTTGTGCCAATACAAGACCAGGTAAACGTGTCTTTAGACATGAAAGAATAATTTATGTATTGGTTTTATTATTACCGACAGATCATGCAACTTACAGATAATTTGGGACTAAACAGTTTACTAGCTGAATATAAACATTTTTGAACGGATAAAGCTATTATAGTTTTGTAATAACTAATTTTTATATAAAAAGTTGGAACTTGTAGATCTTAAAAACTATAGGCATAAACGACTTTCCACAAACAAATTGAAACTGTCATTTCGTACAAGTATCTAGGGAATTCTTGGAGATAGAAAAAATAAACAACATTTTTAGTTTCCCTTCAAGAAACCTAATTGCTGCAGATAAACAAAGTCACTAATACATAAAAAAATTAATTTCATGAAGATAAATAGTATCAACATTCTGTAAAATTGAAAGCGGCTTAGTGATGGCACTTGGAGGTCTTTTGGGAGCCTTTTGGTTTGTCTTCAAATGAAAAATCTCTCTTGTTCTTTCCAAATCAAATAATCTACTCTCTAATTTTTTCATTTAATTCGGTCACTTAGGGCGTGAATATCTCCAGAGAAGAAAAATGGTTTAAAAAATCGTACAGTGCGTGTCAATGTTTCTTTATTTTTGCGTCGATTGCATGATTAGCTGTTATTGTGCAAAAATCTAGTGAGGAACTGTCATCCAATATTAGCCGAAACATTGAAGATCTTGCCTCTATATTCTTGAGTTTTACTAATGTCTCCTTTAAAGCTCCATATTATCCGTAGAATTTTTAAATTTTCTTTTAACGCTCTTAAATTTTAACGCACAAAATATGTGGTTGCGCCCTCGTGACAGATACTTTATTGTTTTTTCTAAGATTCGATCACCACAGTTCGTGAAAGCAGCAGTTAAATTGGTTTTAAATAATTAATATTAAAGTGATAACATCAATAGGAAAGAAGTTTGCCCTAATCTGGTGGCTGCAAGCAAAAGGAAAAATGCAAACCAGCGCTAAGATTTTGAAGATAGTTATAAAGAACCCAGATCGACCCCCCCCCCCCCCCCCCAAAGGTATCAAACACACGAGGAAAAACGTCAAAAGAAACAGGTAAGAAATATACAAATATTTTGCATTGAGTTTTTTCTTTACCACAACAAATAACTCTGCATTAGTTACCACAGATTCTGAAGAAATAGATTTTCCTTTCACACAATTTTCTTTTGAATTGAAGAACCACGAAATTGAATGATTTCAGATGAAAAAAATTTTAAGATGAGATGATTGGAACTTATTCATACTTAAAATCGTTTAAAATTAAATAATTAAAAATTGCAAACGTTTGAATTTGAACATTTATAAATCCAAAGTGATCAAGATTTGTCAATTTAATATTGAAAACCAAATTGAATCTTTCAAAGTTGAAGCTTCTGAAACTCTAGAATTTAAAATTGTTATTACAGAACGAAAATATAATTTGAACTTCAAGCTAATTAGCCCAATTGTTATAAAATCAATGAATGAATTGAATTATACTGAACAAACTTTCGAACTAAATAATAATTTCAAATGGGAAATATTGAAAATGAAAAAATACTCCACAATCTTAAAAATTAAAGAATTCGAACTTCATTTTAAACTGAAAAAATTTTTATCCTCCAAAAATTGTGATATTAAAACTTTTTTATAATCAAAGCCTTTAAAATTTTAATTATTTGTGTTAAATTCAAATCACATAAAAACTAATAACTTTTAAATTGCTAATTAAGCTTTCCCAAATTCAACCGATTTTCTTCAAATTTTTAAAACATGAAAAAAAAGATAATTTCCTTTAAAAACCAATATATTTCGCCATCGAGAAATTCGAAGATTTCAAGTGTAGCTGTTGATTTAGAATGGATTCGGTCAGCGATAATTGTTAATCGTACATTATTCTCCAAAAAATCAAATTTGATTACAGTTTACTTGTAACCACTATTAATAAGATCGCCAATGGTTATAAATATATATCAAATATTTTTATGTAACATGTACTTAAAATAAAAAATTCTTTCTACAAAATATCATATTTTTAAACCAATTTATTTCTATATGCCGAGGGGTCGATCACTCTAATATTCCTGATACATTTACTAAATACTCCCATACACGTATTCTTTCAATAATATTCTTGATTCCAAATTATATTGAATGATTTTAAAAAATGTCAAGAAATTTTAAAAGAGTTTATGTATTATTGTGTAATTACAAAATATGTTTAAGTGTTTAAAAGTATTTTTATGAATTTCGAAATGATTTAACGGGATTTAAAAATTATTTTAAATTAAAAAAGATAAAATTTTATAAATTAATTTCAAAAGAGTTCAAGTAATTTTAAAGAATTTAAAAAGATTTTAGAAGAATTCCAAAAAGTACAACAATTTTCTAGAGATTTTAAAGACTTTAAAATACTTTTCATGAGTTCAAGAGATTTTTAGTGATTTTATGGGATTTTATGGCATTTCAATCGATTTAATATAGTTTAAAAAGTCTGTAAATTAATTAAAAATATTACAAAGCAGTTTAAATCATGTTTAAAAAATTTAAAAGAGTTTAAGGATCTTCATGTAATTTACAAATATTTTTATGTAGTTAAAGATTGTTTCAGGAGTTTCAAGGGATTAAACAGGAGTTATTTGATTTGAAAATTGCTTAAGTTTATAATCGAATTTTAAAATATTTCGATTTATTTAAAAGAGTTCAAGATATTTGTAATGAATTTAAGGGATTTTAAGTTATTTTAAAGAATTTTTAAGGAATTTCGGTAGAATTCAAATCAGTTGAAAAATTTTTAAGTTATTTTAAAATATAAATAATGTTCTTGAATTCTTTAAGGGCCTGGTGGCTGATTAAAAATAATGTTACACGATTCTAACCGTTCAAATGCCGTCGCCTGCTACCCGCTGATTTCTATCTTTCAAAAAATTCATATTTGTCGTGAAAATAATCATTTCCTCAACAAATTTTTTGATTTTTCAACATTTTATTGATCCGAGGATGTCGCAAAACCCCGGATATTTGACAAGTTTTCTTTCTTTCGTTCGCAAATCCTTCGGAAAAAATATGTATTGAGTTAGTGTCGTACCTATGAAAAAATAATTCAAAGTTGGATTTAACCAACATCCTTAAAGTCTGTTAAATCTTTTGAAATCTTTGGAAATTTGTGGAAATCCTTTAAAATCTCTTAAATTTCTGAAAATATGTATGGAATTTTTTTTAATCTTTTAAAATATTTTTTTTTTTATTTAGTTTAAATATTGTTAAAGCACATAAAATATATAATAATAATTTGTAATATTTCTAAAACCTTAGTACATATATTATTATAAGCGTAGTAATATTTTTTACAGAATGGGTCACAAAAATTTGCAGACGGCCTTGCACAGCTGTAGGTTATATTTCAGATTTTTTTTTCATACTTCAAGCTAGGCTGGCCGAGAGGATTTAGGCGCTAGAAATGCGAAACTTATAGGGTTTGAACCCGCGGCGAATAAAAACTTTCATAGCGTGCGATTATAAATAGTGCAGTGATTGTGTAATAGTAAATAATTGTGTGTTTAAACATGTGAACAAATATTAGAGTATAATAGTAATAATATAATAATGCAAAATATTAATTTTTTGTGGCGAAATATCGGTTACAATTTTATAGAACTACTTTCTATAGTTTCGTTATTTTTTTGTTAAATAATTTTATTCTATACAGGAAGGTAGAGTGGTCCAAGTAAGGCCTATATTTCGACTCGGGAAAGCACCGAAATCATGCGCTTAGAGTAGATAGTCAACTTTGAGAAGCTCTTACAATGTCAAATTCGACTAGAAAATTTCGACGTTTTTTATTTATTCTTCAAAGCCTTAAGAACTTATATTTTTTTCAAAAAATTATTTATTTTCATAAACGTGATTATAAAGCGGTTTTCAAGAAAAAAATTATCTTCAGTACTACTGCCATATAACTTTATAACCATATAAAAACGTTCGATTAATAATGACGCAGTAGAGTTTTGCTTCATTGAAGTGTATAGTGGCGCATTCAAAGAACCGTGCGAGCTTCTGGATCCTTAGTTGTCCTAAGTTCATTGCTTTTATACAATCTATTTGTATGGTTTAAATACTTTTCCTTTTCCAAACATTAACATTAACATTAACAGACATATCTACTCGAAGCGCATTATTTCGGTGCTTTCAGGCAAATAAAGGTTGCCAGTTCCTCATCAGATTTTTGCACAATAACCGCCCAAAGTGACCAGACTGCATAAAAAAATTAGAGACTTGTCTCAAGACATAAATTTTTGTGTTTAAATCGAAAATATTCGTCTTAGCTTAACACATCAAAATACACCAAACTGTTGCTCTCAGTCATTCCATTTTCGACCTTCCTAGAACTGCTGGCCCTTCCAGTTTCTTAGTGGAGCATGGTGAGAGCATTTGCGACACTCGTTAAGGAAGGATCGTAATTCAATAGTATGCATTCCAATTGGACACAGTTTACACAGTAAAAAAAGTGTTCAAAATGATACTCAAATGAATATCATTTTGATATGCAACAAAAATGATACAGAATTCAAGAGAATTTTGATCGGTCGGAATGAATGATCGTCTTGTTAAGTGTTGTTGTGACTTGCGTGCGGTTAGATTCGTTTAGTCTGACAAATGAACCAAAAAATAAGATCAAACTTATCCGAATTGACAATTTATTATAAT
>NC_046664.1:120250972-120256448 GCF_010883055.1 Belonocnema kinseyi
GTTAAGTGTTGTTGTGACTTGCGTGCGGTTAGATTCGTTTAGTCTGACAAATGAACCAAAAAATAAGATCAAACTTATCCGAATTGACAATTTATTATAATCTCGACAGTCACATGATCGCTGGAGTAAAATGCTCTGCAACAAAATTGATCCTTTTTCTTTAATGTGTAGGCGACCCTTACCGCTTATGTTTTGATCTCCCCGAATTCAGTCCAAGGCCATTTGAAGGCAACCTCCGACAGTGGACTGGAAGCGAGAGTATGTGTAGTATGGTTCCATCTCACGAGATACATACATAATAACTTGAAACCTTTTTAGATTAGCCTTTAGTAAAGACGAAATCAAGACCAAATATTTGTATGCGGGGAGTTTACATAAAAAAATGTCGTTTTACAGTAAAAATAGGATAATCTCTACTAATCTTTTGTGAATTTTTCCAACGGCAAACTGGATTTCGATGACCAATCTATACATTTCCATATGGACCAGGTGGGGTTTGAAAGTTTTTGGGAGGAAAAAGGTTTGGAGGTAGAAAATCGTTGCCCCGAAATGGGTTCGCGTCTCCGAGGTGTGGCGTCCTCTTATGCTTATACAAGAAGCTGAATTGAAAGTACGTTTCGTGCAGAATGTCGGCCAAATTAGCATTCGGACAGGATATACGCTCTAACTACTATCGACGTTGCTCCAACTATAATCATCCGAGTGGTACGGCTTAAGTGTAATATTATTCAACAGACAGCTTTGTATGGATATTGAGGGCCGTAGAGCACAGATGCTGTCCGTCGGAGCTATGCAGCGACGGGTTCTCTAGTGGGTGTCTAAGAACACCCTTAAAACTAGATAACACGGGTAACAGGGTAGCGGCAATGATTAAAGGGTCCTGTCGATGTAGTGTGGCCACAAAGCATGAATTGAAATTATCCAAATATATTTTTATGTAGGACTCTTGTCTTAAGAGATATTATCAATTTATAATTTTCCGAGCTAAATTGTTGTCAATTAGGCTAGGCAAACTCTACTTTCATAATAAAAGTATGAACAATATATTAAGTTGTGCTTCATCAGATTTTTCAAATAGATTTTCCAGTTTGAAAATATGGAAAGTGTAAGCTTCTAAACCTCAATTTTAGGGCTTTCTTAAACCGACTTCACCGCTGTCGTTATTCATTGAACTCGAGCAACAACAACGCCACTCTAAAGTTATTAATTCTCCCGAAGAAACCGGTCATTCTTAGTACCGCCCGAAGGGAGTTGCACAGAAGGTGGTTGCTGCAGGTGGCACGAATGGTCAATATAACCTCAAAATGTAAATCATATTGCTAAAACCGAGTCTCCCTCCCTCTGGTATTAAATACAATAACACTGGAGGTCTAAGATCGTCTCTATATTAGTTTTCGCGGGTTGCTTGATTCGATTTGCTTATTAATTTACACTGAATGACTGAGAGTGTTTGTTTCTAGATCATATTCAAATTTCTGGTTCTAGTAATATTTAAACAAAGTAAAATGAAAATCTGCACGCTCAAGTTATAATTATTTTAATGCAAAGAACAAGTCATGGTATGTCACCTAAGTTAATGGTACATCTTTTTCTATGTACATCTTGAATCAGATGGATCAAGCTAGATATTTTCAACGAAGTTTCAGATTAAAAGACATATTTGGAAAAACCTTCTTGATCTTAATTCCCTCTTTATAATGGTACAAAATCAATAACCAAATAAAAGCCCTGGACGACAAGAACCAGGGAGAGCATACAACGTGGGGAGTCCATGCTGAAAGCGGTCGGAGAGATTCTGAGCGAGTGCACAGCAGCGGCTGATTTATTTTGACGTGGCCGATGTGAGGCCGCTCTCTGTTGACTGAATTATTTAATGGACCTACCCCTTCTACTCCAATGCATGAATCTTTGCTTTGCCTATCTAGGATCTGCGATGTCCAGCAATCCTACTTCACCCTTAGTTTCTAATTTTATAACCAACCACAGATTATTTTCTACTTCGGTCTCCGCTATCCCAGTATCCCCGTTCACATTTCGAACCAATATCCAATCTTCTCTTGATAATAATTTAAATTTGGCTTCTGTTTTTCACCGATTGTTCCACAGCCGATTTGGTACAATTGTGCGACAAGAACCGCTTCACGTGTTTTTTCCAAAAACAACGGGAGAGTTAGCTGGGGAAAGAATAATAGGGAAACTCGGGGGGGGGGGGGGGGGGGGGGGGGGGGGGGGGGTCGTATGTCCCTTAGATTTTACAGATGTTGACATCAATAATAATTGAAAGTAAGAACACTTACCCTATGTGGTACAGTGGACAATTACTATTCTATTATCGGCGAGAAAATTGTAAGCATCTAGCTTTGAAGTTTAACAATTCAGCACGAAAAGAATGCTTGCGTAATAAGCAAAAAGTCATTTGAAATGTTAAAGTGTTCTGCGTGAATGTATATAAAGACGGTAATATAAAAAACGATGTGTGCTTTTGGACTTAAAAATCTCAAAAAAGTAAGGAATTTCGGGCAACAAACTGAAGTTGACATTTTTGAGAAGTAATCAAAATTTTGCTTCAAATTACAAAAATTTACAACTGTACTATATTAAATTCTAATGAAGATATTAAAGCGATTCAAATTCCAACCATGTTTTGTTTCATTGGAAAGTGTTAATAACAAGAGGGAGTGCTTTATTTGTTGCCAGTCTGAAGAGTTGTCAATCGCTGAGCAAGAGTTCAAAAGCACAGGTCGAAGAAAAGGCACCAGCAGTAGGCAGCAAAAAAGGCACCCCCGATGTTTTCTGACACTTGCTTTCCAACAAACAAACAAATGTGTAAAATTATCGCGATTTGCTCGAAAGAAATTACATCTTTCCTAGAGATTGTGAATAATCACAGAGCCCTTACGTTACAGTTTGGAGTTTGAATCACTTTAATATCTTTATTAGGACTGAAGATAATAAGATATTTTTCTTTATTTTCATGCATTTTTTCAATTTTTTCCATTGCCTTTTATATAAAAAACAATGCTGAACAATGCTAAAAAATGTTAAGCTTCAAAGTCAGATACCTACAATTTTCATGCTGATATTAGATGTTTGTCGTTAAGATCCAATGTTCTCTATCTTCAAGGATTGAAAAAAATAAGACGCCCCAGTTTATGATCAATTCACATGGTATGTCATTTTTCAGGTATTCATAAAATATATGTAAACTATAAATTCGAATTTCACTGTAGGTGTGGTTTTTCCTTTTATTTTTCTTGTCATCATCCGCTTCTCGATCAAAAAAATGTTTTTCGCTAATAATAATTTTAAATTGTTTGCTTTGATTCACTAACTTGATCATTATAGATAACACACTAATCCAAGGATCATAAAAAAGTGCAAAAGTGTTTGCCTCAATAGTACGTAAAGTAAGGACGCATCTAGATATCACAACTATAAACTATCATAACTAACTATCATTTATAGATATGATAACTGTCGTATAGTAGGTTGATACCTTAGATGTCAACCTTTAACCTCTAACGTTCTCAGTGTATTTATATTGAAAATCATTAATATTATCCAGCATGATAATTCTTTACTAGTAGATTAGAATGAACTGGGATTTGAATCTACTGCGTCGTTATCAAGCATGGACAAAGAGATAGGTGTTTTCTACCAAAAAATTGAATTAAGGCCAAATGTGTGGTTTCTCTTTTGATGTTCAGAATATTCATTCGCATCTGGTTACATCAAACTCGTGTTTAAATTATAACCAAAAAATGGTTATTGTAGATAATGCAGTAACTGCACTATCACTAATGTAATAGCTTGAAACAAAAACTCTCTTTAAAAGATCTTAGTTGACCATCAAGAACTCTTATAATAAGTTTTCGTCTAGAATAGATTCCTATGTCGTTGACTTAGGCCAGTTGCATGTTCATAAAGGATCAAAGAAAAGGTACTTGCTACCAAGTGTTGCGGATTGAGGCCGGTGGTGGAGGTTCGGTGATCGGTGTGCCGGGTCGGGCAATTCTTTGCAAGTCGCGTGTATCCTTAGTATGCAACGTATGCAGTCGGTTGTTACCGAAGGAGTGGTTTCCCGAGCGGCCAATGGCGAGTGCTCGGGCTAATTCTAGGGTGCCGCCACCGCGCCATCTTTGCATCATAATGTTGTGTTAGCAGCCCCCTTCGTACCACCCCTCCAGCCAGTCACCATCTATCCCTACCATTTAGCCCTCTCAACCATTGCTTCGACACACGGGAGGCGGTGGACATAGGAGAGGTGGAGAATCAACTCAAAGAGTATGAGAGTAGGAAAGCAAAGACAGAGACAAACATCTTCAAAGTGGACCCAAAGCATGGAATGCGAATTGAGAAGGAGTGAGAAGGACAGTTAAAGGGAGTGAGGGGCAGGTTTAAGCCTATGAGAAGAGAAAGAAGGGGGGGGGGGGAAGGAGTTGTCTGCGCCTTGTCTGCCAGGAATCAATCAAATAACAGTGGTGCACAACTCCTGACATTTGAGGTACTGCCTTGAAAATGAGACTTCCCGTGGAGAAATTTCCCCATCTTTTCCTATTTGAAGTTGGGTTCCGATGGGGTCCCTATCGGAATGCCTACTATAGAAAAAACTGGTTCGGGCCCCTATCAGAATATCTAGTCTACGCTGTTAAAAATGTTTGCAATTTTAATATACATTTACTATACATTTGTATAGTAAATTTAAGAGCTCGGTCTATGAAATAGTTATTAAGAGGCTCCGTAGTAAATTTAATATACATCTATATTGATCAATTCTTACAAGAGCCAGGTAATTTCACTTTACACAAGTTAAAAATAATTTGGACAGTAATGTTTAATTCTAGATAATAAAGAATTATATTTCTTTCTAGTTTAACATAAATTATACTGTGTTTCAAGTGGACGAGTTCAATCAAGTACATAATTAAGACACCTACTATCGGCGAGAAAACTATAGGCATCTGCCTTTGAAGCTTAACAACTCAGTGAAAAAAAATTCTAGCGCAACAAAAAAACAGTCATATAAAAGCTGAAAGTGTTCTACGTAAATGAGATTAAAGATGTTAATGTGAAAAAAATTTTGCGCTTAAGAGACTGAAAATGTAAAAAAAGTAAGTAATTTTCGGGTACATTTAAGAACGGTCCAGTTTAGAGTATTATTTCTTATACAAGGGGTGATGGGAAAAATTTGAAAAAATTCATGAGTATGAGGAAAACTGTTGTGAACCAGCTGCAGTTGAGAAATTTAAAAAATAATAAAAAATGTTGCTTAAAAGTACAAAAATGTACAACTATATTATCTTCAGTTCTAATACAGATATTAAAGCGATTCAAACTGCAAAATGTAATTGATAGGTTCTGTATTTATTTTCAATCACCTGGAAGGATGTGTTAGTCTTCTTTTTTGTGAAAATCGCGATATTTTTAGCCTTTTTTTTGTCGGAAAACAAGTGACAGAAAGCGGGGGGGGGGGGGG
>NC_046664.1:120256548-120274372 GCF_010883055.1 Belonocnema kinseyi
CGGGTGATTGAAAATAAATACAGAGCCTATCAATTACAGTTTGCAGTTTGAATCGCTTTAATATCTGTATTAGAACTGAAGATAATATAGTTGCACATTTTTCTTCTTTTAAGCAACAATTATTATTATTTTTTAAATTTCTCAAGTGCAACTTGTTCACAACAGTTTTCCACATAGTCATGAATTTTTTCAAAATTTTCCATCGCCCCTTGCATAAGAAATAATGCTCTAAACCTGACTGTTCTTAAATGTACCCAATAATCCTTACTTTTTTCCATTTTTCAGTCTGCTAAGCACAAAAAAATTTTTACATAAACGTCTTTAAGCTCATCAACGTAGAACACTTTCAGCTTTTAATTGACATGGAATTTTGACGAAAATTCCACCCGTACGTTGCACTTTGATTATAAATAAGAATTTAGTCGATGTATAGTAGGTTATTATTTTAGTTCTAAATATGTGACCAGGTTTGAATACATGAAAGAACTTTTAACTTTTATGCACTCTATTTTACTATACATGTATATTATTTTGCAAGATAATGGTATATTAAAATTACTACACGTATATGCATATCGCTTCCATTACATTTACAGTAAAATCGCTATATAAATTTCTAACAATGCAGAAAAAACTGGTTGGGACCCCTATTATAACATCTAATCTAGAAGAAACTGTCTAGGGCCCCTATCAGAATATCTAATATGGAAAAAATTGTTTGGGACCCCCATCAGAGTATCTAGTCTAGAAAAAACTGATGAGTGTCCTGTCAGGTTCTAGTGAAGAATTTCGTATAGGTGCAGCAGTTCTATCTGTATCCTGTTTCTTTTACAAAGAAAAAAAATCCATCTTAATGAAAAACTGTAAATGTTCAGAAATAATTACACTTCCTGTCATTGTAAAAAGTTGTAAAGTAGTCTACAACAGGAAAAAATGAAATATATCGGGAAGAAAAATTTCAATCGATTAAAATTATTTCATTGATATTTCTGTTAACACTTCGTATATTTTACATTTAGATAACGTCGTATAATAATAAATATTTAATGAGAAAAATAAAGTTTTAATTTTTTGGAGTTGTAGCTTATGAGAATGGCTTTTTCGTCGAGTTTCAACTCTCAGGCTTAGCGCTGCTAGGTGATCGATTTAAGTATAGAGATAGGCATTGGATACTCCGTAGCGTTATAACTCTAAATAGGATCATTAATATTTAAAATCAAAATAATCTCAATCAATTAATATTTATTTTTTAAATACTTTTTTGTTATATCAATTAAATATTTATTATTTAATACAAAAGGGTCTTAACGAGGTACTATCAATCTTCGGGCGCTAAAAGGGCACTCTCGTTAGGGCTTGTTTAGAAGTTCTAGGTACAACCTGGCTAAAACAGCGTTACATAATAGTCAGGCTTTCTTTATTTTCCCCGACTAGCACCCGATTACAAATAAGAAAATCTGTCCAGGGTCCTACTAAGGCCTGATCAGAATTTTTACGTGGGTTGTTTGAGAATCATCTGAAAGCCTAATGGGAATTTTAGAAGTGGAAGTATGTTTTAATATGGAGTAAACAAGCACAATATATATTAGTAAAAGACTAAAAATTTGTAACGGTGAAGGACTTCGATTCTCTTTTGAGTTGGCAATGGTGCACTTCGAGAGATATACTTCGGGAAAACTACCTCGTGGGAATCGTGAAATCGCCCGAGGCGACATGCCATCTAGGCGTTGCTACCGACTCCCTGTCATGAAAGTTAATATTAAATAGTACGTGCTTAGTGCTACCGCATTCGCTTAAATGCAAGACATACAACAGCTTCAAGGTCACAGATTTAACAAACAAGAAGAGTGTATTAGGTTGTGTATTAGGGTGGCCCAACAAATTATATTTGAGAAATTTCAACAGGCACGTTGACCAAATCGTTCTCTTAGGCAAATAAATTTACCCATGTTTTTTTATTTGCAAAAAAATATATATTTTTAGTCGTTGCTCTGAGTTTTCTAGGTTTCCTGTTATGAAGTAGAGAAGTCCAACACCAGCTATAGGTTCGACTCGGAGAGCAGTTTTAGATTTAATTATTTATCATTACTCTGCCGTTCTATACTCTGTTCCCTGAGAGAAGATCCTCTAGGCGCACATGGGTTGGCGTTTCTGGATAGTGTCCTTACCCGTTTTTTCACACGTAGCTTATTAAGTTCTCTTGTCATTGGTTTTAATTTAATATTTATTAGTTTCGTTGAGTTTCTTTCTAAAATAGTTTGAATGACTTTTACGAGATGTGAGCTATAAAAGAAAAGGATCTCACCGTGCGTAGGGCTCGAGTTACAGGGGTCTTCGGTAGCTACTTAAGTTTTTAACTCGGTCGTTCTTTTTTGTAATTAAAAAGGTGAAAATTAATAATTAATAATTCCGCAATCCCTGACTTAAAAGTAATATAGTCTCAATGTTCAAATTATTCCGATTCCAACGACATATAATTTGTCTATAAAATTTGAAAATTGGGGAAGTAAGCAATATCAAATTAAATATTGAGCTAAAGTTTCTGCGACCAAACTTCTTCAAATTTTCAACTTTCCTAGGCAAGAAATGTATAATGGTAATCTTAAAAATTCGTAGATGCGGATTATGCTATTTTCAAATCGCTAATTGCAAAGTTTAAATTCTATACATTTCCTTACCTTGACCTGCTGTGGACCAAAGACCCCTCCTGGGGTAACCTTATCCACACTGAGTTTGGTAAGCAAACAGACAAGTAGTAGAAAACATAAAGTCAGTGTCGTAAATCAATCAAAGAAAATAGTTTCTCATGAATTTGAAAAGGTTCACTGAGACTGGCTGAAACATCTCAACAAATCCCTTCTTCTTGACAAATTGAACAATGGGCTGCGCGAAGCAAACCATAATTGGTCGTTCGAGACTCTAGACTAGAGGATCTTCTCTCAGGGAACAGAGTATAGTCATTGTCAGTGACCGTAGTTTGGGACCCAACAAATGTGGTGCACAGAGAGAGACCCGACCTTGGGTCAACTTTTTTTGCAGTCGTCCACCTGTGTCTCTTCAGCCGGTGTTCTACCTAAATGTATCATTTTTCATAAGCTTTTCTTACTCTTTTCTCAATTAAATTAAAAGATTTTTTCATTTTTTTTCTAGAAATCTGTTCCCAATAGTTTCAAAAATGTTTCTTCAAAATATCAACTTTCAGAATTATATTCAAAGCTCATAATGATCCACCAAATATTGCCATATTGTGCGATTTTTTATATGCCTAAAGCTTTTGCATAACATTTCTGAGATATAAAAATGTGCTTAATGCAAGGTCCGCTGATAAGTGATCAAGTATATAAAAGTTCAAATAAATTGACTCCTAATTTCCTGACCAAAATCGAAGAAGTAAAAATTGGAAAGATTTTACACGGTAAACTCCATAAGACATCAAAATGGCTAGAGCACAGGCTAAAAATATTTCTTTTTGCAAATAAAAAAAACATGGATGTATTAATTTGCCTAAGAGAACGATTCGGTCAGCGTGCCGGTTGAAATTTCACAAATGTCATTTTTTGGGCCACTCTAAAATACTATGAGGGTTCAAAAAACGCTTTCAGAGCTACAGCACAAGACACCACCCAAAAGTTCCCATTTATGGGGAAAGAAAATCCGTAATTTTTCTTTTTTCCAAATTCGAATATTAAAACGTGCCACCGGGCACTTCAAAATCTCATTTAATTAACATGAGAAAATTTGGAATTTTCGAAAAATTCAACTCATGTTCCAGGGTTTCATCGAAATGTGCCTGGTTTTTAACGGATTAAAGAGTAAAAATAACCCAATTAGATGGCAGTTTGTCTTTAAAACTCTAAATTATGCTGAAAATACTAAAAATTGTGATTTTTCCTTTATTTTTAAGATGAAAAAAATGTACGTCTAGTAGATCTAATCACCATATCTATGGTATATGTTTTTTTTATGGTTAATCTAAATTCCAGTTGAAAATGAGTCAACTAAACCATAGTTTGTCTTAAAAACTAAAAAATAAACGGAAAAATGCCGTAATCAGCGATTTTTAATTTATTTATTAAATACAAAGATATATATTTTTATGCTTGGTGGACTTAGTTCCCATTTGTATATGTATTCTGGGTTACTGAATCCCTTCAACTATCTTACAAAGTGACTAAACGTTTTATTAAAATTGAAAGACTTTTAATCCCTCACCTATCTCGACTGGGATTGCCGTTTACTGTCTATTTTAACGTTTTTCGAAAAATTATGAGCCAACTGGGTTATTTGGACCTCGGATTAGGGTTCAGCGACACCTAAAACATATAAATATGCTGATTAAGACCACCGGACATGAAAAACTTTTTGTTTGTAAAATTATACACGAAAAATCGCTGCTTTCGACGGTTTGACGACTATTTTTCCGTTTTGCGAAAAAATATGATTTGACTGGGTTATTTGGACTGGCCTGCCTCAGTTTTGACGCTGGTTAGCTAGACAAGATCAACAAAAGTAAGTTCGTTCTGGAAGATCAGATCCGTCTCCCGACTAGCGCTAAACAGCGAGCTAATAACTAAAAAAGTTCCAAGTTCGATGAGCCAATTTTTTTTACATATTTCATAAAAGTTACTGGGTGTTTAAAATGATAGAAAATAAGAAACTCGCACTGTCCAAAAAAGACTTTATTTTCTTATAACCTTTACAGACTGCCCCCCCCCCCCCCCCCCCCCCAATCGAAGTTTAGACCCTGCTTTGAAATTGCAGCTCCTTATTAAAATCTGCTTTGACGCTATTTAAACTTATAGCCCCTGGTTTAAACTTTTAACTCCTAGAGAATGAAACATTAGAGCCTACTTTGAGACTCTAAGACCTCTCTGAAGGTACTTTGAATCTTTAGAGCCTAAAAGTTTATAACCTAATACCCTACTTTGACGCTGTTTAACCTCCCCTTCAATACTGAACCTACATTAAATCTTTTGAGCCTACAATTTTTCGAGCTTCAAGCAAATAAAGTAAAAATTATTTTTTTAGCAGGTTAATTAACCTAAATGTCATTTCTTATTTATATGTAAATCAATACTTCTTTGCAATGCTCAATCACAGAAAATATTTTCTCTTCATGGAAAATACTGAAAATTTGTATCAAAATGTATTCATCATGGAAAATTACTAAATATGGTCGATTAATAAGTCATTATAAACATTTGTATAAATTATTACTGAAAGTGTGTGTATTTAACAGACACGCAAGTGATTGACAATCACGACAAATGATAAGAATAAAATATTGTCTATCGCTAACAAGTGTTATTATGTATGAAATAAAAAATTTGAAAAATATATTGAAATATATATTTAATAATCATTATTAAATTGACTGCTTGTTCTTAAATTTTTATTAGAGTGTTACGGTTAATTTGCTTACAAAGTGATTTCATACAGAAAATCATTCTTTTTCCGAGGAACACTACCACTTTTCCAAAGGTTTCGCCATTTTTTTTATTAAGCTATAATAATTGAGAGTTTCTGAAACATTTTCTTAGAGAAATATTACTATTTACGTGTCTACCCGTGTGGAAATTGCCTTATTTTGCCTTATTCAAAAAAAGGCTAAGATCAAGTTCGGCTCAGGAGGCCTGATTAATAAATTGATGTAACGGCCCTGATCCGTTCCGTTTACGGGCCAAATAGCCTTCTTTTATTATTAAGTTAGGAAGTCTAAATTATATCGTACTTACGATAACTTCACGGCCCTGCCAAGACACGGATAACAGCGCCTCTGTTAAAAATCAGGCGTACTGAAAGAGGTCCCAAGTTAGGGCACCGGACGTAAACCTTTGTTATACCTTATGTTGTGCCTATCAAGTGCAAATGTGTTCAGATTTGATCATTTTTACAAACAGTGAATCGCGGAAAAATAAAAAAAAGATCTGGGTAGAATTCGATCGAAAAAAACGACGAGTTTTGTCTGTTAAAAAAACCTTTTAAAACCTTTCATCATTATAAAAATGCCAAATGTAATATCCGGCGCCCATTGGTATTTGCGCGTCTTTCTCGAGGTCTTTTCTTTTCTCGACGGTGAATCTGTGAATGTCAACAATGTCAACACGTGCACGTTTTTTTCATTTATAGCCAGTTATAAGTAAGAATAGCATATATTTTACATTTTATTTTAATTCATCTGTGTTGGTAACAATACATTTTCATAAAACTACCTCTTTTGTAGTAGCTTTCCGAATTTTTGATTTTCAGGTTAGATGAAACATTGATTATTACATTTATCTTCTTCTTCAATAATGTTTCTATAAAATTCAGTCTTTTCTATAAAGAATAATTTTATTAATTGTATATAAGTACTAGCAAACCAACATGTGCGTCATTATTATGTTTTCCTTCTTACACGTTTGATCAGGTCATTTAAAAGCCAATTAGGTTTGCAACAACAATGTATGCAAACAGGAAAAGGGCGGTAATTCTTCCTATTTCAGATCAAATATATTTAATTATTTAATTCTCAATTGAATTTTTATTTGCTTTTTCTATCGAACCCCATAATTTATTACATTGAAATTTAAAAAAAAAGAATTTAAGGAATTTGATATGAAATATATATGGCCCAGAGAAGGGCCTTACTTATTTTAAAGGCACAGGAAAGGTTACCTGATACGGACCGTCGAAGGTTGGCCACACACGGCCCTTCTCATTCCGATCGTGATGAAACACCATCAGGGTCTGATAGGATTTCCGTATCCGGGCCTTAAATAAAAAAAGGCAACCTCATCAGGACCTGTTAGTGCCCTAATTCATATTTATAAACGGGTACCACTTGATTTAAGAGGAGAGGTCATTTCTTTTCGTGAGAAAATGTTTACTGTTTCAATTTTTTTTCATATTAATTGGAGAATAAGAACAGCCAAATGCATGAAAAATAATGACTACTTATCTCGAATTTTGAGACGACGGGACTATTGGGTATAAAACCAGTAATGTTATTATTAACATAAACTTATTTCCTGGTGAATATTAGGTTGAATCTTGAACTAAATATTTGTACTTTCAGTATAATTGGATTAATTGTGATGCTGAACGACTTTTTAAAAATCTTTGCTTAATAAAGAGATAAAAAAATATTTTTATTGAAATCAGCAAGATTGAAACTGTATTCATTTAAGAAATAAATAATACAGAATCAAATTTAAATATGTAGCCTCAAATTCTTTTAAAACGTATAACGTAGAATACTTCTAAAAAAAGAACCAATTTATATTGAACACTTCAAACATCGTTTGAAATATTTAACGACACAGAAAGTTAAAAAAAAGTAATTATTTAATTAATTGTTTCGGATTTAAAAAGGTTTTGGACGAGAAAAAATTGAAATGGTTCTGGTTTATGGAGAAGCTGGAAGAAATATTGATAATGCTGTCAATCTCTACGCTTAGCGTTTTCAAAACAGAATTGTGTCACATGCTTTATTTCATCGTACTGTTACAAAATTACTACCGATGGAAGTGTTCAGCCTAAGAAAAAGTCCCGCACAACAACAGTCACTGGAGAAAATAATGAAATTTCTGTATTAGCTGCAGTGGTCAATAATCCTCACATTAGTACACGGGAAATTGATCGTGATTCTGGAATTTCTCAGAGCAGTGTTTAGAACATTTTGAAACGTAATAAATTTGATCCGTATCATGTCGCTTTACATCAAGAACTTCATGGCGTTAATTTTCAAAATCGCGTAGCTTTTTGTCAGTGGGCACGTAAACAAATGTAAATAATTCCCAACATTTTTCGCGATGTATTATTGTATGGCGAGTCGTCTTTTACGAACCATTGAATAGTTAATCGACACAACATGTACTACTGGAGTATTGAAAATTCGCAGTGGCTTCGTGAAATCGATCACCAGCGTCCATGGACTGTCAACGTATGGTGTGGAATAATTGGCAAAAAACTGATCGGCCCCAACATTATTGAAGGCAGCTTAAATGGTCTAAAATTTTGGAAAATAAACTGCCAATATTGCTTGAAGACTTGAGCTTAGAAATAATGCAGAACATGTTGTTTCAACATGATGGTTGTCCGGCACACTATTCAGCGATAGCACGAGAAGTTCTTGATCGTGATTTCAGTGGTCGCTAGATCAGCAGAGGTGGTCCGATAAATTGGCTGCAAGGTCGCCAGATCTTACTTCCCCAGATTTCTTTTTGTGGGGCTATCTGAAAAACAAATTGTACAAAAAAACCAAACAACACGTGAGAATATGATTGGCCGAATTACAAGTGCACGTGCTGAAATTCAGGAAGATACACTTCTCCGTTGGGTAAATTAATTTCAATTACGGATTAATAAGTGCATTGAAGCCGAAGGTCATCTTTTTGAGCACTTACTTTAATTAAAAGATGATTCCCTGAGTACCTCGAATCATGAGAGGCGAGGGGACTCACGTTAATCAAGCACCCCGTAGGGAACAGAAAACTGTTACGTCCACGTCGTTGTTCCTAGGTTAGGCTAAAAGTAGTAGTTTGTTTTAAGACTAATTTCGAGTATTGCAGAATTGTAAACGTGCATTCTCAGTAACAGTAAACTGAAGAAAAATTGAATTTCATCGATTACAGAGCCGTATATCACGAAACGAGAAAATTTTTTTAGACAAATCATACGCATTTTCATCCAAAGAATCCAAACATGTAATAAAAAATAGGGGTTCCCATTTAAGATTTCAAACCTGCCTCCACCCCCACTCCCAGGGGGCGGTGTGGGAAAAACCGATTTTAACATCAGTGTATGTACTCCTCAGAGTGATTAAATTTTGATGATTAAGATTTTTTTAAAGAGTGCCTATTTTTCGTGATATTTGAAAGTTTAAAGTTAAAAAAATCACTCTGTATATACAGGGTGATATTTTTAACTTTCAACTTTTCTAATCTGAAAAACTGAACCGGATCCCAGCGAAATTGCGGTAAAATTGCAGCCATAACCATGTCGCACGACCGTGAATTAAGTGGTTATAGTCTGTATGTTTTTGTCGGCTGGCGCCAAAAATTCAATAACGAAAATGGTTCGCTGCCCGAAGCTATCATCGGGAATATCTTGGCTCAAAATGTGGCGACGGAATGTTAAGGTGGAAATGACACCGTCTTGATATGCCAAAATGGAACCCTCCGTGCAAGACTTTAATTCAGGTGATTTAAGGAAAGCAAAAGTTAGCTCATACGACAATGACTGATCCTCCACATTTCTGTGAAAGATGCCGTGCATCCTCTTATCAAAGAGCTTTTCATGGAAGTTTTTCTCTTGTGCTTTATTAATCCGGGCTTTCGGATGTAAGTACTCGAGATGGATAATATTTGATGCATTTTGCTCACCCCTAATACTGAAGTTAAGTTTGAGTGTTTCAGCAGCCTCCTCCACTGTTTTGTACAGAAACGGTCCAATGCACACTTCTTCGCGCTTCCTGACGATTTTCAGAAGAGGGTCTCTTCCATTTGCGACTCTATGTACTGTACACAGAATAATCCTGTTATGAAGACATTCAAGATTTAATATTCCCCTACCATTTTGACGGCGTCAGATGTCGAGTCGTGGAACAGAAGACTTGTGATGCATTCTTTTGTTCACGTGCCTTACCTTTCGTTTTCTGATATCAAGGGATCTGAGCTCGTTTTTCGTCTATGGAACCACTCCAAATGAGTAGAGTACTGCCGGGACGGCAAGCTTGTTCGTTGTAGATATTTTTTTCCTCGCCGACAGTTCGGAAGAGCAAATCTGCCGGATGATACGTTTGTATCTGCTTCGGAGAGTATCATTTATAGGTGTCACATCCTGAATGCGGCTTTGTGGCACGCCTAGGTATATGTAAGTCTCTCCAGCGTAAAGGTGCCATATAGCGCTTCTATCGACGAGCTCAGAGTCTTCAGGGATGTCATTAAGTTGTCCTTGCTTTAAATAAACCTTAACGCATTTTCTTACCCAAATTCCATTCCTACTTCCTTAGTATATCGTTTGACAATTTCTAGAGCTAGATGTAGTTTCTCCTTGTTTTTAGCGTAGATCTTACGATCGTCCATGTAATATACATGAGTGAGTTTCTAATTTCGATCTGCAGGTTTCACGCAGAAGTATCCGTCGCCATGGCGAAGTGATAGAGATAGTGGCAATAATATGAGGCAAACGAGGAGCGGGCTCATGGTGTCGCCCTGAAAGATACCTCTCTGAAAGGTGACCTTGTTAGTTGCCACACGATTTTTTCCAGATAAGATGGTAAATCTGGTTTTCCAAAGCAGCATCAATCTCTCTATGCACCTCACGACTTTCGCATGAACCTTGAAGCTTTCCAAAAGACAGATGATAAGTCTATGGGAGTCGTATTTAAAGCTTTCCGGTAATCAATCCAGACCATCGATAGGTTACGCTGGTAGGATGCTGAATCTGTGCAGACACATCTATCGATGAGCAGGTTCTTCCGACTTTAAATATAAGGTGAAAATAAGGGCCAAATGCTGATGGATTGAGGGAAACTATTTTCATCAGAAGCTATTTATGTTCTCTGAGTCTCTGTCCAGTCTATGCTGCACTTCTTAGACTTCTCTCCAAAATACTTCGACATCCTCTGGCTTAGGCGGGTGGTCGAAAGTATTTGGATGGTCTTGGAAGAGTCGAGATGGGTCAGAGAGAAACTGTTCTCCAAGCGTCAGATAGTATCCGTATTCTCATAACAATATGCTGCCTGATGGTCAGGAGCTTTGACTAGTTAAGTGTGTGATAATGGGTCTGGTGTTCGCGCGCAAGCTTTCGAACCTTAGCGGTAAAATTCCTGCCAGATTTGATGTAGTCAATCAGACACTGAATGCGGGACGCGTACTGTCTTGCCCAGCCAATTTTTATGGCGAGTTTATGCATTCGTCTTTTGTTCTTATGATCAACCGTTGGTTTTGTTTTACAGTTCACACCGGTCAAAGCTCTCGCTGCATTATACACACAACAACTGATAGTCCAGAGGTCGGATTCTTCAGAAAAATGTGCACGAAGTTCGTCATCTATTTCAGCCAGATCTTTAGGCTTGAGAGAAACCTGGGTGTAACTGGTGTCGCTCTGATGTATTCTTTTTTCTTTATTTTGCTCTTCGGATTTGTATAATTGATAATTTTTGACCCAGGCGGAAAAATGATATATAGCTTATATATAGTGTGAAGTTTTATGTATAATATTCATTTGTTTTATGCAAAAAATGTATGAAACAAATGCATATTATATATAATACTTCACACTATATATAAACTATACATAAAATTTCCGCCTGGAGACATAATATTTTCCTAAAAGAAAAAGGTTTTCGGGTAAACTTTGTGTACTACTTGTACTACTCGTAATGGTTAACGATTAGACTATTACTCTACAGCTTTAGTTAAATGTCTACAGTAAAATATCGACTTTTGGCCCAGTAAAGTGCCATTTCTGGTTCGGACTCTGGATTTTTCACTTCTAACATCGTTTTACAGAGTAATTTGGACTATCAGCCCTCTTATTAGCCGTGACGGGGTCGTAATCTGGCTTTTTGACTTTCAAAATGTTTTCGGAGTAATACCGACTTTCGGTCCTTTGATGAGCCGTTACTCGGTTGGACTCACGGCTGGCCAGCCTATAACTAGCGGCTGACCAGCTCATACCTAGAGGCTGAGCAGATTTCTGACCTGGGACTATCCAGAAAAAAACATTACACTTTCGGCCAGGCGCAGACAAGACCGTCTGGTCAGCGCAAAGACTAGAAGCCAGATTGCCTGGTCTGAGCCAGGCTATCATCAGAAAATTTTCCAAATGGGATTGAGTGTGTTTGGCAAACTAAGAGATCTCTTCGCAAAATATAAAGCTGTCCTCGGAAACCAACTGATAAAATCAATTGCAACCACTTTTAATTCTTTGAGGCCTAATTACTATTTGTCTATAAAGTTTAGATACCTTGAATTTGTTACAGATTATATATGTAGTGAAAATCTCAGCAGACAAACATTATAAAAATATGGGACAAAGTACATGTTGCAGATAATGCGTTTCCTATATACTGAATTCAAATTTTTTTTCATTTGCAGTCGATTAGCGATTATTTCTTGGCAAGTGAATAGTTAAAAAGTACCATCATCTTCTTATAATTTCAGAATACTCTACTTTGAACGGCTGTTCGAACCTAAAAATGAATTTTTTTTAATTTAGAAAACCATGTGTATTTCATCGATCCTTTCTGCGAACAGTGGTAGAATTTAGAGTCAAAAATAATCATTTGTTACTAAGTTAATAACAGAAGAGTGACGAGGTTTCACTTCGGAAAATAAAGAACGTACGGAGATAATTCTTGAAGCGATTTGCATATTATTGCCTTAAAGAAATGTTGCGTGCAGTGTCAATAAGCAAAAATTTGTGCCTAAATATTTAAAAAATTATTATTTTCTTCTTCGAAAAGCCCACAAGGCTTTTTAATTATTGGCGGAACTGACCTCACAATAAGACTGGGTGTAGTTTTAGGACGTAGTTTTAGGAGTAGCACTAGTGCAGAACATTTTCCCCCAAAAAATCATATTTCAAATATTTTAGCACCAATCGTGCCTGTTGACATTGCATACATCATTTTCAGAAGCGAAAATGTGCAATTTGCTTCAAGAATTATCTCCGTACGTTCTTTACTAATGAGTTGACATATTTTTGCCGATTTTTTTCAATTCATTTTGAGGGATTAACAGCAATTTAAAGTTGAGTTTTCTGAAATGACTGTAAGATGATCGTACTTTTTCACCTTTAACTTGTCAGAAAATGATCGCTCATCGACTGAAAATTCTAAAAATCTGTAGCAGTATAGTTTGATTTTCGCCAAAAATTTTTCGTCTTTCCTGCGACAGAAAATGTGTAAAAAAGCAGAAGAAATGACCCTCAAGTTCTATTAGATGGACTTTGAAGACCTCCACCCGTTTAAAGTTCGTACCAGAAATTCAAAAATTCATGAGTATTGTGTAACACGTACTTAACAAATGGCAATTTGTTTCACTTCAGTTATTAATGTTTTAATTAAAAACGTCGAAATAATTACGTCTTAATGAGTTTCAATACTGGAAAAGTTCCGTCAAGCTCCCGTAAGCCGTAGGCGTAGACTGAATCTCCGCTTCACTGCGCAGGAGACATAACGAATTTTAAAGCCTCATCCAGCCTTTAAAGTTCAAATTCCTTGAACGTCTAATTGAACAAGTGATTTAACCTGAATAAAATATAATGCTTGAGTTTTTATTTTTTGTGATTGATGAGGTTGATTATGAAAAAACCTAAAATCAGGATAATATCCTACTCCTTGAATCTAAATTAAAAGGGCGAAGTGTGGATAAGAGAAATAATTAATAATCAAAAGGGACTGCAAATATTAACTGATTTTTTTCTCTCTTTGTTTTATTTTTATGTAATAATATAGCGAGGTCGATGCAACCTATTAGAATTGGATTTGATAATATTATGCGAAACTTAGTAAGATGTTGCCCTGATTTTATGATTTTTCATAATCAATCACATAGTTTAAACAATTTTAACTTTAAATGCTGATTGAAGTTTTAAAAATTCGTAATGTCTCCTCTACAGTGAAGAGAATATTCAATCTACGTCCGTGGCTTACGGGAACTTGACCCTTTTTTGGACGGGAACTCTTTCACGCTTGAATGAGACAATGCTAAGAAAGGCCGTTTTTTTAATAGGAGTTTTCCAGTATTGCAATTCATTGTGATCGTATTTATTCCGTTGCATTAATTCAGGTATTAATGATTTTTATTGACCGCTTAACTTTTGAGATGAAACCGTTGAATCGAGAAGCTTCTTGTAAGTTGGAGTTCATCTTAAAATCTCTATCCAGAGCAGAGATAATGATTATTACATGTTATCTCTAATTAATTAAATAAATTTTTAATAAAAAATATTAATAATAACTAATATTATAATTCAATAATTCTAACTAATTATGAATATTATTAGTTTTTGAAATAAATAAAACAATCATGAATTTGAAGTAAAACAAATTGCTATTCCTTAAGTACGTACATGTTATAGTAAACTCATGAATTTTTTTCAAATTTATGGTACCAATGCTTGAACTTATGAAGGATTTAAAAGTCCACGTAGTAAAAGTTGAGGGTACTTTCTCCCTTTTATCACATATTTTCTGTCACAGAAAAGACGAAATATTTTTGACGAAAATCAAACTGCCATCTTTTTACAAGTATAATGTTAAATAATGTCTTTGCTTTGGAGAGACGAAGCCAGACATTATGGTCTTGACCACATATTGAAGACATTCAAGACAAAACCAAGACCAAATATTGTTACCTTATATTTTTACTGAGAAAATAAATATTGCGCAAACCTTAGAAACTAATTTGCACAATATTGCAAAACCAAAAGAAACTACCTATAAAAATAAGAAAAGTGCACTAGTAACGTTGAAAATGTGAATGCAAATGCATAAACAAAGTTCGCGAGTCTAAATTTTTGAATTAGGAAGTGATGTCCTTAACCTGAAATTTTGCTAACGGAAGTGATGTGCTACAATGCGGGTTGATATTTTTGATCAACTCACCCCACATTGCAAGTTAATTTCAAAGGAAGATTTCTATTGGTCGATTTTTTTCGGCTTGTGCATTCAGTAGTAAACCTCTTGTCACGTTTATCTCTTGATCTCTACTTACATATTTTATAGAAATAAATTATAACAGGAAATACATATGCGTGACCGTGCACGAAAGACCTAATTCACACGAGCTATATGTTACGGGAGGAGCGTCCGAAGAGGAGGTCCAACATAGGAACTTTATAGAAGGGTCGCACTTTTCAGTTTATAAACATTCAAATTTTGTTATTCACTGGGTGTACTAGAGCCGGTGGAGCCCTAGGGGACACAGGCGTTAATCCCCCCCCCCCCACACAGAAATCGACTAGGGAGGGGCAAAGTATTAACGTGTCCCCTTCTGAAATCGAAAGAGTGAATTCGTCGAATCGTTTGAATGTTTTCAAAAATAAACCAGAAATCCTTATGAAATAATTGAAGACTGTGAGATACTTTTAATATATACGAAATTTTTGCTAAATATACACAATCTTCAAAACATCAGAAAAATATTTGGAAAATCAATAAAGTCTCTTTGAAATCTTTTCAATGTATCCGAAATCTTTGTAGAATATTCGAAATCTTTGCGAAATCGTTTTTATCTATATGAAATCTTTGAAATATTTTCGTAGTATTTGGTTAATTTGTGAAGTTACTTAAATCTTTGTGAATTCTTTGAAAAATCATCGTAGTCTTCTCGAAATCTTTCTGATGTGTCCGAAATCTTTATAGATTAGTCTAAGTCTTTCTGAAATTTTTTAAATGTATCTGACATTTTTGCGAAATATTTGGATAAGAAATGTTTGAAATATTTTGTTATATTTCTAAGATTATTAAAATCTGTGCAAAATATTTTTAATCTTTGTGAAATCTTTCTGGATTCTTTGGATAATCATTTTATATTTTGACAATATGAAGTTTATACATATATTTATTATTAACTATTTATTGTTTATTCATTACTTATTATTCACAAATAATTTTTACATAGTATGAAACTAGTATACCGTGTACGAAATGTGAAATTAAACATAGTAAGTCTATGACCCTGCCCTCACATAGAAAAAAAGGCTCCGCCGCTTCTTACCGGTGTAAAAATACTTTTTTTAAATTGCAACCATTTTCTTTATTTTACAGAATCGCAAGTAAACTTGTAAGTGTAACCAAGTGGTGATCAACATTCATATAGCTCGATTTTTTTCCAACATCTAAATCCTGGATTTATTCAGCATTAAATGCAGAAGTAAGGGAAGAGAAAACACCCATTTAGAATGGTGCCCGTCACTTCTGGAGCCCTCCGTATAGTATGGCGCGAAACCCCCTGTGGTAAAACGATACGAAGGCGAATATAATTCCGTTGGACCTCCGTCTCGCCAGGTGTCCGCCACCCGGGGTCCACGATAGGCCAACGTCTGTCGACTGTCCACGCGCAATGATCCTGGCACGTGTGTCATGTCGATCTTGGGAGAAAATGAAACAGAAAAAGGGGTGGGGATGAGGGGGCCCCAACTACCGCCCCCTCTTGTGAGATCCAATGCACGGGAGTGAGCGACTGGCACCGGTCGCGCACTCACGATTAATGATCTCCCCAAAGAATGATCGGACTGGAAGAAGTTGTTGTGCGTTACCTGTTTGGGCACACAGTAATACAAGATGATGAATTCTAAATATAGATGAATTTCATTTTTGCATTAAATTAAGTAAGTCACTTAATTTCAACCGAAAATGGAACTTAAACTCAGTGTCTCATATTTGATATACGAGTAATATGATAATTAACTGACAGGTATGTCGAGTTTGGGATGGTTTTCATTCGCGTGCTCTGAAATTCAATTTGTGCTGGCAGAAAGGCGTGCGCGAAATGCGATCTGGTGATGCGCAAACACTTGACGGATTTCAGCGATTTTAGAAGAAGAGCCAAGAGGGCAGCTGACAGTATACAATATGGCGTCGAAAGCGCTGGATAGTATCGATCAACACTGAGATCATGGTAGTTGTTTCTTCAACGTTTCCTATTTTGATATATGTACTCAGATCTATAATGGATTTTGATTATAAATCGAATAAACGTACGCATGTGATAAAAAAATATATGAAAAAGGATTGAAGATTCAGTTTGTGTACCTGGTAGCTTCAAATTGATAGAAGTGCCTTGTTTAGTGTCATTAAGTTCTTTTTTCCTTGTACTAATCTCATCGACTTGGAGGATAAAACAACTTGATTTATTAGGCAGAATGAATAATTTATTCAATGCTCACATTAATGAAAATGTAATTCCTAAAATTATTCAATTTTTAATTATATATTAATTTCATGTTCCTGATAACTAAACGATAGTGCATAAATGTTATGAATTTCAACAATCAGCTGACTTGAATTAACCTATAAGTTTCATTTCAAACGCACGCGTTGATGGATGTTTAGCCCATGCTTCAATGACTTCAAGAGCTTTGTTAAATAATTTTAAGATTTTTGGAACTGACCAGGATGAAGTGAAGATTACGCGGTGTCATCTGCGTATAATCCGATTGAAACTTCGGGGACATCAGGGATGTCGTTTAAGTAAATAATGAAGAATACTGGTCCTAAAATGCTCTCTTGGGGAACACCCGCTCGGATGGGTGTCTCTTTTGAAAGTGTCTGGCCTATTTTGAATGACAATTTATTGTTCGAAAGATAAGAATGTATGAAATGGATAAGCCCTCTTAGAAAGTTGTAATTTATTAGGTTTCTGAGCAGTCCAACATGCCAGACACTATTAAAAGCTTTTTCCACGTCGAGGAAACCAGTTTAAGTATGTTTTCTTCGATTGAAATTTAAGCTAAATGCTTCGTTGAGCTTGGGCATCATATGCTGTGTAGCGTGACCTTTTCTAAAACCGTATTGCTGCGGTTTAAGGATGCTGTTTTCCTCGAGGTGATAGTTTACGCGAGTCAGTATTATTTTTTTTTTTAATTTTGCTCATTGTATTAAGTAGACTGATGGACCTGTAGCTGGTCGGATGATGTGGATCCTTGCCTTTTTTCTGAAAAACTAAAATGTGAGCTATTTTCCAAGATTCAGGAAAGAGTTTAGTTATGTACATGCATTGGAGATAAGAGCAAGGAGTGATAGGCATGAGATAGGAAGCTTTTTGAGGACTAAATTTGAAATTGAATCAGGGCCGAGAGCTTTAGGGAAAAACTCCGAAGGTTGATT
>NC_046664.1:120274472-120284085 GCF_010883055.1 Belonocnema kinseyi
GTATACATAAATTGCCCGAAATGTTTAATTTTTTGACCGATTCTCACATGGATCGCGTCGAGAGGTATAAAAAAATATTGATTTTTTATTACAGTGGTCTACCAAAAACGATTGAAAAAGGAGCAGAGAGCAAGACGACGGCTGCAAGATCAACTGGACCTTGAAGTTAAAAGGCGTACGCAGTTAGAAGATGCACTTAAAGCTACGGGAGCCTCGATAGAACAAGTCAAAGCTATTACTGGTAAGTATTCTTATCTTAAGTATATTATATTGATGTTGTAAAAAATCCGTTTTGTTCGCGCAAGCAATCTGAATTGCTGTAACTATTAAGATTGCTTGAAACCGAGGGACTAATCACTCTCAAATCAGTGTAAACGTTAAAATTTAACGTCCACCTTACTGACGTTATTGACATTAAAAAAAAACGTATGCGCCTTATTCGCTTTAACTGAAACCGTCACACTACAAATCGCGTAAACTCATAGTGTGAATACAGTAATAGCGCTATGCAGCTATCTGACTTCTAGGGGACGCTCCTTACGAGCGGTATTTACACTGACCGCAGTAACCGTGCACAGTGACTCTATTCTCGCCCTTATGACGGGTCCTTATATTTCGTGTTTTGTTCTTTCATTAATAATATATCTGTAAACAAATCTGTAAATATATGGAATATGTTTTTGGGAATGAGGGCGAATAATTCTAACTTCCAGATCGATGAAATAATTATAATTTCAAACCAATATTTTTGACGGTTCATTAATCTAGCACCTCCCGAACCTAATTTCAAAATTCTTTATAGCTCAGAATTTTGGTCTTTTTTTGAGATTTTTTTTATACGCTATATAAAATTTTTGGGCTTCTACTTTTTTCAAAAAATTAGTTTTCTTTTGGAGGTTCTACCTTACGTAAACCTAGCACTTCCACATCCAAAAATACAAAAGAATAAAATCCAATTTCACGCGAATTTTGGGTGAACTTTCAAATTAGCAAATGAATTAATTGGCAACAAATCAATTGTTTAATTGTAGTAATGAAATTTTTAGTAAAAGAAAGCTTTTCATAATAAAGAAAACCAATATTAAAAAAGCAGTCACATTTTCAAAAAGAGTTATAAATAAAATCATGAATTTGTAACTAGAATAATAATAATTCTACCGAAAAAGGTGACCTTGCATTTAAAAAGATAAATTGTCAGCAAAAAATTTGATAATTACATTTTCAGGTGAAACAATGTTCAACCAAACTAATACGTAATGTACTCGATTGCAATGTGAAAATTTATTTCAAAAATTTGTAATGTTTAATTTTTTTTAATTTGAATTTAAAGTAAGAAAAAAAGGAGCGCAAGTAGGTCAAGGCAACAAGAAAAAAACTATAAATTATGAAGAAATGAAATACACTTCCCGCACCAAAAATAAAACTCAGGTCAATTACTGGATTTTTCCGGAATTTTTCAAGTTCGCGGACGATTCCCGGATTTCCTTAAATTTTCGCATAGTAGACACCCTGTCATTTTATTTTTATTCATCAATAAATGATTATTACTTTATAAGATTTGAATATTTGATCGATGGTTTCCATTTTTACATTATAAAAAAAAATGAACAAATTCAAAAAAACTAATAATTATGTCTTACTCCCCAGCAAACATTGTGATGTTTGCTTTATTTTTCAACGTTACATATTTGACGCAATTGATTATAATTAACTAATGACTCTCTGACTGTTTCAAAATAGTACGAGATACAAATTCACACAGTTAACACACATCTTTTTCATTGACGGGTTTTTCCCCTTCAAAATATTAGAAATACTCTGTAGTCGATCTACTGTTGTACTGCGTGACGTCATGTCTACTCGTTTGTACACGCAAAGGGTCGCTTTGTGAGCACTGCTATATATATATGGATACTGGATACGAGATAGCAGTGTATCTGCTAAAGGGAGTTTGAGGCAAATTGAAAGAGGGTTTTGACACTTAGCGCCCTCAATGGTCATTCAGTGAAGTAAGTGAAACGAGCGCGATATTCGAAATGTGTAGTATATGAGAACAAAAGAAGGAGCATATTTTATTCATTAGAAGAATATAATTGATATGTTCTACATAAAGTTTTATGTTCTCTATTCCCATTTTCATCGAGAACAATTTTTTTATAGTAATCTTTTAATCTAATTTAATTTTAAATTGATAATTAATTTCCATTATGAAAATTAAACAACTTGAAATCCAAATTTATTGTTTCTACCTTACATTTGATCTTTTTTGGTGAAAATTTATTGTAGGTTAAGTTTACAGTAGAGGGAGAATTTCTTTAGAAATTCGAATATTTGTTTGACATTTCATGTGTTTTGTGAAAAATCTTTGTTTCTCGATGCAAAAAATTAATCTTTTCGGCGGAAAATAAGTTTTTATATGAAAATTTATTTTCTTAACTAAAATTAATTTTTATAAGTGAAAATCCAACTCTCCCAATTTTTATTGAAAACAATTTTTTTATAGTAATTTTTAATTTAATTTAAATGTTTTCATGTAATTTTTCACGTATAAATATTTCGAGAATAGCTTCTTCTTGGTTAAAAATTTATTTTACTTCTATTTTTACTATACCAAGCTTTTGAGAAGTATTTTTTTTCATTTAAAATTGTTACGATATAAATGTGATTAGCAAAAGAGGTGGATGAACTGTAAATGAAAGATAAAACCGTGGCCTTTATAAAATTCTGATTATCATGTGTCAGAAATGTAAAATTTTTGAATTTTCCTACTTAGTTTAGTGAGAACGAAATTCACAGGATCTCCTTCACATTACTATTAATCTAAAAAATCTGAAGGGGAAAATTAAAATTGGCCTTTTTCGTAAAATACATTTTTCAGTTTCTCTAAAAATTAACGTTGTTTTGGCAGTTTGAAGAAATTGTCAACTTACTCTAAACAATCGGAGATACAACTTTTTGAAATGAAATTTTTGTAATTTTTTTCATAATTCGCTTGAGTTCGTGAAAAAAATAATTGATGAAAGAACAAAAAATTTTTTTCATATATTTAAAATTGGAAAATAATATTTTACGGCTTTTAAAATAAATAATAAAACACTCAATTTTTATAATATTTGTTTAGTTGGAAATTTCTAAGGATAACCATGTAAAAATGCAACAGCAAAGCAATGAAGCAATTAAAATCTAAATGTTAAATGAAACTGTGAAATAAGTTTTAGGACTGAAATTCTAATGAAATCATAGTAAATAAACAAAATATTTGTTAAAATTTGATTACAACAAAATATAGGTTTAGATTAAAAAAATTTCAAGAGATTTCCAAAGATTTTAAATAATTTCAAATATTTGAGGATGTTATAAAACATGTCAAGGAATTTTCAAATTATTTTAATAATTGAAAGGAATTTCAAAGGATTTAAAAAACTTTAGCAGGCTTATTTAAAAAAATTCCAAAGTACTTTAGAAATCTTCAATAGATGTCAAGGTGTTTCAAAAGATTTTGGAGGTTTCGATATATTTGAGAGTATTTTAAAAGGTTCCAAGGAATTTTCAATTGATTTCAATAATTTAGTATGAGATTTTAAAGGATTTGAAATATTTTAGTATATTTTTGAAATCGCAAGGAATTGTCAAGAGCTTTGAAAAACTTCAAGAGATTTTAAAGCATTTAAAATATCTTAGGATGTTTTAAAACATTCCAAGGAATTTTCATTTCATTTCAATAATTTCAATCGATTTCAAAGAATTTTAACGATTTTTTTCATATTTCGTGGTTGAAGATGGAACTACTTTGTTAAAAATTTAGTTTTTCTGCTTGGTCATTCATAAATTTAGTTGGAAAAATTTTTTGTCTGAAAATTTAACTATTTTGTAGAAAATTCTTTCTGTTTTGGGTTAACAATAATCTTTTTAAACTACAAATTAAACTATTATATGTTTGATTGAAAAGTGATCTTTTTTAGTTGAAAATGTTTGTATTTTATTGAATACTCGTCTTTCTCAGTAGAAAATTCATCTTTTTTGTCGAAAATTTAAGTATGATTAAACATTGATTTTTTGTAAACAGAATTAGTCTTGATGGAAAATAAATTTGTTTTCTGAAAAATTCATGTATTTTAATAAAAATTTATTTTTTTAGTATACATTTCAGGCTTTTGGATAAAAATTTAACTTTTTGTTAAAAAATATAACTATTTTGTTTAAAACAATTTTAACCTTTTTTTAATTTATGTATTTTCTTCAAAATTTATTTTTTTTGCAGAAAACTAATTGTTTTAGTTAAAAGTTGAACTAATATTATTAACAAATGGTCAACCAGTCATTAATATTGACATAATAATTTATAATTATAACATTAACATGGATAATATATATAATAGTAATAATATCCATTCTGCATATTATATACACCTGAAAAACATAAACTCAAAATCGACTCATGCATGAAATGAAGAATCACGCGAAACACTAAATTCGCAAATTTCTTCCATTTCTTTCAAATAGGGATCGAGACATAAATAGAAGACTTATATTTGACTTTCAGAAGAAATTCTCCATCTACTGTAAACTTAACCAACAATACATTTTCATCGAAAAAGATCAAATGTAAGATAGAACCAATAAATTTGGATTTAAAGTTGTTTAATTTTCACAAAGGACATTAATTATCAATTTGAAATTAAATTAAATAAAAAAATTACTATACAAAAATTGTTTCGATGAAAATGGGAATAGTAAAACATAAAACTTTATGTAGAACATATCAATTATATTCTTCTAATGAATAAAATATGGGATCGTCCACAAATTACGTAAGACGTTTTTCTATTGTTTGAATAAAGACGAGCATAAAATTGCTGTGAAGTTGAGAAGGACACAACGATATAAACAAAAGAAAAACGTCTTACGTAATTTGTGGACGATCCCTATGCTGCTTGTTTTGTTCTCATAAACTATACACATTTCGAATTTCGCGTTCGTTTCACTTACTTTACTGGTTGACCATTGAGAGCGCTACATGTCAAAACCCTCTTTCGATTTGCCTCAAGCCATCTCGTAACCAGTATATATATATATATATCAGTGTTTATGAGGCAGCGCAATACACAATTTTCGTTATTTCGTACGTTATTCACGTTCCGAACACTATTTTCATTCTCTTCCTTAAATTTGCGTTCGAGTTAAGGAAAATACATTATTTTCTTTAAACTTCTTACCAATATTTCTGAATAACGAGTTACATTAAACCTCGCATTAAACTCACAATGACTCCGTATCGCCTTCATTATTTACAGTAATTCTTTGCATCAATGACACTGATTCGAGAGTGATTTACCCCTCGCTTGAAACTTTATTTTTACATTCTTATCAGAGAAGGTATTAGATTTGTGTAAAATTTGACCCCCCCCCAGTTTTGATCAAATGTCCACGTTTTGAGACCCCCTGAATCCAAAAAACAGGTTTTTAGAATGTGTCTGCCTGTCTGTATGTCTGGCTGTATGTCTGTCAGTGAGCACGATAACTTTAAAAAAAATTAATCTATCAGATTACCCGTTAGTTCATTCGTTTAGTGTCCTAAACTAAGGGTCAAGTTCGTTAGCCAGCCATTTTGGATAAAAATGCAAAAAGTGGGCCTAAGTTTAATGCCAATTTCGTTAATCAGGCATTTTGGATAAAAATACTAAAAGTGAGCCCATTTTGAAAATTTTTGAGTACACCTTTCTTTATGATTCAAAAATTCTGTGTACAGTTGTTCATAGTACTTGAAAAGAAAAATGTTACTTTTCGATAGCCCTATATAATTATCATATCAACTTCTTGAATTTTTTCGAAAAATTCAAATTTTGACAGCACGAAAACTAATTGAAAATCAAAAGTTGCATTTTGCGGTCAAACTATGCAAGATAGGAAATAAAATGATAAGGCAAACATTGCGCACCCAAAAAATATCTACATATTTGTTATTAATCACTTTTTTATAGGACACGTAGTTTTTGTTTTATTTATAAAAAAAAAACATTAAAAATACAAAAATTATATTTTTAGACACAAATGTCCACGTTTTGAGACCCCCTAAATCCGAAAAATAGGTTTTTACGAAAGTGTCTGTCCGTCGGTCTGTCTGTATGCATTTATGCCTGTCTGTCTGTCAGCACGATAACTTTTGAAAAAATAATTCTATTAGATTGGCCTCTGGTACACTCTTTAAGTGTCCTAAATTGAAGGTTAAGTTCCATTGTTTCTTCAGTTTTGACCTTTGGTTGATATAATATATAGTTTCCGGTTTAGAAGGTCCAAGAAATAAAAAACACGAGCTTAAATTTGAAAAAACTTGGCGACGTTTCGGACAAAATATAGTCCCTTATCAAGCCTGTTAAAAAAAGCACAAAACTTTATTGTAAAATACAAATTTTCACAAAATTAAGATATAAATAAAACGATTAACATATAAAGATTGAGAGTGAAAATTTTTAATTATCAGCGTGGTATAAAGGTATAAGGTTATCTTTAGTAACCTGGAGAGGGCACAACATATCAACAAAAGTAGATCATCCTCTATTTTGTGAGATAAATGATGATGCTATATCGATTTTTATGATTTTTGTTGCAAGGATGAACAACAATAAAACATCTGTGCAATGGAAAAAAGAATTTTTTTTTAATTTAGTTGTATTGTATATGAAAAAAGTGTTTATGCGTATAGGATACGTTGGTTCGAAAAAATAGAAGTGAGGTTAAAAGTAAGAAAAAGTTGTGAAAAAGTCAAGAAACGGTTATCTTACCATAAGTCAAATGAGTGAAAAATTATTGAAAGTAATGACCTTCTCATTATTATAAAATTAGAGAAATATTGACATTTATCAATGAGTCAAAATATATATAAAATCGTTCAGAAGTTCTGAGAGTGAACCAGACCGTCCTCTTGTACATCGTAAACTGAAGCTAGTGTTTCTAAAGTCAACTAAGATGTGTTAGTCAATGATGTGTTCTAGAAAGCGCTGAGAAATGAACTTGTTTGAAAATATGAAAATAAAATAAAAGAGACTTTATGAGTATGTGGATTGGGGATTAGTAGATAATTTACGTTTAAGAACATATTTTTTTTTCATTGATTGGAAAATTCTTTTTTATGAAAATTAAATTATTCTAAAAATTACATAATGAGCTGTAGAAGTTAGATAAATTAGATTTCTCAAATCTTAAATTAACAGATTTCGTTTCTTTTTTGATAAAAAATGATTCAATCGTTAAGCGTTTTAAAAAATTTTTTTCTTGAGCTAGAATTTCAGGATTAGTAAAATCAAAATCATATCCAGTCTCAATTTTGTGTCTTTCTAGAGCAGTCATATTATCTAAATTAAAATCTCGGCGTGTATGTTCCTTAATTCTAAGATGTATTCTTATTTTTTTAGATGTTTCAATCACTAGAACAAGTAATGGAAAGCTCCTTACTAACTGGTATCACAAATTGACTTGGTGTGGTAGATATCTACATTTTTTATCCCAACATCCCTGGTCACAAAAGAAAGGAATGATTTTTGGACTCATAGATAGAGTGATTAAACTATCCTCTTATAATTTCAGACCACAAAATATTCAACTAGTACGTAAAACTCTAATTGATAATGGCTACCCCCAAAATATCATTAACAGATTAATAAAAATTAGGATCAACAACATTTACAATCAACAGGGTAAACATGAATCTCACATTTCTAAAGGTTTCACAATAGTTCCATATATCCCTGGTATAACTGACAAAATTGCTTCTATTTTACGACAAAGTGACATTAGAATCATTTTCAGACCAATCAAATCCAATTCAAAATTGTTTACTTCTACGAAAGATAGTTTAGACATTTTGCAAAAAGAAATGTGGTCTACAAATTTAATTGTTTAAACTATCAAGGTTGTTATGTTGGACACACAGGCAGACCTCTACATCTTAGAATTAAGGAACATACACGCCGAAATTTTAATTTAGATAATATGACTGTTCTAGAAAGACACAGAATTGAGACTGGACATGATTTTGATTTTACTAATCCTGAAATTCTAGCTAATGAAAAAAATTTTTTAAAAAGCTTAACGATTGAATCATTTTTTATCAAAAAAGAAACGAAATCTGTAAATTTAGGATTTGAGAATTCTAATTTATCTAACTTCTACAGCTCATTATGTAATTTTTAGAATAATTTAATTTTCATAAAAAAGAATTTTTCAATCAATAAAAAAAATTATGTTCTTAAACGTAAATTATCTACTAATCCCCAATCTACATACTCATAAAGTCTCTTTTATTTTATTTTCATATTCTCAAACAAGTTCAATTCTCAGCGCTTTCTAGAACACATCATTGACTAACACATTTTAGTTGACTTTAGAAACTAGCTTCAGTTTACGATGTACAAGCGGACGGTCTAGTTCACTCTCAGAACTTCTGAACGATTTTATATATATTTTGACTCATTGAAAAATTTTAATATTTCTTTAATTTTCTAATAATGAGAAGGTCATTACTTTCAACAATTTTTCACTCATTTGACTTTTGGTAAGATAACCGTTTCTTGACATTTTCACAACTTTTTCTTACTTTTAACCTCACTTCTATTTTTTCGAACCAACTTATCCTATACGCATAAACACTTTTTTCATATACAATACAACTAAATTAAAAAAAAATTTCTTTTCTCCATTGTACAGATGTTTTATTGTTGTTCATACTTGCAACAAAAACCATAAAAATCGATATAACATCATCATTTATCTCAAAAAATAGAGGATGATCCACTTTTGTTGATATGTTGTGCCCTCTCCAGCTTACTAAAGATAACCTAAAAAATTTTTTTACATTTTATGTCACTCTTATACGCATTCTCACCAAGCTTTGTTTAGGTATAACCATTTACTTTTATTATTTTACGTTTTAAACTTTTCCTTCTAACTTTATACCACGCTGATAATTACAAATTTTTACTCTCAATCTTTATATATTAATCGTTTTATTTATATCTTAATTTTTTGAAAAATTGTGTTTTACAATAAAGTTTTGTGTGTTTTTTTTTAACAGGCTTGATAAGTGACTATATTTTGTCCGAAGCGTCGCCAAGTTTTTTCAAATTTAAACTCGTGTTTTTTATTTCTTGGAACTTCTAAACCGGAAACTATATATTATATAAAGGTTAAGTTCGTTAGCCAGCCATTATGGATAAAAATTCAAAAAGTGAGCGCCTTTTGAATATTTTTGAGACCATTTTTTCAAAATTCAAGATTTCTCTGTAAGGTTATTCATAGTATTTAAAAAGTCGAACAATTTATCTAATGACTTTCTTCATAACATCAAAAACTATGAGAGTTATAGCATTTACAAAATTAAAAAAAATACACGAAAATGAACCTTTTAAGCCAATTAACGGACGATATGGAAAAATGGCTAGAACAGAAAAAGTTTGATTTCTAAATGCCCTAGAAGATTATCATAACAACTTCTTGAATTTTCTTGATAAAACAAAAAATAAATTTTGACAACATAAAAAATAATGGAAAATCCAAAAGCTACATTTTTTCATGCAGCATTTTCACAGTATCTCAAATATTCTCAAATATAATAATG
>NC_046664.1:120284185-120285657 GCF_010883055.1 Belonocnema kinseyi
ATACACACAATTTAGAAATTAGAAATGGTAAGGCTGCTTAGTAGACCGTATGTGTAAAGTTTAAATCATAAAGAAAATATTGGAAATGAGCAAATTCAGTTTATGGAAAAACAACTAAAATTGCAATAACACGTTGAATAATATAATTTTTTCAAAAGAATGCGCATTTTTTTAAACGGGGCAATGCAATTTCATCTGTTTTAATACCAATGCAACTTACGAATTATAATAATATACATTTATGGGAACGATATAAGATGTCAGGGATTAATTCGAGTGCGAAGCACGAGATACGTGATAAGAATGTCTTCGTTAAAGCCGAAGGAGCTTTAACAAAAGAGAATTCACAATCACCAAATTACTGTTATCGAAACTTTCACCTTTAGTTTTAAAAAGTCTGTACAGAAAGATCGAGCACGCAGCGCAAGGTAACTGCATTATCGAGCGCGAAGCGCAATAATTAACAGTCGCGCGCCCTGGACGCGCTCAAATTTGCGATCCGCGCTCAGATTTTGTTTGATTTAAATAAATTTTCATTTTTATAGTAAAAATGGAATTTGTATTTTTCAATAACCCATATTTGTCGCCATACCCGACCGATAGAAATCTCTGCATAATTATTGAAGATACTCAGGCTCAAAGAAGCTTTGGAGAATATTCTCCTCAGGTATATGTTTTCAAAGGTTCAGGTAGCTCGTTTAACTTATCTGAAAGACCATTAAATGATCGTCGCAGTACTCTTTAAAGGACCCAAATCTTTCAGACTCTCTTTGGAGACGAAATCATTCAAATCGGGTCTGCAAATAAGCTGAAAAGAGCCAGGCTTTTTCCCTGAGAATATTCTGAGAGTTTCTATCGGTTTCAATAAAATTTCAATAAAATCGCTGGGTAGGTTCCAGGTTTCGAGCAATCTTCGCAAAACTAAGACTTCCGTTTCTCTTACAGATGTCTGAAGTTATGCAAAAATAAATTTGGCGACGGTCTGGAATTTATGGAAAATCAACCCTTTAGGTGTAGCCTTTACCTTACTGCTTACATATTCGGAGGGCAAACATGCTAACACATTTAACTATTCAACCACCATTTTAAATGTCTAAAACTAAAAAGGAAAAAACTCAAGGTGTCCTCTCCCGATTTTAATGATCTTGATATATGTCGTAGGGAACCTAATACTAAGCGACACGTATTTTTTCTTATCGGTCAAAAAGCGGTTCAAGGGGGTGATACAACCCCCCGGATATGTTAGTGTCAAGAGGTGATGTGATTGGTTAGCATAGAAGAAAATAATATTTTTGAACAAAACTAATTGGAAAAGTTTCGGGATAATGAGAGATGAAAACCCCTATTACCCTGACTTTATTAAAAAATTTTAGGGTGCGAACCACCCCCTACATACGATGAAAATAATAGAAAGTAAGGCAAAATTAAAAGAATTAATCTAAATATATATATATATATATATATATTATCGA
>NC_046664.1:120285757-120297360 GCF_010883055.1 Belonocnema kinseyi
TATATGCATATAAGCAACCTGCGATTTTGATGAAACTGTGTCTGCGTGGGTTTTTGGGGTCGCTAAATCCAAATTCGGTAACAGAATTTCAAAAACTCAAAATGGCGGATCCAATACGGCCGATCAAAAATTTTTATATTTATTGGATTCCTATAAAAGTGAGTATCTGACAGGTTTTGTAGTCCCTGAATCCTAATCTGACATAAAAGCTAAAAAATTAAAAATTTCTCATCCAAAATTTCAAACCATTGGAACTTCGTCAATTTATTTTTCCATCATTAAAAGTAACAGAATTTTAATTTCTCATAATACTTTAAAATGGTTAATTCGAACATTTTTCTATATGTATATTTCTGTTGTAGTTTTAAATACGTTTATCATTGATGATTAGTAAAGTGCACAATTTTTGTTACTGTTTAAATGTTCTGATTTGTCATCAATGTACCCACTTTTGTACCAAGAATGTTTGAGCAAATGTACGCACCTCGTTGAAGATAATTGGCTGCGAACCAAAGATTGCATTTTAATAATATTATTTCCTAAATGTAAATTTACCATATACATCCAGGGGTTAAATTTTGCCTGTAGTTTCTGTTTGTATTCTTCGTACATTGAAATGTTTGTTCTAGGGTGTAGTTTCTGCTACTATTCTAGGACAATGGCCACTCCATGCGTCAATTACTAAAACGCTGTTTGGTCCCATGTTTGGAAAATATATTTTCTCCAACCAAATTTTGAAAGGATCTAGAGGGAATATAATATCAATGTAATGCGAGAAATCGTTTTATAAATTCACATGCTTAAATTAAAAGTGTTGTTCGTAATTTTTCATACCTAAAGTAAGTTTCCCAGATTTTGATGCTTCCATATGAATATTTTCGGCCCTAAACAGATTAGTCTCTACTTGTGGTCTAAACTTTCCACTTCCTTCTTGCAAGACCATAAAAACAACGATGAAAAAAGTTTCTCTTCAACTGATATCAGCGGTTGTATTGTATAACTATGCGTTGTTGCTGACACTGACTGAACGAGGCATTGCATTTGTTTTTCTCCTTTGATGGCCAAAGTTCTTCCTGAATGCATTTCCAGCTGAAAGCCACTTTGTTTAGAATTGGAAACGTTTTTTAATCCAAATTCTCCTATCTGTTGTCTAAGACCAGTAATAAATTCTTCGGCTTTTTTCTCAACTCTTCAGTGTCTTCTTAAGATTTTAGAGTGACAAATTTATTAATCTCCCTGGATACTATTCTATGTGCACGCTTGAAACGTGTTAACCAGTGGTTTGAAGTGCTAAGTCTGAAATCTCTATGTCCTATTTCCTTCTGGGCTTGCAAGGCCCATCTCCATAAATCTCTGCCGTGAACAGCGAAGCCGGCGTCAAGTGCTGATTTAAAATTTTCCAATGTAAAGTCAAAAATTCTAGCAATCTTTTCCCTACAGGTTTGACCTTTATTCGATGACTGGGCCCAACGTCGCAATTATTTGGCAGGCGACACCCTCTTAAAATTCTTTCTTACAGTATCAATATTAAATTTTTTTTTGCCACAACTCCGGAATTCTACAAGTTATAATTTATAATCGTGAGATACTTCTTCTCTGTCTTCCGTACACTTAACTGTAGGTGCACTTGGCTACTGGGGTATAGTTTGCTGAATCACATCTTCTACTATTTCTGCATCTATATATTTATACGGTTCATAAAAATGTAAAGAATCCTCATTAATAACTTCAACATCACTGAATTCGTTCATTGCGTGTAACAAAACTCTTTCAATATGTCCTTTTAATTCGATTTCCTTATGACTTGTAGGAGAATCTTCTATTTTTAGTGATTGAAATGTGGCGAGTAGAAGACTAATGACATTCAGTGGATTGACCTTCACTTTCAGTCCAAAAATTACCCCATTACGTCCTATTTCAAATGGGGTATTCTATAAGCATTCTTTACAAACCGAACGAAAATCTAATTGTAAGACTTTTATTTACCGCTTATTTTTATTTTTTATAGAATATTCAATATTAAAATATAAAAATATCAAACATTCAATATAAAAATTGTGAAATATGATAATTCAGAATGGAAATTTATTCTTGACCGTGCATTGACCAGTTCTCCCTACATAGGGCATCGGTGTTAAAGAGCATTATTACACCCTTGTTAGGCACTTGCTAGTTTTTCCGGTCAGTGTCACACTAGGAATAGGATGAGCTGGCTGATGCCTCTGCAATCCCTCGTCATGATTTCCACACGGGGCATTGCAGAGTCAAAAGGAGTAAGCTAAAATGAGATAGTCACATATAGAGGCAGAAAGTGTTACATTAGTAAAGAAATAATTATGAAATATTATATTATTTTTCACCAAGTACTTACATTAAAGAGGTATTTACGTATGTCCGTATTGTAGATATACAACTTTCCTGCAAAATCACTCCCTGGAAACTTGACCGCTTCACGCAATTGTTTAAACTTTATTTTTATTCGTTGAGCGCTGTCGTCATATCGTTGTCGTATATTAATCGGCAGAAACTTATTTTTAGCACCATAAACATGTGAAGTTTACGCCCGTTTTAAAATACGATCCAGATCATAAAAATTGTGGGTTCGATAGTATTCTTCTTTTGATAATTAACCATTTTGAAGTATCATGAAAAATTAACTTTCTGTTAATTTTAATGGTGGAAAAAAGTCAGGGAAATAGGGGTTTTCATCTCTCATTATGCCGAAACTTTTCCAATTAGTTTTGTTCAAAAATATTATTTTCTTCTATGCGAAAAATCAAACCACCTCTTGACACTAACATATTTGGGGGGTTGTTTCACCCCCTTGAACCGTTTATTGGCCTATAAGATAACATACATGTCGCTTAGTTTTTGGTCCCCTACAATGTATATCAAGATCATTAAAATCGGGAAGGGGGGCACCGGTGGTACATTATCCAGATGTATTTAGGGGTAGTTACCCCCTACAATATGATTTTTGAAAAATTGCAAGAACACGCCAACTTAATTTTTTACTGTTTGGTAATATATATTTTTCAGATTTTTCCTTTTAATTGTGCCTTACTTTCCATTATTTTTGTCGTATGTAGGGCGTTGTTCACTCCCTAATTTAATTTTAATAAAGTCAGGGAAACAGGGTTTTTCATCTCTCATTATTCCGAAACTTTTCCAATAAGTTTTGTTAAAAATTATATTTTCTTCTATGTGAACCAATCAAACCACCTCTTGACACTAACACATTTTGGGGGTTGTTTCACCCCCTTAAATCGTTTATTGGTCGATAAGAAAAAATACGTTTTAATTTTCTTTTTGTTATTCAATGAGTTTCAATATCTTCCATATATTAAAATTAAAATTAAAATGTTTTATTAATTGAAATAAAGAAGGTTTGTTGCAGCAAAAAAATGTATTCAAATAAATCTTTTTGCTTCAATCAAAAAGATCTTTTTCTTAGTGTACTAAACTAAACTACTACCCCGAGTCGAAATTTAGACCCTACTTTGAAGCTGCAGCTCCTTATTAGAACCTGCTTTGACGCTATTTAAACTCATAGCCCCTGCTTTAAACTTTTATCTCCTAGAGAATTAAACATTACCCGTGCGGAAATTGCCTTATTTTGCCTTATTTAAAAAAGGCCCGACTCAGGTGCGGATCAGGATGCCTGATTAAAAAATTTACGTAACGGCCCTGATTAGGCCCGTGTACGACCCAAATAACCTCCCCTTATTATTGAGTAAGGCAGTCCGAATTTAACCGTAGTTACGGTCACTCCACAGCCCTGACAGGATACGGATCGGAGCGCCGCTGTTGCAGATCAAGCGTACTACAAGAGGCCCCAAGTTAAGGCACCGGACACCTACCTTTGTTTTTCCTTATTAAACGCGTTCAAATTGAATAATTTTTCAAAAAACATGGATCGTGAAAAAAGAAAAAAGATGTAAACAGAATTCGATCGAAAAAATGACGAGTAATTTAAAAAGCTTTGAAAGAATTAGATGTTAGCAGATTGTCTTCTTTAAATGAGTCTTCTATCTCTTCTGATACAATAGATCTGAAAGGTAAGTCACACAAATTAATTAATTAGTATTTTTCAATCAATAATTTTAGAGATAAGACATATCTGCAGAAGAAAAGTATCATTTATAATAGATAGGGCACTTTTATCAACACTTTCAATCAATTTAATAGAATAATGTATTGTCAACCTAACCTATAAAGCTGTCAAAAGTTGTTAAGATTAATGATTTGTGAAGAAGTATAATCGTAAATATTTACACAATGGAAATAACATTAGTTTCATTTTTATTTGCGCAGTAAGCTTACCCAGAGATTATGATACGATATTTAATAAATCGTGTGCATGTATGTATAACGTTTCTACATTATATCTTATATCTTGAAAACCAAGAAGAACCTAATTTTAAATTGAAACATTGAAATAATCTATCAGCATCTCAAATAAATAAACTGAAAAAATCAAAATAATAAACATGAATGATAATAATTATATACTAAACCCTTTTCAGCGATTTATTATTCTTTTAAAAATGTTTTGAGTATAAAAAATTTAATATAACCCGAGAATTATGTATTCTGAAACTCAATTTTTACATCAATTATTTTCTATTTTATTTCTCTGTTATAAATTCCTTTCTTTCACAATCGTAATTTTTCTTATTTTTATCTAATTATAATATGTATAGTAAATTTTAAACTATTTTTTACATGCATTTTTAATATCTAGCCTTTTATGATGAAGTTTAAGAGAGAATTTCCTAATTTAAAAAATACGTACATTTTATTGCACACAAAATTGTAATATTTTCCAAAATTCCACAGAAGTTGAAAAAACTACTGAGTCAGGTTCATCTTCCGTAAAAGTTGATATTGATTATGTGGAATTGGATATTGGATCTGACAGCAATGAAAGTCTTGATGAAAGTGAAGAGCAAATGTCATTAAATGGTTCTTCGGAAACTGAATATAATTTCGATTCTAATTCTGGCTCAAATGATGAAAAAGAAAATGACATAGCTAATGAGATACCCTTTCTTTCAGAAGACATAGAAGATTTGGATGAACGAGATATTCAAGAAATTCGACAATGGGCATTGAAACATAGGAGTCCTTTTACACACTTAGATGACTTGCTACAGATTTTGCGAACTAGATTGTTACCAACTCTACCTAAAAACGCAAAAACCTTCCTCAGAACGGTAGACGCCAAGTACAACATAGAGGAGATGGAAGATGCAAATAGTGGTTTCGGAGAATTCGTATATTTTGGCATTGATAACGGATTAAAAGAATGTATAAATGTTGGGCTACATGAAGATAATGGCTTCATAGAACTTCAATTTAATGTTGATCCCGTGCCACTAACTGAGTCTGGTACCTGACAGTTTATTCTAATTTTAGGTAAAGTTCATTTCGATCCGGATATTTATGAAGTATTTTCTGTAGCAGTCTATCATGGACAAGCTTAAGTAAAAAATGCAGAAATATTTTTGGAAAAGTTCGTGGATGAAATGAACAAATTACAAAGAGATGGTATAAATATTGAAAATAAAGGCTTTAATGTTCGATTAAAATGCTTCATCTGCGACACACCAGTACGATCATTTTTAAAGAACACCTTAAGCCATGGAGGGAAATACGCGTGTGAAAGGTGTGAAGTTGAAGGACATAAAGTGAACAATAGAATGGTTTATCCATCTACCGATTCAAAACTACGAACAACTGAATCGTTTATTAATCAATCGCAAGCTCAGCATCACCATCCAGGTCCTTCAATATTATAGAGAATCTTGGGAATAAATATAATTGCTTGGTTTGTTTTGGATTTCATGCATCTTTGTTGCATTGGAGTAATGAAAAAATTATTGGAGTACTGGCATGCAGGATTTTACGTTCAAAGGTACTTTGTCATCGAAATGCAATGCATGCAAAAAATTACTTGACAAGTTTTTTTATAGCTTTGAAAGATTTTTATGGTCCAGAGTCTCAAATTACAAATTGTCATCATTTAATTCATCTCACTGATGACGTGGTAAACATGGGATGCTGAACTCGTCTCACAGCATTTGCTTTCGAGAGTTACTTGGGAGGAATGAAAAAGTGGCTTCGTACCCCAAATGGACCGTTATCACAGTTATGTAGAAGGTATCACGAGCAGAAGTTTTTAAGAACGAAAATACCAACCTTACCACTCACTGTAGAAATTTGTCAAGAGAAAGATGAAAACATAAAAAGTATAAAATTCAAAGAAGTTGTTATTAGTGACTCGCTTCCTAATAATATAGTCATGTTAGACGACGCTACAGTCGTGATGATTAACAAAATGTTTGGAAATGCAAACAACTTGCAATTTGAAGGCCAAGCATGGTAAAAAGAAGCCTCTTTTCACATATGCAACGAACTCGACTCATTTAAAGATATGGGAATTGCAGCAGAAAGTAACTCCTTGAACAGTAACGTACCCTGTAAATAGAGTATCGTGTAAATTAGTTCAATTATGTTTAAGTTTTAAAGAAAATCAGTGCGAAAGAACTTTTTTCATTCCATTTCTGCATTAAAGATGCCAATTGTTTACATGTAATAAATAAATCATATAATTTTGGAATTCGTTCATTATTATTTTTATTTTAAAGTCAAATTAATTGTATTGTACTTTTAAAAAGTAAATATCTAATTTCAATATTTATTTAAAAGAAATCCATTTTATTTTTCAGTTTTGAAACAACTTTTTAAAACATTTCATTATTATAAAAATGTTAAATATTACATTTTTGAAAATAGAAGAAAAATTATTATTACAATATTATCGCAGATTTGTCATCGGTTCTAATAATTTGACTTGTGATTTTGTAAATAACAAAATATTAATATGCTAAATAATAATGTGAATAATTATTTGTCGTTAATAAAAATTTAAATTTGCGCGGCAGCGCGTGATGCGCTATTTTGCGCCTCGTTGATATTCGCGCGTTTTTTCGTACGTTCTTTTGTTTTCTCGCCGGTGAATCTTAGAATATGTCAACAGTGTCGATCCTTGCGCGTTTGTTCAGTTATAGATAGTTATCAGTGTAATAATAATTGAAGGTAAGAATTGCATATAATTTACATTTAACAATAATTTATCTGTCCTGGAAACAACAACTTTTCATAAAATTACCTCTTTTGTAGTAACTTTTTGAATTCTTGATTTTTAGGTTAGACGATCAATTGTTGATTATCATATTTGTCTTTGATTAAGATATTTAAAAGCCCATTAGGTTTTTAACAACAATTTATGCGAGATTTTCGAAACATTTTCTTACACCAACGGGTTTCAGAGAGGATAGACTGCGTAATAAAACTCTGTTTTAAATTGAGATACAATGCTTATTGTTTTCTTTTTAAGGTATGGAAGATGGATGCCCTCCAGGAATATTTATTAATGAAATTTATGCACGAAACGGCACAGGAAAAGAGGAAACCATTTGTGGATTGCACCAGGTCAGAATGAGTTCCTCTGTGTCCTACTAGACGTTGTTTGGTTACCAAATTTATGGGTCCTTCATATAACGAAGAAAATAATAATCTTCTGCAATCACTTTTAGAGTTAAAGGCCAGTGCACCAGCGGATCGGCTAACATTTTCAATTGAAGTAAAGGGACAAGCGGGTATGTAATTTTTCACTACAGGGCCGTACTTAAATTACGTATCGTATTATAGGCCATCTCTTAGACCCCCTCCCCACTGTAACAAACCTTAACAAAATATTTCTACCCCCCTCCCCCCTAACTCTGTACGTAATTTTTAGTTTCAAGAAATGTTTTGCTATTTATTGGTAGTAGAATTAGGCAGGGGTTTCGAAAGCATTTTTATAATCCTAAATCATTAATATTTAAATACTAGCATTTTAATCTTGTTGCACTTTTAACATACAATATTTTAACAGAATAAAACACTATTTCAGGCACAAATTTCAAATTTTCAAATTTATTAATTCATTACAAAAAAATTATTTTCTACTATAAAAGATGCCTTTTTAATAATTAAAACCAAAACGACGAATTTTTAACAGACAAAGAGTTTTTAGTAAAAATGAAAAAGATAAAATTTCATTCAAGAAATTAATCTTAAAACCAAAGAAACCAATAAACAGTCAAATTTTTCAAGCAAAAAATAATAATTCAAACCAAAAAATTACACCTTCATAACAAAAATGAAGTTTCGACTAAAAGAGATCAGTTTTTAAATCAAAAAGATAAATTTTTAATATCATAGTTGAATTTTAGTCCAAAAAAGATCCCAGTTAACTTTTTAATGTAAAAATCTGAATTAAAAAAAAAATAAGTTTCTACATAAACATTGAAATTTTTATTCAAAACGGTGCATTTTTTCAACCAAAAATATGTATTTTTAACAAAATAAATAAATTCTCTACTAAATAGTTGCATTTATATCCAAGAGAGATTAAATTTGTACTAAAACAGATACATTTTTTATATAAAAAGAAAAACTTTTTTTTTGGTTGAACTTTCATCTAGAACTCAACTAGAACAGGTGAATTTTAAAATTAAAAAGACAAATTTTCAGAAAAGGGTTGAATTTTCATTAAAATATTTCAAATTGCTTTTCAATACATTTTTATCCAAGAAAGATGCAATATTTCTACTAAGAATATAAACTTTTAAATAAAAAAATAAAAAAATTTAAGAAAAAAGAGTTTTTATCTAAAAAAGATCTCAGTCGACTTATCAGAAACAAAATATAAATTTAAACAAAAGGTTAATGTTTTACAAAAGAGTTGAATTTGCACCCGAGTGAAAAACCCCTCCCCCTACCGTAACCATTAGTAAAAAATTGTCTCTCCCCTTTCTTAAGATGCTACGTAATTTAAGTACGACCCCTGAACCTTGAACACTTTAAATTGAAAATTCAGTAATTAACAAAACTTTTGGTTTGATAGTTTACAAATTTAATGTACGTCATTTTGAAATACCGAATTTATAGCACATGATTTTTTTTAAAATAAATATATTAAAATTAAAAGTTATGTGTTGTAAGAAAGCAATACAGCAAAAGTTAAAAAAATTGAATTTCGCTTTTTAAAAGTACAATACAACTAATTCTGTTAAAATTTTTTAGATACTTACGAAGAAGCAATGCAGAAATTGGCTCGTTTAGAAGTGACAGAATTCGTATTCACGACAGACTCTGAGGTTGATCCTCACAGAGAAGCTGATATTATATAAAACAAATTGAAAACCAAAAAATTGAATATTACAGAAAATACAAAAAAAGTTATTAATTCTGCACCTGCTATGGAATCGGACTAGGACACTTATTCACCACAATATGATATCACAGACTCAGACTCATCATGTGCTTAAAAAAAGACAAACATTAAGACTATAAAGAAGAAAAACAAAGATAAAAAGCGGAAGTTTCCAAAACTTTCAACAAAATGTTTACCCGCACTAAAAAAAATTAGAGGGATGAAAAACCCCAAGTACATTACAGACTTTAAGTAACGTTAGTACAAATAGTACTAAGTCTTTTAAAAAATTTGAAAATCGCACTGATTTATCTTTGAAGAATAGTGAAGTGAAAGCAAATAGAAATAGTACGAAATTGATAGAAGAACAAGACTTTATTAATAACGATAAACTAGGGAATAATTTAGATGTTCCTAAAAAGAAAAAAGTTTTGAGGAAAGATGGTCATCAACTAATTTATTAATATTCATTAATTATATTGTAATTATTTGTCTGCTTTGAATTTTTATTGATTTTGATTGAAAATGTTATTAACTTCAAACCTATTTATAAAATATAATTCACGACTATTTTCAGATCTTCCTCTTGTTTTATCAGCGTTGAAGGGACTATCTGTCGACGTACAGGAAATTTTAGCAAATCAGAGGTCCATTTTACTTCATTTAGGACAAAGAGAAACGGCTACAAAAAATTTATTTACTGACAAGTACAAACTAGAAATACCATTTCAGAGTACTGAACAATTTGATGAGTTTAACGAAAAATTGATGATGAGTTTCGGACAGAATTTGTAAGTATTTTAATTTTATATCGTACAAATTCTTAATTATTAACATATTACATTTAAACAACAATTAATTTTTTTAATCATTTACTTTTATTTTTTCAGTCGTTTTCTTTACATTACCTCTTTGATCGAGAGTTAAATGCATCAAAAACTTTAACAAATGTTTTAAAGAAATATCTCAGCCGAAATGTGATACTGAAATTTACGGCAAAGAAAACGATTTCTGGCAAACTGATCCTGAAGGGAACTTATTTTTATGAGTGTATCTCAGGTGAGATTCATGACTTTTGTGAAACATTTGCTATACTTAATTCATACATACACATTATATATGAACAAAAATATACATATAATTTTTTTCTTTTTTTTCAGGTGTGATTATACAGACTCACGGACGTCCTGATGAAAAGCCATTAACTGAGGATAACATTTGATGTTTAATTAATAAAGTTTTTAATAATGCTAAGGACTGGGAGCGTGAGAAGCAGAAAAAAGAGTTGCTTTGCAAAACAGACTGTGCGATAAATCAGTTCGGGGTAAGGCCAAGGAATTTCAAGATCCATTGCCATATTTAATAATCTAGTTTAACAAATTAGCCTGAAAAAAATTATTGCAAAACGTATTGCTTCATTCTGCAATTGCTATTATTTCTCATAAAAACCTTTGTTGAAAGGTTTATAGTCTAACAAAAATTTAACCAAAGTTAAAAAAAAATGTATATAAAGTACTTTATATTACGATATAATGATATAACTTATTTATGATGTGAACTATTCAAAGTTTTAAAATAAAATATATTTAATTATTTAAGTATCCACTACATTTTTATTGAGTTTTCCTGCTGGAGTTCATCATTTATTACATTATAATTGAAAAATAATAATGTAAGGAATTTGATAGAAAATATATACACGGCCCGGAGAAGGGCCGTACTTATTTTAAAGGCACAGGAAAGGTTACTTGATGCGGACCGTCTAAGGTTGGCTACATACGTCCCTTCTCATTCCGAGCATGACGAAGCACCATCAGGGCATGATAGGATTTCCGTTATCCGGGCCTTAAATAAAATAAGGCAACCTTATCAGGACCTGGTAGTGCCCTAATTTATATTTCTGCACGGGTAGAGCCTACTTGGATGCTGTAACACCTTTCTGAAGCTACTTTGAATCTTTAGGGCCTACATTTTCATAACTCAAGACTGAACGTACTGAACGTACACTCAATTAACAAAAATATCTTATTCAAGATTCAAACTAATTGTTATTAATTGTTTATATATAAATCAATATTTCTTTGCAATGCTTAATCACAGAAAAATATTTTCTCTTAACTGAAAATGCTGAAAATTTGTATGAGAATGATATTCATCATGGAAAATTACTAAATATTGTCGATTAATAAGCCATTATAAACATTTTTACCAATAATTAATGAAAGTGTGTGTATGAAACAGTCATGTAGATGACTGTGAATCAGAACATATGGTAAGAATAACATATTTTTTATCACTTACAACAAATATTATAGATAAAATAAAAAAATTTGCAAAA
>NC_046664.1:120297460-120301279 GCF_010883055.1 Belonocnema kinseyi
ACTGATTATTATTGCATTTGTATTAGAGTATCACGTGTCATTTATTTGCAACATCATTTCATAGAGAAAATAATTTTTTTCCAAGGAACAGTACCACTTTTCCAATGATTTGGTCATTTTTGTTACTAAACAATGATAATTGAGAGTTTCTGAAACATTTTCTTATATAAATATTACTATTTACGTGTCTACCACTTAATTTAGGAGAAAAAATAATTTCTTTTCGTGAGAAATTGCTTACTGTTTTAATTTTTTTATCATATTTATTGGAGAATAAGAACAGCCAAATGTATGAAAAACAATGGACTACTTATTTTGATTATTAAGAGGTCGACACAGTTAGATAAAAAACCAGTACTGTTATTATTAATATAAACTTATTTCCTGATGAATATTAGGTTGAACCTTGAACTAAATATTTTTATTTTCAGTATAATTGGATTAATTATGAAGCTGAACGACTTTTTAAAAATCTTTGCTTAATGAAGAGATAAAAAGATATTTTTATTGAAATCAGCAAGATTAAAACTGTATTAATTTAAGCAATAAATAATGCAGAATCAAATTTAAATATGTAACCTCGAATTCTTTTAAAGCGTATAACGTAGAGAAACAGAAAGTTAAAAAAAAATTATTCAACGAATTCTTCTAGATTTAAAAATATTTTTTATCTTAAATTATTGGACAAGTGGTGATGATTATTATCAAAGACGTTCCAACGCGTTCCGTTAGCTGGATCGGTTAGGGCGTTAGGTGTTTGGTAAATATTCAGTGCATGCGTGCTATCTCGGGTTCGTTTCTTAGTGCTTGCGAATTTTTCAGTGCATCGCTGCTTATTTAGAAACTACTTTACATTTTTCAACGCCTACCCGTGCAAAAATCGCTAGATCGTTTCCCGATTACCGATCAGATCCGGCTCGTTCTGATATGATATGACCTGGGTAGGGCTAATTTGCGTGGCCCCGAGTCGTGCCAGACCGGGTTAGTCAGGTTTCCTATTGCAACGCCACCTACTAACTATTAAAGGAAATGCGAATGGCGGTGTTGTTACTTTGAACAGTCATTTTCAACAGGCACATTGAGTATTTTTTGATTGAATCCAATTATTATGTAAAAATTTCGAAAGTGAAAAGCATTATTATTATTATCTTAAGCTATTAGATTGTTTCTGATGTTTTTTTACAACTGACGCACCCAGGGCTGAGTTAAAGATGGTGCAAATATCCACTAATCTCCTCCTAATTCATAGCAGATTCTAAAACTTATTGTTTTTCTTCTCTAATTAACAGATACGTTTACTTATTTTTACAATATTTTTCTGTTAAACTTAACACAAAATTGATAAGTGCTTTTAATTATAAGAAAAAATAGTGGATTTAAGACGGATTAACACAGGCGTCAAAATATCTTAAGACGGTCCTCAATCTGGGTTTTCCCTAACCCAAATTTCTGACCTGAATCCTCAAACTCAGTTCTTAAGCTGACACCAAGTTGCATCGCCGCTGCATTCCAGTGCAACACAATATGTATCAAAAAGATAAGGGCTATTATTATTAATTTTTGATATTCATATGAGGTTTAAAGTAAAAAATAATTGCATGACTAGTTATAGAGTCTAAATAATATATTTTTTTTATTTCCTGTTCGAAAATGAAATATTAACCCTCTAAGAAATTCCCTGCTCTAAAGTTAAACTTATTACTATTGAAGAGTATTTTTGTTCGAATTTAACTATTTTATTAAATTTTTTTTTTTTGCATAAAATGTATCTCTTTGGTTCAAACTTAGTTTTTTTAATACATTTTTTTGTTCGAACATCAATCGTCATTAGCTTAAAATTCAACTATTTGTTAGAAAAGTTCTCTTTTTGTTGAAATCTCGCTTTTCCTGTTTGTTAAAAATTAATTGTTTTTTATGAACATTTAGCTATTCCATTTTTGGTTGAAAGTCAAATTTCCACAATTTTTTTTCACCGTTGCTTGACCAAATTTTCCGTACACTTAGGAGGAAATGCTTTCCTACACAGGAAAATTTTCACTAAAGCGAAAGACAGGTTAGATCGACAAAAGAGTACACGTCAGTAAAGTTAAGAGTAGATGTAATTACATGGCGTTCAACCTATTTATTTAAATTTATTAATTATTTAAGTAAAAATACCCCATAACTTAGTTTGCTCTAAACCGGAAATTGATCGGGACTAGATTGGGGACAGATCGGGCTATAAGGTTCGGCCCCGATCGGGGCGTGCGTTTCATGACGGATCTGGCCACGGTCGGATTGCCGGACGGCTTCAAAGTAGGGCCTTGATTTCGACACGAAACTGCTATAAAATACTACTACTAAAAACTGCTACTATACTACTACTACTACTAAAATAAATGATTTCTGCTACTATAGCTAATCTGGTTTTAGAAGATATAGAGGAGGAAATCCTAAAGAATCTGTCTTATAATGTACCTTTATTCTTCAGGTACATAGATGATATTCTCACCTGTGTACCTGAGGAAAAGATAGATTATTTGATTGAAAGATTTAATAGGACTGACTCCGTTCTTAAATTCATTTCAGAAAAATCAACCGACAACAATCAAATAAACTTTCTCGATGTCACTGTGAGGGTAGAAGATAGACGTATTATCTGAAATCGGTACCGGAAACCGAGATGGTCAGGTTTTTATCATCACTTTCAGTTCCATCAACCGATTTCTGTAAAAGTAGGCATTATCTACTCTTTGGCAGACAGGGCCATAAAAAAATCCGATCAAAGGTGCCACGAAATAAATTTAGCTGTAGTCAAAAGAACTCTAATACAAAATGTTTATGCGGATAAACGCATAAAATGTTAAAGAAATATTAGACTCAGTAATATCCTCGATGTTAACAATAACACTAGTAATCAACATGAGAATGAAAGTGATAAAGAACTAAAAAGGGTAAGGTCTTCCCATACACTGATAATTTTCTTCAAAGAAACTAAATATATTTTAAAGGACAATTAATAATCAATAGTCTTTAGAACCGGTATCAAACTTCAGGAGTTGTATAAATCTGAAAAGATTCCATAGAAAAAACCCATAAAAAACACATCATGTATGAACTAACTCATAACCAATGTGAATGGATCTACATAGGTCAAACTCAAAGAGAACTTACAGTTAGAATAAAAGAGCTTAAAAAAAATGTGTAACTAATTTTTGCAATAAAACAGCCTTAGGCAAGCATGCCGTAACCCTCTTTCACACTTTTGATTACAACAATCCCGTTATTTTGACCATGGAGAAAAATAAAACCAAAAAAGAGATTCTTGAAATGATCCACATTATACGATGCAATAAATCAGTTAATTCACGCACAGGCATCCAGGCTTTGAGTACGTTGTATCATAATATAATTTTCACTAAGAAAATATTTCCAAAAAGAGTCTAGCATAACTCAAATATTTATTCACTTAAAACATATTTTTCATTTACATTTAAAATTGAATTTAGTTTAAATTAAGGAAGTGACGTTCTTGTGATCACGTGATTCAGTACCACGTGATTCCAATAACCCACTTCCTCCAAAATATCGTCATTTCATGTCAGAATATCACCTCAAAAAATTGCAATACCACGCATTCCTGCGTTGGTCCTGCTCCAATTTACAAAAACTTATTTTTTCGAAAAATGAATTTCAACGAATTTTTGAAAAAAAATTTAATAAGTATCATTCACAAAAACTCTTTAGTAATATAATAAAACTAATTTTTTAGTGCAAAAAATTCTCTTAAATTAATAGATTATTTATAGTGCGAAGTTTTATGTACAATATTAATGTGTT
>NC_046664.1:120301379-120339931 GCF_010883055.1 Belonocnema kinseyi
ACCTGTGGTAGGTGATTGAGAATCACACCAAATTATAGGAATAAAATATATTCTATCGCTAACAGCAAATATTATGTATGAAATAAAAAATTTGAAAAATATATTTAATCACTATAATTAAATTCACAGATTGTCATTAAATTTTTACTAAAGCATTCGACTCGACGCTTTGCGCATGCGCTACAAAACAGATTCCAGTTCTTGACGCAAAAGCGCATGCGTAACAAACGGCAATGTTGACTTTGCCGTCCACGTAGGCAATATCCCCTACCGTAGAAATCGCCCATTAGAGCCTATGCTACCAACCTTCCCGGAATGACACGGAAAACGCGCCTCCTTCGCACAAAATAATTTTTCCCCAAGGAACAGTAACACTTTTTCAATGGTTTGGTCATTTTTGTTACGAAGCAATAGTAATTGAGAGTTTTTCAAATATTTTTTAGAGGAATATTACTATTTACGTATCTACCTCTTGAATTAGGAGAAAAGAGAATTTCTTTTTGTTAGAAAATGTTAACTGTTTTAATCTTTTCATCATATTTATTGGAGAATAAGAACAGCCAAATGTATGAAAAATAATTGACTACTCATCTTGAATTTTGAGACGACGAGACAATTGGGTATAAAACCAGTATTGTTATTGTTAATATAAAATTATTTCCTGATGAATATTAAAATTGAAACTTGAACTCAATATTTGTATTTTTCACTATAATTGGAATAATTATGATACTGAACGACTTTTTTAAAAATCTTTGCTTAATAAAAAGATAAATAGATATTTTCATTGAAATCAGCAAGTTTGCCATTGTATTCATTCAAGTAATAAATAACACAGAATAAAATTTCAATATGTAGCCTCAATTTCTTTTGAGGCGTATAACGTAGAATACTCCTAAAAACAGAACTAATGTATATTGAAGTCTTAAAAAATCGTTTCAAATATTTATATTTACTTAGTGTGTTCGTGCGATCTCCGGTTCGTTTCTTAGTGCTTGCGAATTTTTCAGTGCACTATGCTTCAGCTTCATAATAAAAAAATTCTATTGATAATATGACTAAAAAATAATTGTGAATATCCTTAATATCTATATCACAGATATTATTTTATTTTTTCTAATAAATAAAAAAACTTATTTTTATTTATCCATATTGGTGTGAGATTATAGAGAATCTGTTTTGATGCCACAAGCCCTACAGCAGTAGTTTGAGCTTTAAAAGAGGGTCTAATTTATTTTAAATAGAGACCCTACTTTGACGCTCAACGTGGAGAAACGGCCGATCTCGGACACTTTTAGCGTCAAAATCATTTTATAATTCTATAGTATATACTTTTAATAAATAATAAGTGATTGATAATATTTTTAATTATGCATTCCAGTTATCAAGTAAGAGCGACAGCTCTTCGAAATCTTACAGTAAAAAATAAATTAGTACTGAAAAAAGAAATTTTCTTTTAAATATATTAATTTTTACTTCTTAATCTTAATTTTTAAAAATGCATGTAGTTCTCCTTTTCTACGATTTCAAGAAATACTATTATACAATTGTCTTCCAGCTTGAACCTGATGATCTATAACCTTTATACCTGAGTACAGGTTACTTAGAGTCTTAGACCTTAGAGTAAAAATATGAATTAAGTTTCGAGCGAGGGGTTAACCACTGTTGTAATGTTGTGTACACTGCTCGATGTAATCCCATGTAATCTAGTCTAATCACTGTTATTTTGTGTAATATCTTATAATCCCTGGTAATATTGTATAATCACAGTAATCATGTGTATTCTTTTTGAAATCCTATGTAATCTATGTAATCCCTGTAATCTTGTGTCATCCTATGTAATATATTTCAATCCCATGTAATCTCATGTATTCCTGCGTAATCATGTGTAATCCCATGTAATCTCATGTAAACCCATGTAATCTGATCTAACCTTGCTTAATTTCTTGTAATATATTGGTCGAATTTTATACTAATGTCACTTATATTTGATATTGTCAACTTCCACATCTACTTCCTCGAAACTGGACATTTTATGCTGATCAAATTTTTTTGGCATCAATTCAGCAACATTTCGGCTCCCCGTACAGACATTCCAATATGGATCCTATTGGGACCAGATTGGGTAGAATGTGGCCTAAATAGGACCATCTAGATGGGGTCAGATTCTAAATTAGACGCGATACCCGCTCGGGGTCTCAACAGTATGTTAGACTGGAAGCAACATTTTTTTTAAAACTATTTTTGAAAAAAACGAATAAAGTTGAAAGACGAAATATAACAGCCGTAATTTGGGCTACCGTTTCCAGTCCCGATAGAGGATACACGGTGTTTTTCGAGTGCGATCATTTTTTGGCTGAGGAGAAGTGAAAAAATAAGTGAGTACGGTGAGGGTGTGGTGAGTAAGAGTGCTGGGGTGAAAGTGCAAGTGTGAATGAAGGGAGTGATAGAAAGTGAAAATTTAAACGTAAAACAAAGAAATTGACGAAACTTGATTTTGAGGTTAGGTTCGCTTAGGTGATATACTGGGTTTCTTGGCAGTAAGTAGGAGTTCAAAGGGTTCAAAGGGGAGGAGCAGGAGAGTCTAAAGGTCAGTTAACAGGGTGGAATCATGTCGGTTATGCGCAGCCCGCAAAGTGATTTCGGAAGAAGGCAGAGCTAAGGTACTATATTAGATAGGAATATGCAAGCTGCCAGTCTGGTTCCCCGCCAAATTCAAAATCGCTAAATTGATATCGAATTATATAAATACACTTTCATGATATAGATTATTTAATTTTAAATTATAATGAAGAATTGTTATTAAAAAATGAATTATAAATAAAATTACATGTGATATAATATATAGAATATTTAAATTCGACTATATGATTTTTTAACCCACACATTTGCCAAAAAGTAGCTCTTGCAAAAATTATGATTGCAAACGAAATTTTACTCAGTTTATAAATAGACGTGTGCTAAAATTATAATCATGTGATTTTTCAAATAAATATTAACAAATTATAAAATAATAATAGACTAGGTCAAACAATAATACAATACGTTTTTAAGAGTTAATTATGATAGCTATTTACATTTCACATCATACTTTCTTTCTGTTTGCGTGGGTTAATGTGCGTCGTTCTGTAGAAAAATGGGTTCCTAGCCTTACTTTCTTCTTGATCTCATTTCGCTTTAATATATTTTAAAAAATACTGATAGGCAATTTAATTACATGTAAACATAATATGTAGACCCCCTATATTTGAAATATATTGTGATAGTCATAAATATTATTAATAACTTCGCATAATCTTGAATTTAAATTCGGTTTCCATTTGACGCGTCTACAATTTATGATCCACATTGACAGTCTTTCTGTTCGCTCTAGTGGAAAACGGTAAAGTTTAAATCCATCCTCGCTTCTATTTTTAGAAAACGGAGCATTGCAGCAGACCATTTTACTTTCATTCTAAACTTAATTTTAATCGAACTATACGACAAGCTTATCGCACTTTTTTCCGCGAACTATCCAGGAACCAGAATGGCGTTTGCATATTCCTGTCTAATATAGTACCCTAGCAGAGCGAGTTGAGTGAGAAGAGTGAAGCATATAGGGATAGTGATAGCACAGAGAGAGAAGGTAGCGGCGTAGACGAGGAAAGGAGTGAGCGAAGTGCAGATGAGACGCTTACCACGCCTTTGCATCCCGTAGCAACAGCAGAATCGGTAGAATCGAGGCGAGGAAGGGGGCATGAGCGCGGGAGGTCCACTAATTTGGAAAGGCTTGCATCGAAATCGGGAAGCTCGGGATCGCGGGATTTGTTGCAGATGTGGCAACAGTCGGCGAGCGCGATTAGCAGCGAGAGTGTCAATAGTGAAGGGGAAAAAACGGGGGATGATAAAAGAAAAAGAGAGCGGGCGGGCGAAGAAGCGGAGAGGGGCAATGATTTGAAAAAGGTAAAGACAAAAAAAGAACGCCGGAGAGAAATGGGGATTAAGGGCATATGTTCATAAAGTTAGAAGCCCTTATAACAGGATTTAAACACGAGACTTGTGGAAGATTAGATGAGACATGCGGAAGACTGACTGATATGAAGAGACTGGAATGAGTCTAAGGTGGGAGAGAAAGGATGTATGGAAGAAGTGAGAGAATGTGAGGTGGACAAGCACAAGCAAAATGAAAGGTGACGCTCTTGACTGATTGCGGTAGAAAGAAGAATAAAAGGGGAAGAGAGAGCGAAAAGGAAAAAGAACATAATAGTAAAGAGTTTGAAAGTGGACAGTGAAAGGGCAGAGGAAGATATTAGGAAGGTGATGAGAGACATTGGCGCGCAAGTCAGATTGGAAGGGATAAGAAGACTAGGAGGAAATAAAGAGGGTAGAGAATGTATGTTTTAAGTGAACTCGGGGAGTGAGCAGGACAAATATGAAGTTATGGAGAAGAATTGGGTAAGAATTGGCAGAGATAGGATATGGGTTAACGGAGAGATATGGATTGGGGACGATGAAGTAGAAGAACTGAGGGAGGGTAGGAAACGGATACTGAATGAAGGGAACTAAGAGCGCGAAAAGGGGAATGCAAGTGTCACGGGGGGGGGGGGGGGGGGGGGGGGGGGGGGGGGGGGGGGGGGTTCAAAACGGAAAAAGGACCTGAATGAAAAGAATAAAGGAGATAAGTACCAAAAGAGCAACGTGCAAGTAGCGTTTTGGACTGAAAAAAAGGACAAAGGATTTTGGGGAGAAGTGCAGAAATGGGAGAAAGACTGGAAATGCTTGAAAAAAATATTACCGCAAACATATAAGTGGAAGATGCAAGCAGCAAGAAAGGAGCACGTTAAGGGGAGAGGAACAGGTGGCATGGTGTCAGGAATGAGAAAGGAACTGTTGCCAAAGGAAGAAAAGAGAGAGAGAGTATATTGAAGAAAAGGATGGAACAATGGTTAGAAAAATATTATTAGGAAAAGTCGTTTTAAATGTAGTATACGTGTACAGAAGAAGAGGAGAAGAGGGAAGATGGAGAACAATACCGAAATAGACAGATGAGAAAGAGGAGAGGCTGGCCCTAATAGGAGGGGATTTGAATGCATGGTCCGGGGACCAAGGGGGAGAAGTATGGGCTGAGAAAATGAGGTGTTTATAAGAAAATCGAAACAAAAGGAAACGGATCGGGAGGGTAGGAGGCTACTGGACATACTGGGAGAGGCGGGATGGTTCCTTTTGTAACGGTAATACAAGAGGAGATGAGCCGCAGGTGAGAAAGAGATTAGAATGCGCGAGTAAAGTAATGGGACAAGTATGGGTTATAGGGAAAAGAAGGTTCAGGAATGATTGGAAGATCAGAGTGTGGATGTTTAATGTATTAATATGGTCAGTGTTATGGTATGGTGTGGAAATCTGGGGATGGAAATAACACAAGAGAATAGAAAATTTGCATCAGCCATTTTTGAGATGGGTTTTGGGAGTGAGCTGGCGTTGCGCAGGTTATATGTTGAGGGTAGAAATAGAAAGAGAAAAAGTATGTTGAGGCAAGTGAAAAGAGCTTGAAACTTCGAAGAGAAACTAAGAAGGGGAGAGGGAAGCAAAATTGCACAAGCTTGTACCCACGAGGTCATGCATAAAGAGAGGACAGGTAACGTTGGAGGTTCAAAATGGGAGGAGAGATATGGAATGAGGCGTGAATGCGGTATACATAAGAGGGGTACAGAGTAGGTGGAAATAGAGGAAGAGATGAAGGCAAGGCACGGTGAGGAAAGATGGGAAAAAATCGCAGATTCAAGGTACAACAGCTGGTATAAAATGGTTAAAGGGCAGGGGTAACCAGAGTTCTTAAAAAAGATTAAAAAGTAGAGCAAATGGAATAGAGTAGTGAGATTCAGAATGGGAGAGGGTATAACAGCATCCAGATATTGGATGAATGATGAAGAGAATGTTTGTAGAGTATGTAGGTATGAGCAGGAAACATCGCTTCATGTGTTAGAGAGGTGTACAGAGCACGAAGGGGGAGGGCAAAATACAGAAGAGAGAATTAAACGGATTCTAAATGAAAATCGTCAGGGGGGGAATGGATGAAGAAGCTAGAAGATCTGAGAGAGAGAGAGAGAGCTGATTGCACAGGATGTTAGAAAAAAAGTCAAAAAATAACTCCGAAAGAAAGAGAGTTACGAAGTAGTGTTGCGAACTATAGTCAAAATTTGAAATTGATAATGGTAAGAGGAAATGAAAGCCCAGGACAAAGTCGCAAGCGTTTAGAAATAAGAACAATAATTTAAGACTGCATGACGCGAATAGAGAGAGTATAAACAAATAAAGAAGAACAGCCATCATTTGTGCATGATAAACTATTTAAGTATTTCGCAATATGTTTTTGTTTTTAATTTCTAACTTGAAGTTGCTTTTAATTTCTATATTGAACTTAAATGTAAAAATTTATTTTGAAATAAGCGGATTATAATAATGCACTGGCTCTTATAGTTATGTTTACAAAAGCAACTATACTATAATAAGAAAATTGTATTCACTTCTGCTTTTTTTCTTATAAATGAATAATCTCATTTCGAGGTTAGGTTTCATCTTAACATGCCTAACATTTAGCCCCAGGAATTAATGGGGCACCATCAACTGTAAATATTGGCTGTTAAGCCGGGGTTTAGAGGGGGCAAAATTTAACATCCACAAAATTGTGAACCCGTTCTGGCCCATGTCGGAAATAAGGCAAATATTTGGCAATTTCTGCACGGCTTGGGAGGGAACTTTTGTTTTGTCATTAAATAGTGATTTCAATTTTACAGAATGATTTTTTCGCTGCTCTCAAAAAATCACACATTGTTGGTTATCTAGTTCTCTATTGCCACCCTTTACGTACCTTTTAAACACGAACCTAAGGGCCCGTCGTTATGTTGAGCAGGTCGTCTTGCCGGAGGTCGTCTTGTTGGACCGCATAGTGTAATTCATTCAAATTTCTGCTATCAAATCCCATACACATGTAATCTTCATTATAAATTTTATACTTAATTTATCGGATATTCTAAATTTTGTGGATGATGGATAGCGGAGACTTGAAGAGGGAGGAAATCTTGCTAATTCAGATCATATTTATTATTGTGAAATCATTGGAGAAACTGAAAATAGGTTATACATCATTTTTCTTTGTGTAAAAACAACAGAGTTGCATAGAAGTGTTCATCATGAGGTGAAAGTTGTTATAGCTGAAGAAAAAGCAAAAACTAATTGATTGCCTATCTTCATGTATAGCTGGCCTATACGGTAAATGTAAACATTGTGTTGCTACACTCGCATACTCTCTCAGGTATGTTGTGGATTTAAAAGCAGTAAAAATATTGAAATTATTAAGCAAATTTAATTCTGAATAATTTTTTTAATAGATAAAAAAAGTCATGGTTATGTTGTTATATTATGTTCATACTTTAATCAACTGCACACAAATATCTAGTATATTAGGTAATCTGTGTAAAATAATACCAACGTCCAATGGACGTTGGTATTAAAAATGTAGTAAATGTGGTCAAATGTTTGGTTTGTTTAAATAAATTTCTTTTTTAAAATAAGTAAAGTTCTTGGTTACATTGAATATGTATTTTTATAATTAATTAAAGATTTTGGTCAAGTGAAGTTAATCTTTTGTTTTACACTCAAACTCAAAATTAAGCATTCTTTATAAAAATATTGTATAAGCTCGATAATATGTTTATTGTTAATCATAAATATCATTGTATATGTAAAAAAAGAAACACTTATTCAATCCGAATGCTTAATTCTGGTTATTTTTTTACTCTGTGCTTCTCATTTCTCTACCCTGCCGATGAAAAAGCACTGAAAACGGACTGGTGAACGGCAATGGGCTGCCACTGTGTTTTTCAGTGGCCTTTTGTGCCGATTTTCAGCACTTAAACCGCACTGAGAAGTGATGGTACGGTCATATAATGTTCCTATTGTATTCATCATCATATACCGGTCGGGCAGAGTTATTTACAGTACCTGGCCGCAACCAAACCGTCTCCCGTTTTAGAATTTTCTTCAAATTATTAATACTTTTGTTTAATTTATGAATTTTCTCATTATACATATTTATAATTATAATTCATATACTAATATCCTACTTTGAAGTTGAATTAAAAAATGATGTCTGTTTTCGCGTATCTTATTCCATTTATGAGATATGTTATATTTGGTCCAATTAGAACATCCAAAAAAAAGTTAGATATCTGAAATAATCGAAAACCGTAGATTCTGAATTTCTAACCTCCTCGTAGATTTAAAAATTTTAATTTTTAATCCCTTTCAGCCTGTCTACTTGGTAGCCTAGTCGCATTTGCATAGACACATCGATTTTCACTAACACTATAGTATTATACACTACTGACACGCCTTTTCAAAGACCTCACAGACTAGATTTATTGGGTGACAATAGCCTTTTAAAAATGTAAATGTACACTTGACGGGGAACCCAGGTATAGAAAACTAGCGGTACATTTAGTGCTGAAGAAACAGGACTGAGTACGCACTGAACAGTGCGTTTTCTTTGCTCTTTCAGTGCATTTTCATCGGCAGGGTATTGAACAATCATAAATTAGAATGATGAGAAATGAACCAGAGTTAGACATTTAAATTGAATGTATATATGAGTGTTCCTGCTTTTAAGTGGACAGTTGCAGTTATAATAGAAAAGAACATGATTGATTTCATAAATCATAATTATAAAGAAAGGAGGTTAGTATTGAAGAAGACTTACTCACACCCGAAATCTTCAATTATATTAACACTGTTAAAAATGTCTGTTGTAATTTCACAATAAAAGTAATGGAAGTTTATTACCAAAACGTAATGTAATTTTACAATACGTGAAATTGTACCGTCAGAATACAGTTTTGTGAAATTACAACAAATGCTTTGTAATTTCATAACATCCAAAAAAATCTGCATCGCAATACATGTATTGTAAAATTACAGTACTTGTGTTGTAAAATTATATTACATGTATTGTGAAATTACATTACGTTTTGGTAATAAACTTCCATTAAATTTATTGTGAAATACAACAGAAATTTTTAACAGTGTAGAATTTCATAGGTATTAAAAATCGGTCTGCAGTAGAGATTAGAAGTAGATTTTTTTTTACAAAAATAAAAATATTCTTTTGAGGTACAAGGATGCTGAATGGGAATTAATAAATTGTTATCCAAAAAAGTTATTCAGTTCGGAGGAAATTAAATTTTTGTGTGACGGTCTCGCGGTGGAACAGAATGTTTTTCGCTTTTTTGCTCTTAAAAATAATTAAATGTGATTATTTTCATATTGAATTTGACATTACTTGAAATAAATTTGGTTGGTGAATAAAAACCAAACTAGTTGCATCACAAAAACTTCGTAATTAAAAAAAAACAGAAAATTTTAAAAGTTTTCAAGTTTGAGGTTAAGATGGCACTGGGATTCCACTTTAAAACAATTAATTTTTATATTTTCATTATTGAGGACCGCTTAAGAAGAGAAGTATTACTTTTTAAAAGTCAGCAAGTTACGCGCAATATAGACTTTCTTAAGAAACAAAATGAAACATTGAAATTTAGGGAAATATGTTTTTCATCTGAAAGGAAAAACAGAAGTTAGTATTTTCGGAGTAACTTTTAGAATATCTTGATTTTTATTTTTATACCACGAAGTAATATAATCTGCAGCAAAAACTAAAAGCTTGAAAATAATCGATAATTTTTATGAAAAATTCTGTCAAAATCACTAACATAATCTACACGAATAAACATAGCTCACGAAAAAATCACATGTGTTTTTGTAGGTTATGTTAGAGATTTTGACAGCATTTTTTAAGAAGAATATAGATTGTTTTTAAACTTTAAGCTTCTGATGCAAATTATATTATTTTGCAGTATAAAAATAAATATCAAGACATTCTAAAATTTACCACGAAAATACAAATTTCTGGTTTTTCCTTCAGATAAAAAATATATTTCGCTAAATTTCAATCTTTTATTCTCTTTCTGAAGGAAGTCTATATTGCGCGAAAACCTTAGATTTAATATAAATATGTATAAACTTACCTTTTGCCTCACTTTTAAGTAAAATATTCTACTCCGATAGTGCACAAAATAAAACCGTTAATATTTCAGCTGATACACATAATATGGCGCTGCTTCGCAGCGGCGGACACGCGGAGCTTTCAATTCACAATACGTGTGTTGTAATTTCACTTCAAAATACCAAAATTGTAATTTCACATTACAATTTGTGTTGTGATGTATTGTAAAATCACTAAAATTTTTAACAGTGAAAAGTAAAAATCCTAAACTTCAAGTAGTTCCTAAACTAGAGATATTGCGTCCATTTTTCCATTAATTTATGATTTTCCAGTAAATCAGAACCTTTAGAATATTACACTGTAAAAAAAATACAAATTCCATCACATAAATCACATGATCAATTAATTTAGATTCTAGGTTAGTCCCTTAGGAACCGCCGACATTAGCACGCCTAGCGACACTTTGTAGTACTGCTTTGAACTGTATTTTGTGTTTGAATCAAGTAAATATTTTCAGGAATTCGAAGAAACAGTTTTTAAACAAATGCGTTGTTTTAAACAAATCAATTTTTTATTTAAATCAAACAGTTTGTACTAAACAAATTATTTGTTTCAATCAATAAGGCAAATATTTTCCATTTCTTAAAATCAAATAAACCTTTTTATAATTTAAGAAAAAATTTCGGTTGATTCAATGATATGAATTCAAATCAATTTGTTGTCTGATTCAAACAAACATTTTTCTGAGTGTACTGAGCTTTTCTTCGTTTCTATCCAAGAGAATAAAGTCAAATAGTTTTAACATCCAGTCAGTAAGAATAAATTACAAAGTAGTGAAAAGATTTGCAAATATAAAAGATTGAAGAAATTTAAGGGGATGGGAAATTAAAAAAGAATATTTTAAAAAGTGATAAAAATGTAAAAACTGTTCATTTTGTTCATTTTACTATGAAATTTAAACAATTATGTTTGTTTTTTATTGAAAAAATACTTTATGTACATATTAATTCCGAACTAATTACTTATTTTCTAAACAAAACACTCAAAAATAATTTTATTCCTATTTACTTCATTCACTTATCTGCAAACTTATCTGCAAACAATGAGGAAAATCATAGTTGAACTATCGAGAAATATCACTTTTTTTATTTTCACAATGCATTTGGTAGCAAGTCGGCCCTAAAGGTAATCAGTGCGGCGCCGCGATTTCGCCTGGTGGCCACCGGTCAACTCTTATTCAACTGTTATCATACATGCCTCCCATTAAGTGAAACGGGGCTGAGATAAAACAAAGAAATCAAGAAGGCAATAGATTTTGAAGTTAAATTTGCAATATATTATCATATAATTTTTATAACCTTTATCTAATGACTACTTTACTGAAAAAATTTACAAACTCAATTGTTTAGTCAATGGAGTTTAAAACTTGAAATTTTTTTCAAATGAATAATTCTTCAAATTTATAGATGTATATGGCACAGTATCGTATTATATTAGTCCCTTTTCGCAGTTGAGTTTATAAATTTTATTCCCATGTCAACCCACGTAATCTTATGTTATCCCTGTGATCTTGTGTAATCCCATGTAATTTTATCTAATCCCACGTAATTTATGTAATCTTTGTAATCTCTGTAATCTTGTGTAATCACATGTAATCTTGTCTAATCTTGTGTAATCATATGGAATTTCTAGTCATCTTATGTAATCCTGTAATCTTGTAATCTAGTGTACACGAAAAATCGAAGTGGTTAACCCCTCGGTTTCGATCTTCACAGAGCGCACATCAAACAACGAATCATTGAATATATAAAAGCGCAAGTTTCAAACATTATGAGTAGTGAGCTTTATAATCCAGAATCGTCTTTATAAACAAGGTAAATCGAATTAGGATGAAAATTATATTTAAATATTAGCATATCATAATTCATAATCCGCGCATTTTTTAATTTTTGAAAGTTTCTAACTGAAAAGTATATAGTTTTCAAAGTATTTAGAATGATTGATGATTATGCTTGCCATCATATAATTAAGGCCTTAAAAATGTGGATAATTTTATTATAAGAATAGACTTTTGAATGAATAATTCTAAAACAGTTTAATCTTTGAGGCCTTTAAAGTTAAGTTTTTCCTTACATTAATTTTTACAGATTCTGAATTTAAAATCTCACATTATTGTAGTTTCAAATTCAAATGTTAAATAACATTATAGCATTATTGTCTGTGTAGTCTTTATTTTAATTTTGAATGTGAGATTTCAAAATGGTATGGTTTTTAGTTAAATATTTAAAGAAATAAATCATTTAGATTTAAAATATATTTGAATTAAACAGTTCTAAAATGAATAATTTCTAACGTTCCGAAGAACTTTTTTTAATTTCTAATGCTTCTTATTTAAAACTACTATTTATTTTTAAAAATTTGTATACTATTTATTTTTTCATGAATAAAATGAGTAAAAAATGTTGTTTTCAACTCTCTTGGGCGAGTTCATTAAATTTCAAACTCAACGTTTCGGGAACACTATTTTCATCATCAGGGGGACCAATTACATAAATTACATCATAAAAATTTTAAATAATAAACTTATTAAAATTATAGAAAGATAGAACAATCTTACAGAATAAAAAACTTACAAATTATTAACGAAAGTCAGTGAACATCTTTAGTTTAAAATTAAGTTATAATGGTATTAAAGTTAATAAAAAGGAAAGTTTCCTATTTTAAATCATTGTATCTGAATTATTCTCTAAAAAAAAGAGATTAAATGTTTATTAAAAGTTAAATATTTAACTTTTTTCATTATTTTTCGTATAACTTGATTTTAAACTAAATCGACTCTCTCCAAAAGATGTTCACTGACTGTCGTTTTACCAATCTCTAAGTTTATTGAGGTGATTCTATCTTTTTATAATTTTAATAAGTTTATTATTTTTAAACCTTCTTAGAGTGTAATTGATAATACTGATTTCCCTGATGATGTAAACGGTTTATTTCCGAAACGTTGTGTTTAAAATTTAATAAACTCGTCCGACTTAACATTACTGGTTAACTTGATATTAAACACGACTATATTTCGATTTTTTCAAAGATTTGACTTCACTGTATTAGCAATCATTTTGTTCCATGAAACATTTATTTTAACAATTATAAGAATAAAATATGTGTAACAGAAAGGTAAATATGTTTGTCGGGACGATTGTAAAATTGAATGTGCGTACCTACACTGTTAAACATGTTTGAAATTCTACAACACTTCTACAAGAATTCTCCAATAAAAGCGTAAGGTTAAATTGCAAACATGTTATTGGAATGACGAAATTGCAATACATGTATTGTAAGTGTTGTAAATCGTAAAGTCATTGTAAATCATTTCAATACATGTATTAGAGCATTTCTAAGACGAAACTTGTGCATAATGAAATCACAGAATTAATGGAATTCAAATAATTCACGGAATTCCCCAGATTCAAGGCAATCATGGAATTTATGTTATCCATAAAAATTATGAAATTCACGGAATTCATAACATTCACGGAATTCACGCAATTCATGGAAATAAAGGAATTCACGCAATTCATGGAAATAAAGGAATTCACGAAATTGATGGAATTTGCGAAATTAATGGAATTCATGGTATTCAAGGAATTTACGGAATTAATAAAATTCACAAAATTCATGAAATTTAAGGGATTTATAAAAATCATGGAATTCATGGAAACCATGGAATTCACGGAAACCACGGAATTCACGGCTTTCACGGAATTATGGAATGAATGGAATTCACGGAAATGGTGGAATCCACGGAATTTTTGGGATTTTAGAAATTTAAGAAATTTAATGAATTCACAGCATTTGTAGAATTCACGCCATTTGTGGAATTCAAGGGATTCGTGAAATTCCATAAATTCTATATATTCTGTGAATTCCGTAATTTCATTATATTTCATAAACTCATTGAATTTTATGATTTCTTCGAATTCCGTAATTTCATTGAATTTCATTAACTCATTGAATTTCATGATTGTCCGTCTGTAGTATGAAGCTCGGTAACTCCTAAAAAATTGATTTAATTTGATTGCATTGTGCTTTGACGACTTTTTAAGGCTCAAGAAGAAAGATCGAGTTTGTTAATCAGCCTTTCTATGACCTATGGTTTTGGTTTTACTCCTCAAAAATACTAATAAAAAATTTGCCCTCTGCGCGGGAACATACTACTTTCGCGCTCTGCGCGCGGCTCACAAGTTTAAGCGCGCCTCAGGCGCGCAACTGTTTGTTCCCGGGCTACGCGTTCGGTCTTTGTATTTCCCCCACATTTGTGCACAAACTTTTCCAAATTAAAGGTCAAAACATCGACAAACGTAATTTGGTGCTAGTGAATTCTCTTTTGGCAAAGCTCCTTTAGTTTTAATGAACACATTCTCATCACGTATCTCGTGCTCCGCACTCGATTTTCTCCATAATGTGAACTTTTCTACATTATGTTCAACAATATTATATCAAATTTATGTTATATTCATTTCTGTACATCAGGCTGATTCTGCTTATTCACATATTGTAAAATAATGTATAATTTTATTTTTCATGATCACTTTAATATGTGCTTCATATTTTTCACTTACTTGTATTATCAGCTACCCTGAAAAATCGATTATTTCGATACATTTATATTATCACGATTTATAATATACATTGTTATTAAAACATTTTCATTTTCATTATCTTGTTTCTATAATTAAAGATAATTTTAAAGAAAGTGCTTATCCAGTAAAAAAAATAATTTTACCATTAAAAAAAGTTTAGTAGTGAGTAAATTAAAGCGGCTTAACGGTCGAAAGTACACTGTTAGAAATTTCTGTTGTAAGTTTAAGTGAAAAGTACATGACGGCATTTACAAAGTATACCTTAAAGTTAAATACATTAGTATTGAAATTCGAGAATCTTTTATTGAAATTTGAAAACCGAGTATTGAAACTTTAATGCAGGTTTTGAAATCGTATTAAAAGTATTGAAACTTAAGCACAAAATATTAAATCACAATAAAATGTTGTATTAAAATTTTAATGAAAGTATTAAAACCTCATTGAAAGTATTCAGATTTCAATAAAGGTATTGAAACTTAAGTACAGAATACCTAATCTAACTGTAATTTTGTATTGAAATTTTAAGAAAAGTATATAAATTTCATTAAATGTAATGAAATTCCAATGAAATAATTAAAACTTATGTATAGAATATTGAATCTTATTGAAATTCAATGAAGGTATTGAACCTTAATAAACCAGAAGATTGAATCTTATGCAATACACACTTTATTCAAACTATTTTTAATTATATAATAAAACAATTATTTTAATGATAGTAAATACATAAACATGTGCACTTAGATTAAAAAATCGTTGGTTATTAAAACTTACGGGAATCACTTATCGTCAGCACGCATTGCCTTAATCTTATCACATACTGCCTTTTGACCCTTCGATCGAAATTCTTTAACATCACCTTTGTTTTAAAATTCTTTTTTGTGCCTTTTCCTGCGGTTAACCTTTTTCAAATTTTGTTTCGACTAAGTCCAGCCTTAAGATATGGACGTTAAAAAGACCAGAAGGAAAATTGTCAGTGTTAATGCATTTCCCAATTATAAAAATTGTTATATACATCAATATAGAAATGTACATTAATGAATATACAAATAAAGATACATGAATTTCGTAGGGGTAAATTATAAAATCGACCGTGTAATGATCATATGAGCTTCTGAGTCTTATCACTAACTGACTTAATACTTGTTAAACATTTAAATTTCATACAATTTTAAAAAGATATAGTAGTAAAAGTTATTGAAGTCCACTGTTAAAATTTTCTGTTTGAAACTTTCACTAAATGTATTGAAAGTTTATTTCCAAACCGTAATGTAACACTACAATACATAATGTTGTATTTTCCAAATGCTGGCGTTGGTATGGTACCTCACATGTATTAGAATTTTATAATACAAGTCTAGTAGCCCGCAACACTTCTGTATCATACTTGCGGCTGGATATCTCGACACCTGTTAAAGAAAAAAAATTTTATATAAAGTCCAAATCATTTCTTAGAACATTCAACGATATGCATGGAATACAAGGAATTTAGGAGATTCAAAGTATTACCGGAATTTACGTAATTCATGGAAATTACGGCATTCAAAGATTTTGCGAAGTTCATAAAATTCAGGAGATTTACAGAATTCATGGAATTCAACGAGTTCAAGAGATTCACGAGGTTCAAGGAATTCATGGAATTTATAAAATTCACGAAATTAACGGAATTTATAGAATTCACGGAATGTACGCAATTCGCTGAATTCAAGTAATTCACTGAATTTACAGAATTACAGATTCAAGGAATTCCTGGAATTCATGTTATTCATGAAAATTATGAAATTCACGAACTTCATGACATTCACGGAATGCATGCAATTCACGGAAAAGAAGGAATTCACGAAATTGATGGAATTTGCGAAATTCATGGAATTCATCGTATTCAAGGAATTTACGGAATTAATCAAATTCACAAAATTCACGGAAATCGCAGAATTCATGGAATTTAAGGGATTTATAAAAATATTGGAATTCGTGGAAACCGCGGAATTCACGGAATTTATGAAATGAATGGAATTCACGGAAATGGTGAAATCCACGGAATTTCAGGGATTCTAGAAATTTAAGAAATTAAATGAATTAAAGGCATTTGTGGAATTCAAGGAATTCGTGGAATTCCATAAATTCTATATATTCCATGAATTTCGCAAATTCCATGAATTTCGTGAATTCCTTCATTTCTATGAAGTGCGTGAATTCCGTGAATTCTAAAAATTGCGTGAAATTCGTAAATTCCGTAAATACCTTAAATTCATTGAATTCTGCAAATTGCGCGAATTTCTTAAATTCGTTTAATTCTGTAAATTCAATGAATTACGTGAATTCCGCGAATTGCGTAAATTCCGTGAATTCTATAAATTCTGTGAATTTGATAAATTCCTTAAATTCGTTGAATTCCATGAATTCTGTAAATATGATGAATTTTATGAATTTCGCAAAATCTTTGAATGCCGTAAATTTCACGAATTACGTAAAACCCGGCAATTCTTTGAATCTTCTCAATTTCTTGTATTCTGTGCATATCTTTGATTTTTCGAATTTCCTGAATTCTAAGAATTTCACGAATTCCATGAATTCCACTAATTCCATAAAATCCCAGAATTACTACTATATCTTTTTAAAATTGTGTAAAATTTTAATGTTTAACAAGTATTAAATCAGTCAGTGATAAGACTCGGAAGCTCATATGATCATCACACGGTCGATTTTATAATTTACACCTGCGAAATTCATGTATCTTTATTTGTATATTCATTAATGTATATTTGTATATTAATGAATATAACAATTTTTATAATTCGGAAATGCATTAACACTGCCAATTTTCCTTCAGGTCTTTTGTAACGTCCATATCTTAAGGTTGGACTAGTTCACATTGTGGAGAAAATCGAGTGCGAAGCACGAAATACGTGATGAAAATGTGTTAATCAAAACCAAAGGAGCTTTACCAAAAGAGAATTCACAAGCACCAAATTATTAGTATTTTTGAAGAGTAAAACCATAACCATAGGTCACAGAAAGGCTGTTTAACAAACTCGATCTTTCTTGTTGAGCCTTAAAAAAGTCATCAAAGCACAATGCAATCAAATGAATTAAATTCTTTTAGGAGTTACCGAGTTTCATACTACAGATGGTCAATAGACACTCTCATCACAAACACTTTTTCTATAACTTGGGAAGTCTCAAAACATCGAGAATTGATGAAAATAGCGATGTGAAATTGTTCATAAAACTAATACGTTTTCATCAGGACGAAAATATAAAAATGCTTTAGATACCACCACATGGAATACTCCAAATAAATTTGACATTGTCGATGATAGAACATTTTCTTCTTCATTTTACCTCTTCTGAGAAGTTCTGTCAATTTTCGAGACTTGCACTGAATCTCAGCCTTAGGCCAAAAGCCTTAATCTCGGAATACATTAATTCATTCATCGGGGCAGAATAAACATACTGACACCCAGCAGAATATGATTCCTTACTTACGATCCCCTTTCCTCTCCGAAATTTGCAATCAATGAAATCCTATAGTCTTCTAATACTTGAAAGTGCACATAGTGCGTACTTCTACAGTGGTCTTAAAATTCCTAAATATACGTTCTTCGCCTTAACTAGAAACAAGCTCAATCCGCCAGCAGCACCCACCCTTGCTGTCACTACCAAAACTCCAACACGAAACCCTTTAAGTGAAATCTCTTATTCCGATATAACGTTTCGTGCCTCCTTGCCATTTTCGCTGTAGCTGCTGATTAACCCTGTCAGTGCCAGAGAGTCGCGATATTAATTTCAAATCAAACATCATGAAAGTACACGAGAGGCGAGACGCGATTTATATTTTGTGAAAACTTACCTTGCTTAATACTGATTCTATGTGGCTTTGTAACAAAGAATTAAATCGCCTAAACACATTGCTCTCCCCTTTTTAGCAAAATTTGAATTAGCATTTAATTCAACTTCTTATATTTTATTAGGATAAAGTTCCGAAAAGCGCTTACCTCCGATTAATTCTAAACTTCGTACACCTATGTATTTTGACGCTCTGATAACGAATGTGATAGTGAAAATACCCGAAAATTTGATTTTCGTGGTGAAAACCATGAAAAACCCATGAAAATCATGTTTCTTTACGTTACCTCAGTAAATAGTAAAAATTTATAAAAAAGCTTCAAATAAAAGTTGTCGATACTTTGAAAATACATATTTTATGTTGAATATATTTTTACCCTACGGCTAATGGTTTTCGACAAAATAGACGATAACTATGAAAAATCACAGATGTACTGCAAAATGTTTAGCGGTGCCTCTTAAATTGTACAAAAAATTCCGGGAAAGCTGAATGGACGTTAAATATTGAAAATCGCAGAAATACTGAACATCAAACATTCTTGGAAGGTCAAGTCTAATTCTGTGACCAGTCCGCCCCCATGAAACGCTGGAAAGGGGACCGTGTGCTATTTACGGTATTTCTGTGGTCAGTCACAGGGGTGCCTTTCCGCCCCCCATGACACGTTAGAAAAGGGGTCGTGTGTGATCTAAGTTTTTCCTGGGACCAATTACAGGGGTGCCTTACTGCCCCTCATGACACGTTGGAAGGGGCGTCGTGTCTGACCTAAGTCATTTTTGTGACCAGTCATTGGGATGCCTTCCCGCCGTCCATGACACGTTGGAAAAGGGGTCATGTGGGATCTAAGTTTTTTCTGGCACCAGTCACAAGGGTGCCTTCCAGCCCCTATGAGACGCTGGAAAAGGGTTGTGTGTTATTTATGTTTTTTCTGGGACCAATCACAGGGGTGCGTTCCCGCTCCCATTAGACGCAGGAAAGGGGGTCGTGTGTTATTCGAGTTATCTTTATGACTAGTCATTGGTATGCCTTCCCGCCACAGGACACGTTGAAAAAGGGGTCGTGTCTGACCTAAGTTTTTTCTGGGACCAGTCACAGGGGTGCCTTCCTGTCCCCCATGACACGTGGGAAGGGGGGTCGTGCCTAACCTAAGTTATTTTTTTGACCAGTCATTGGGATGCTTTCCCACCCCCAGGACACATTGGAAAAGGGGTCTTGTGTGACCTGAGTTTTTTCTGGGACCAGTCACAGGGGTGGCTTCGCGCCCTCCATGACACGTTGTAAAAGGGGTCGTGTCTGACCTCAGTTATTTTTGTGACCAATCATTGGGATGCCTTTCCGCCCTCATGAAACGCTGAGAAGGGAGTCGTGTATGACTTAAGTTATTTCTGTGACCAGTCACAGGGGTGGCTTCCCGCCCCCATGAGAAGCAGGAAAGAGGGTCTTGTGTTATTTAAGTTTTTTCTGGGACCAGTCACGGGGGTGCCTTCCTGCTCCCATTAGATGCTGGAAAGGGGGTCGTGTGTTATTCAAGTTATTTTTGTGACCAGTCATTGGGATTTCCTCCCGCCCGCCATGACACGTTGGAAAAGGGGTCGTGTGTGACCTCAGTTTTTTCTGGGACCAGTTACAGGGGCGCCTTTCCACTCCCCGTGATACGTTTGAAAGGAAGGCTTGTCTGACCTAAGTTATTTTTGTGACCATTCATTGGGATGCCTTTCCGCCCCAATGAAACGCTTGAAAGGGAGTCGTGTATGACTTAAGATATTTCTGTGACCAGTAACAGGGGTGCCCCCCCCCCGTGAGACGTTAGAAAGGAGGTCATTTGCGACCTAAGTTTTTTCTGGGACAAGTCACAGGGGTGCCTTCTTGCACCGCCCCATGACACGTTGAAAAGGGGGTCGTGTCTAACCTGAGTTATTTTTGTGTCCAGTCATTGGGATGCTTTCCCGTCCCCATGACACGTTAAAAAAGGGGTTGTGTATGACTTAAGTTATTTCTGTAACTAGGCACAGGGGTGGCTTCCCGCCCCCATGAGACGCTGGAAAGGGGGTCGTGTGTTATTTAAGTTTTTTCTGGGACCAGTCACGGGTGCCTTCCTGCTTCCATAAGATGCTGGAAAGGGGGTCGTGTGTTATTCAAGTTATTTTTGTGACCAGTCATTGGGATGCCTTCCCACCCCCAGGACACATTGGAAAAAGAGTCGTGTGTGACCTAAGTTTTTTCTGGGACCAGTCACAGGGGTGCCTTCCTGCACCGCCCTATGACACGTCGAAAAGGGGGTCGTGTCTAACCTGAGTTATTTTTGTGTCCAATCATTGGGATGCCTTTCCGCCCCAATGAAACGCTGGGAAGGGAGTCGTGTATGACTTAAGTTATTTCTATGGCCAGTCACAGGGGTGCCCCCCATGAGGCGTTAGAAAGGAGGTCATGTGTTACCTAAGTTATTTCTGTGGCCAGTCATAAGTGTGCCTTCCCGCCCCCATTAACGTTGAAAAGGGTATCGTGTGAGACCTAAGCAACTCTACACTTCGTACCGACATTTCCCTTATTTTCTCGAAAACTGTCAGTCGTAGGGTAAAAATATATGAGACATAAAATATGTATTTTCAAAGGATCTACACCTTTTATTTGAAGCTTTTTTTTTTAATTTTCACTATTCATTAAGATAAACATAAAGATATGATTTTTATGTATTTTTTTTTGTTCTTCACCATGAAAATCAAATTCGAGAATATTTTCACTATCATATTCGTGATCAGCGCATCAAAATACATAAGTATATGGAGTTTCACATTAATCAGAAGCAAGCGCTTTTCGGAACTTCACCCTTTTATTACATTCAGTAAAATTTCAAATAGGAACTGAGGGTAAGCAGATGCTCATTACATCAAGCAATTTTCTCTTTCAAACCTTGGAGAATACACCGAAAAAACAATAATCCAATATTAATAGTTTTATATTCTCACAGGGATATTCTTAGTAATATTCTTAATGAAGGAAGCGAAATTCTTACATTAAGAGTATCTTCTAACCAAAGGGATCAAATATTCTGAAAATCAGAATATACTTGGGAAAAGCAGAAATGCACAAAGGAATATTCGCCTTGCTCTGTTTAATCTTTTCTTTTAATGTTTCGTGCCACGTGCTTTTCGATCAGTTTCCATTTTCGATTGTTTTACCCGCGAAGAAGTAATAAAACGCGTGCGCTCATTTATCTCCTTCTCTTTGCAGAAACTATTAGAATGAGAAAGGCCTGACGTCACATTTAAATAAGAAGTAAGGTAGTGAGGTTAAATAAGGAAGTGCAATTTTCAATGCTATTAAGTTTAATCAGCTGAAGTTGTACAAGTTGTGTGTTGCGTATTACGTAAAATTGTAAGGTAATAATATTAAAAATAATGTATCTGAATTTTTTCTGAACAAATATCTTTGAAATAAAAATATTTAATCTTACCATAGTTTAAGATTAACTATACCCATTTAAGTTGCGAATATTCTTAACCTCAGTGCGAATTTCTTCAAATTTAACAAGAATATATATTCTTAAGGTAAGCGGGTTTTTATTTTACATTAAGAATATATTCTTGGCACCTATTTAAATTTCAAATATTCTCAAACTTAGTGGGGAATTCTTAAAATTAGAATATTGTTTTTCAGCGTATGGATGTACAGTTGCTGGATCACCCTGCATGTAGTGCGCACATAACTTGAGGTGATTTTATTTTATGTCTATGCCAGAAGCTAAAAATAAAGAGTTTACCATTTTTGTAAGATAATCTGTTAATGAAGTTTGTTTGACGTAAAAACTATAGTTAAAATTGTCGAGGGTGATTACATGCTGAGTCGACTTGAACTTGTCTTAAGACTAGAAGTGTTATTTTAAGGGGGAAATTCCGTGTAGCGGATCCAAAAAATAGATTCTTATTTTTTTGCTTAAACGAAAGTTCGGCATCACAAACTCATGCAGTGAATATATTTTCCAAAAATATATATTCGGAAAAATTTTCCAACTTATTTGGGAATTGTACTTTAAAAGTAGGAAGATTTCCCAAAAATAAATAGGGAAACATTCCATAATTCATTTGGCAATTCTACTCACAACTTAGGAAATTTTCTCAAAAAATGATTCGGGGAAATTTCTTAAATTATTTGAGGATTGTTCTTTAAAATTAAAAAATGTTCCCAAAAATAGATTAGGAAAAATTTCCTAAATTATTTTTATTATTATTATTTATTTATTAATTAGAATATTACCCTGAAAACAAAATTTAGAGAATTTTTCATTTAAAAAAAGTACATATTTGGTATAAAATCATTGATTATATTTCCTCGGTACTTAACATTTCATTCTTGAACCTATGTATTGACGAAAGCTATTCACTTGACTCAAATTGTACTATTTCCTTTATGAGGTTTGTAACTTTAGCGGACCTTTTTATGTTCCGTTCATTAGCTGTCCCTTGGATAATTTAAGGGGTCAGTGGCGTGTCCAAGATCATCATTCTGCATTACATAAAATAGATTTACCTATATACTTTTCTTATTAATGTTGTAATTATGTATATATATATATATATATATATATATATTCATTTATTTATCTACTTTACATTTTCTCTTACAAATGTTCAAGGAAGAAAAAATGAATAAGAGTTTTCCCTTTCAAGAAACTCTAATGTTGATCCGGTCTCCTTTTTATATTGATACCCGTACACGAAATGTACTAGAGCCAAAAGAAGCGTCCTTCCGAGCACATCTTTTGCTTCCATCATACAATTTTGTTCAATAATAATATAACACTTCAATGCAAGTAAACAAGGTATATTACCCGAAGAAAAATAATATTTTCGAATTTGAGAAAAATTCCTTACGTATATGGTAAAAATGTTCCTATGCACTACTAGCCATTTTACCCAAAAACTGTTTTGTAAAATTGCTGCTGGAATTGAAATTTTTTCTAAATAGCATGGAATTTTCTTATTCCCAAAATTATGTGCGAATTTTCCAAAGACAAATAGAATATTTCGTATGGAAGTGAGTTAAAAAATTTCCCAAATATTAAAGGAATTCTTCATTTCCAAATATGTATGTAAAATTTCTCAAGCCGATCGAAATATTTTCATGCAAAAAGGAAATTGTTTGAAAGTGTTGGGAAAATTTCCAACTTTTTTAGGAAAATAATTTTTCCTATTTAGAGTCAGAAATTTTACCTACAAAATTAGTGGGAAAATTTCCGAGAATTTGTACAGTAACGATTTTGGAAATAAACCGGCTCTACTAAGAAGAAGTGGGCTTAATGTATGCTCCCGGAATGACTGCGTAACGATTGGAAATTTTAAAGACAATTGTCACTATGTAAATCTTCAAACACGTTTTTCTCGATTTCACACTTTGCAAAATTTCCCGAATCACAGCTCAAACATTATTTGATCGATCGACTTGAACTTCTGCAGACAGAATGCTGAAATGCTTCATTTGTCGGTAAACTTATCTAAATCGAAAAAAATGGTTTCAACCATTTTTTAAAAACAAATTTAAGCAAGTTTTTGTGCAAGAATCGGATTTTTTTCAAATGACCACCATTTTGTGAAATATTGAAATTTTAAAAATATTTTTCGGTTCACCAGCTTACTAAGGATCTAAACATTAAAATCTTTTTAATTTTTTTATTTTAGATCCACGTGTGAGAAGCTAGAAATAGGGAAAATTGACCTACCGAATTTGGACACGTCGGACATCTGCCGTTATAAATAAAAATATTATTAATTTATCAGGCTAAAATACATTTTTCTATACTTTAGAAGTACCTTATTTAACCACAAATGTTTTTGAAAGAGTAATTATCATTTTCATTCCCAAAATAATTGCTAAAAATTCCATAATTTTCAGCCTGTTACACGGGATTCCCCCCTAAGTCTTGATAAATATATAGATTTTCTCTTAAAAAAATGATATTATATAAATAATGATAACCTATATAAAATTTCACAACCGACAAAACCTGTTATTTTGCAATATATTATTTGCAAGTAATAAATTTGAAACCTGTGGTTCTTATAAGTTACGAATAGCTAAAAATTTTCCTTAAAAATTGAAAATAGTAATTTTCTATCAGTATCTAGTAAATTACTGATAAATTATTGCAGGTTATTAAATACAATAATACGTAAAAAATAAATACATTGCAGATAAATAATATAAACAATCTCTAAGCATTAAGGCGGATTAGTCGTGTCCCTCGGAGGCTTTGGGAGCCTTCTTATTACTTAGATAATTTTGTCCTTGTCTTAAGTTGTACTTCAAGACATATATTACACTGTACTATTTAGATGTATTAAGATAAAGATTTTCGACTTAAAAATACAAATGTATGCCTCGAGACAAGATTATTTGATTTGGAAAAAACCTGGGATATTTATTACTCGAAGACAAGCTAAAAGGCTCCTACGGCCTCCGAGGGTCATCACTAATTCCTTTTAAATTTTACAGAATGTATATATTTATTATTTGCATTGTATTTTATTTGTTATGTATTAATAAGTTTCATTATCTGTAATAATGATTTTCTTTGGATGATGAATATAAAATTGTTTGTCATGTTATCCTATTTCTAACAGTTCACCAGATAGTCGTAGAACACGAGTCTTGATCTTTTTATGGAAAATTGTATATGCTTGTAGTTATTGAGACCGAAATCTGGAAGTAGGAGGCCCTGTCATAATAATAAAACCAATATATACATAAATTATACTTCCGTGTCTCAAGACAAGTCTACCTGATCCTGTCTTGGCACAGCCACAGTCATAAATGCAAAAGAATTGTGTATATTTCCAATGTGTAGCAGGTGAAACGGATGCAGACATCATGATCCGGGAGAACGTCTTAAGATCCGACCTATTATGGAGAACAAATCCTTTATACATTTTTTTCTACTGCATATTTCTCGAAACTGCTAAACTTGGAAGTTTATAAATAAGATTTGAGTTTAACAACCACAAAAAGTCGATGTATTTTGGATAGGAAAACACATACATTGTTTTCTACACGTTAATTTCAATTTTCAGAAAATGTCACGGTGGAGGCTAGGACGAGTATAGAACCTTCCGAGGAGAATTCGATACATTCTCAGTCCCAGCAATCGAGCACCCAGCAGCCAAGCTGTCAACAACCACTTCAACAACAACAACAACAACAACAACAACAACAGAAGCAGCAGCAAGTTCAACAATACCGAGAAGCTCAAGTTTCTCGTCCATCCCAACAACCACCCACGCCGGAGAAACCAGGTTGGGGTTATAGTGGACTGGATCTCATCGGCAGTCAGGCCTTCTGGCAGAATTATCAAGGTCAGTCATCAACCATTCTCGTCGTCCTGGCTCAAGTCCCACCCGATTCGATATTCCCACGCCTTTTTAATTGTCCATCTAAACGAGAAGGAGGATTTGCGTACACACACCATCCAGGGCACTATTCTATAAGATAATCGCATTCGCGTATTAGAACCCACTCAATTTTTCAGATCTTCCGTTCGAGTTAGCTCGATCCCAGTTTATCGAAAAATCAACCGAGTTCGTAATAACCCCCTAACTTTCTCGTTACGAAGCACACCTGTATCCCTATATCTATATCTATGAGAAGCTGTATAACCGAATTCGAAAGTAAATTATTCGAAAGATCTCGTACGGGAGCAATCGCGTCGAGCGGCAATAACGACCCTGCGAACAGGAAAGGAGCGACGGAGAGAGGGAAGAGAGAATGTCTGCCTGGTAAGGAAACAGGAGGTATCTCAATAGGGTCTCGAGAGTCACCCGGGCATCGTGATGCGGGATCCATTTGCAATAAACAACGGCGGAGGTTTAGTCGGGGAAGGGAAAGCTACGTGTTCAGAGTGAGGGGTGTAACGTCGTCCAAGGTAGGTACTTACGTCCTTGGGAGGGGACCTCTGAGCCTTGCGTCTTCCAGTCATACATTCTATACGAGGAGTGATTCTCTCTCTTCTCTGTCTGGCTTGCACTCAAATTTTGACATAGCTAAGATGCTAACTAGTTTCTCTTTCAAGTCCCTTCAGGGAGAATGTTATGATAACCCTTGTAGTAACTGCTACTTCAAGGAAAATTAACTACTACGTAGTATATTGAAGCAGTCTGAAAGAGATTCTACGTTAATTTGCATCAGGAGAAAGTATTTTTTTTTAATCGTGGAATACTCATCAAACGTATCGTGTAGCATAACTATTGAAATTCTTTCAAATATTCTGTATTTTTTTAAAACAAAAAAAAGAATTTCAATTCATGTAGGGGGTGAAATCATTAAACGTAACCTGGGTTAAATCAACTCAAGATAAAAGAATTTAGTTCATTTTGTATTAAGGATCTCAATTGATGTGACTTATTTCTGTATCAAAGAACAATTTAAATTGGTTTACGCTTAATATAACGCCGACATTACTCAACACAGACTCAACAAAATTCCTATATTTTAAAGTAATACGCGAAAGATTTCAGTCCATAAGGGTGTAAGCGAAGAATAAAAAATGTTACAGGAGAGTATATAAAAACATTCTCCAAAATTCAAAAAACAGTTTCAAGAAAGAACAAAAGTTCACTTCGGACCTGAAGTGTTGCTCTATTAAGATCGAAAAAGTTTGGCTAGCGAAATTATCCAGTGTCGAGGAAATAGATGTGGTATTTGACAATCTGAAAATAGCACTAACATAAAAATGTCCCTTGCCTCCTTCTGGAGTCTGGGCTGCCGCCCGTTAAGTGTAATGGAGTTTTTGATTGAATGCAGTAGTAAATATTTGTGCGTTTGCGTGTGCCTTATCAATGACGAGTATTGCTGCGGACACTTCATTTTTGTTGTCTTAAAATTTCTTGAAATCCCGTAAGTTGTAGTCCTAGTGGCACTCTTTCAATTTCCCAAATGATGTACCTACAGAAAAAACGGGTTGTGGCCATACAGGGGATCGAATTTATGACACTTTAGCTCATGCCTGCTATTATTTTTAAATATATTTTTGTTTGTTTTATATTGATTTTTATTCCTGAAATTGAAAAATTTAAATATAAATTAACAACATCGAAGACCCGTATATACCGAATTCGATGCAAATATGTAAGAGTTTAGATATTATGTTTGCCATATTGGATATTTTTCTTTCATTCCCACATATTGACATTAAATTTGAAATTAGAGAAGTCGAGAAACCAAACAACTTACATACGAATCAGACAATATCATGAAATTTAGCGAGCTATCAAAATTTTTAGTTACAGAAGTCGCGGGTTTTTCACTTGTTGTGAATGCTCTTACTATACAAAAAATGAGAGACCTTTAGTTTAGTTTATCAAATAGTTTGTGGAAAATATCTTCCTGAACATACGGTAATACTTTAAGAATTATTCAATTTTCTAAATTTCAGGGAATATTCCCCAATAGGGCTGAGTGAAAATGATCAAATTAGTCGAATCGTTTGAGCTGAGCGAAAAATATTTGTGGTTTGGCGTCCGAAAAAAGTACAAAAAAATACATTTTTAAATCGGTTAATATCTTCTGTTCGCTTTTTTTGCACAATTTAGAATTTTTCAAAAATGGAAAAAAACATGTTTTTTTTGGATTAAGTCCCATGCACACATTTTTGAAAAAGTTGAATATGTCGAACCTGAAATTTCTTCAGCTTCAAAAAAAAGAAACATATTGTAATTATGTTATTTTGAGAAAAAAAAACGTTAGTGATATTTCCAGCTTTCAAAGATGGTCGATTTCACGTGCTTTTGAGCGATTTTGCCAACTGGCTTAAACCAAGCTTTCAGACGCAAAAAATGAGGATGCTATTACGAGAAAACAATAATTATCGTATAAATAAGGTAATGGAATCATTTTATATACATAAACCCTCCCTATGAGGAGGGGGGATCGGTTGTCAATGAATTGGGGGAAATTTGTCAACGGTATCTTATTTTCTCAGCGAATAGCTATTAAAGAGTTCAGGAAATAACTTTTAAGATTTATAGGGGGGGGGGGGAGAAAATTTGTATAACCATATATACAATAAGAAATATGCCTCCCAATTAATTAAAAAAATTCTTTCCTGAACTCTTTACTAGCTATTAGCTGAGAAAACGGAATACCATTCACAATTTTTCTACGAAAATATTGTTTTGTATTAATGACGGTATAATTTTTTGCGTCTGAAAGCTTGGTCTAAGAAAGTTGTCAAAATCGCACAGAAGCACATAACATTGGCCATTTTTGAAAGCTGTAAACATCACTAAAAATTTTCTTTCTCGAAAAAACAAAATCACAGTATGTTTCTCTCCTTGAAGCTGAAGAAATTTCAGGTTGGACATATTCAACTTTTTAAAAAATGAGTGCATCGGACTTAATCCAAAAAACATGTTTTTTGTCCATTTTCGAATAATTCTGTAGTAATAAAAAAAAAATATTGTTCAATAAAAAAATTTTAATGTTATTCACTAGCAAAAACTGTATTTTAAACAAATTCCCCATAATTTCCAAAGCAATAGGGAAATTTTTAAAACAAAAAAGGGAACAGAAGATATTAACTGATTTCAAAATTGATTTTTTTTTACTTTTTTCGGATGTCAACCTAAAAATATTTTTCGCTCAGCTCAAAAGATTCGACTAATTTGAAAATTTTCACTCCGCCATATTCCCTAAACTGTGGGAAATATACTCGAACTTTTGTACAAATTACCATAAGTTTAGGGAATTATTCCACAAATGATAGGTATTATCTAATTTCCTCAATTTTAGGGAATTTTTCCCAATTTTTTAGTGAACTGTAAGAAAATTTATTAAAATTTCCCTAAACATTGAGGAAAATGATTTTCCCCGACTAAAACGTGAATTTTTCCCCATTAAAAGTTGGGAAAAATTCCTGAAATTTCGTACAGTGCACGTTTATTTATTCCAATCCATTTCTCAACAAATTAAAGTAGGTCCTTACTTAACTACCGTGCAAAATAAGAAATTGATCACTACATTTTTGATTTGTACAATTGCGAATCCGGTCACAAATACCCCATGTACTAGTTTATGCTTTCCTGTGTGCACGGCAGATAAGTGTGTTCCAAAAAAAATTTTGTTTCATGTAGAAATCCACATTCTATTTTCTAACTTTTTAAAAACGATACAGAAAACAGGCGGCGTCTTTTATATAATTTTAAAGAAGACATATAGTACAGACTGGCATAAATGTTGTTTACTGTGTTATGACGATTTCTAGAAAAGCATAATATTAGGATTTACATAAATTGTAGGATTGATATTTCACAAATTTTTCGAAAATCTTACTCAAAAGAACTTTCTGGTACGGGTGTTGGAAAAATTAGTGTGTGATACACCTGCGTACTAGGTAATTACTACTCGTGTGATTGCAGCATTTGCTGGCAATATTCATTACAATCTTCTGGACAAGCCGCATGCTCTATATTCCAGCCTTGATAAAAATTTGAACTCTACTGTAAGTAATGCAAAGTTTATGTATATCTCTCTCGCAAATAAGGAAGAAACCATAATTTCCCCGGCGGCAACCGCAGCTCTCGGTGGTGTTACCTGTCCTCTCTCTTTCGTCTGCTCACAGTACTCTCTTCTCCTTCCTCTTGTGATTCCTCCAGATCCTGCATCCACCCTAAGTACGACAAAGCACTCCGCCACGCTATAATATTCAGACTATATGCAATAATTTTGTAGCGACCATAACCTCTCTCGCATTCCTCGCAGCCTCTAACCCCTGTCTTCTTCGACCCTCTCGCGCTCATTATTTCTCTTCGCTGTTTCTCGTGCTTCAGAATTGAGAAGCCTTTCGTGCAGGTATACGTAGAAAACGATAAGGATTAAGCGATCAGGGTCATAAGACAAAGAAAAACAAAGAGCAAATATCGTCTCGCGGATCGTCTTAACATGCATGTAACTTTTTTTTAACAGTTGTGGCAGCCAGAGCCACCTCGTAAATGCAATCATTCTAAATCGCCGGGCGAGCTTGATATTTGATGGGCTGGGCACATTGAAATTGAAATAATTGCAAAGAGCCGATAAGCAGCTAAGGCATTGTAAGGCACTACAATATAACAAATCGATGTCTTATAAATACAATATAAATGAATAAATGAGTAACAAGCCTTCCAAAAGTTTTTATAATTATTTCTGCTTTGCAGTTTAACGTTGCTAATTATTAGTTAAAATTAACCTCTGTTCAAACAACCGTTTATATAATTATTTATATCAGGATGGGTGGGGGTAAAAATTTACTAAAGGAAGATGTGAATGTGCTTTGAATTTTCTATGCAGTATTTATGTAATTGTACAATGTTTATCCATTATTAAAATAAGTCAGTCTTGGACTATCCACTTAGACCATTATTTTGGGAGTTATAACGCATAAGAAAATAACCTCGCAAGACTGATAATTAAAGCATAATGCTTGTGTACGAACAATAAAAAGTTTATACTGGGGAAGCGGCAACCGCGGTGGAACACATCTCCTGTTTGGTACACATAACCGCCGGGAATGTATTGGCGCCACATGACGATATCCCACATTAGAGTGGGAATAGGGCCTGACTAGAGAGGTTGAAGGTGCATGCAAAGGGACAACAGAACACTAATTTTGGGCTCATGTGCTGATTATGATGTGCGATTTTGTCATTAAATTCCTTCTTTTAAATGCGATTTTAGTAATGAGTTTTTGAAAACAAGAAGTTACTACTACAAGAAAAAAATGCTATCTCATCCGAATACGAGTAGCGGTTAGAACAAAATCCGAAAAATTAAAAATACTATATATATATATATATATATATATATTAGGGTAGCCCAAAAAATCACAATTTATTTGGTATTTTAGATGCTACTTCACTTATCAGTGAATATTGAATTGATCGCATTTTTATGGCATAAAATGGCCCAATCGAGTGAAGATGGAGTAGGCTCTTTTTTTCAAGAAATAATTTTAATTTAAAAATGGCCATATTTGGAGGTTCGTTGTGAGTCTCAGATATGATTCTGTAACTTGACATTTTGAAGAGACATTCTTAAGACTATATGAGAACAGGTTAAAAAAACTCATTAAACATTTAATTTACATTGAGTAAAGAGTAAGAAAAGCTTATAAAAAATTACACATTTAAGTTGAACACCAGCTGAAGGGACTGCAGGTATGCCACGATGCGAGTGTGGCGCCTGAACGGGGTTACATGGCTCAACTGCATGCTCTGTGGTGCGAGAAACACCCGGAGCTATCGCACTTTTCGCATCAACGTCTGAGAAACTATGCCGAACTACTCCGAAAAAGGGGCTATGTAAGCGGAACGCCTACTCTACCACAGCTAGAACAAGCTGCCAACAGAGAAAGAGAGGCGACACTATGACCAATCGCGGGCAGGCATCCGATAGAGGAAGGGCGATACTTTATGACCCGGAAAAACGTCAACACCAAAGTTTCTTTCAAACCTAAAGATCTGGCTGAAATCGATGACGAGCTTCATAGACATTTTTCTGAAGAATCCGACTTCTGGGCTATCAATTATCATGTGTATAATGCAGCGAGAGCTTAGGCCGATGCGGACCGTGAAACAAAACCAACGGTTGATCATAAGACCAAAAGACGAACGCATCAGCTTGCCATAAAGCTGGCTGGGCAAGACAGTACGCGTCCCGCATTCAGTGTGCGACTGACTACATCATATCAGGCAGAAATTTTACTGTTAAGGTTCGAAAGTTCACGCGCGAACTCCGGACCCGTTATCACACACTTAACAAGTCAAAAGTTCCTGACCATCAGGAAGCACATTGTTGAGAGAATACGGATACTATCTGACGCTAAGAGAAGTCCAGAGCGGAGGGAGAGGTGGGTGAGAGAAAATCAACAGTTTCTCTCTGTCCCATATTGACACTTCCAAGACCCTCCAAATACTGTCGACCACCCGCCCAAACCAGAGGATGTCGAAGTATTTTGGAGAGAAGTCTAGGGAGCACAACATAGACCGAACGAAGACTCAGAAAATATAAATAGCTGCCAGGAGCTGTGTGATGCCCTCTTAACACCTAAACCCTTAACACCTGACCGACGAGGTGAAAAAAGTATTAAGAAGTATAAAGAACTATTCCGCTCCGGGACCAGATTGTACCAAAACCTTCTGGTGGAAGAAGTTTCTTTGAACCCATCAGCATTTGGCCCGTATTTTTACCTCATATTTAAAATCGGAAGAGCCGATTCCGGAGTGGTTGGTGGAAGGGCGCACAATACTCCTGCCAAAAATAGGCAACTCAGCTGACCCGAAGAATCACAGGCCAATCACTTGTCTGAACATACTGTGTAAGATATTCACAGCTATCTTAAATGATGGGATTGTTCGGGCAATTGAATCTGCGTGGCAAGAAATGTATAAACAACGAGGCTCAAAGAATGGCGTAGCGGGATTTTGCGAGAACCTGCTTATCGATAGATGTGTCTGCAAAGATGCAGCATTTTACCATCGTGACCTATCGATGGCCTGGACTGATTATCGGAAAGCTTTGGATTCGACCTCCCATAGACTTATCATCTGTCTCTTGGAAAGTTTAATGGTTCATCCGCAAATCGTTAGTTGCATAGAGAGATTGATGCCGGTTTGGAAAACCAGATTTACTATCTCATCTAAAAAAAATCGTGTGACAACTAACAAGGTCACCTTTCAGAGCGGTGTCTTTCAGGGCGACACCATGAGCCCACTCCTCTTTTGTCTTACATTATTGACACTATCTCTAGCACTTAACTATTCCCACGGGTAGTTTAGCAAGAAACGAGTAGATCGAAAGTACAAGGTCACTCATATATTTTAGATGGACAATCTTAAGATCTACGCTAAAAATAAAGAGCAACTACATCTAGCTCTAGGGATTGTCGAACGATATACTAAGGAAATTGGAATGGAATTTGGGTTAGACAAATGCGCCAAGGTTTATTTGCAGCAAGGAAAACTTAATGGCATCCCTGAAGACCCTGAGCTTGTCGATAGAAGCGCTAATGACACCTTTGCGTTTGAGAGACTTATGCATACCTGGGCGTGCCACAGAGCCGCATTTAGGATGTGACATCTATAAAGGATACTCTCCAAAGCAGATACAAACGTCTCATCTGGCAGATTTGGTCTCCCAAACTGTCAGCGAGAAACAAAGTATCTGCAACGAACATGCGTGCGGTCCCGGTAGTACTCTATTCATTTGGAGTGGTTCCATGGACGAAGATCAAACTCAGGTCCCTTGATATCGGGACAAGAAAGGTTATGCACATGAACAAAAGCATGCATCTTAAGTCTTCTGTACCGCGACTGTACACCTCACGCCGTCAAGGTGGTCGCGGAATATTGAGTCTTTAATGTCTTCACAACAGGATTATGTTGGGTACAGCGCATAAAGTCGCAAATGGAAGAGACCCTGTTCTTAAAATGGTTAGGAAGCACGAAAAAGTGGGCAAAGGAGCGTTTCTGTACAAAGCAGCGGATGGGGCTGCTGAAACACTCGGACTTAACTTCAGTATTAGGGATGAGCAAAATGCATCAAATCTTATCTATCTCGAGTACTAATTCTGAAAGCCTAAATTAAGAAAGCACAAGAGAAAAAATTCCGTGAACATCTCCTCCGTAAGAGGATGCTCGGTATCTTTCACAGAAATGTGGAGGATCAGTCATTGTCGTATGAGCTAACTTTTGCCTTCCTTAAATCACCCGGATTGAAGTCTGGTACGGAGGGTTTTATTTTGGTATGCCATGACGGTGTCATTTCCATCCTTACATACCGTCGCCATGCACCCCCCGAGCATTTAACTCACATACTATCTCGTTGTCCAACTCATGCGGGAACGATCTACATCCAAAGGCACAATGCGGCACTAAGAGTGCTTTATTACCATCTCTGTCACTCTTACGGCATTAACCTTAATATCGCTCCTCTAAATGCTCCTAGGGAAATCGAGTCAATTGTCGAGAATGGGAAGTGCCGCATATACTGGAACTTTATATTCTCGATAACTGTTTCTGTTGCAGACTCGACGCGGCCTGACATGGTTCTTCTTGACTTCGAGCAGCGAACCATGTTCGTTACCGAGTTTTCGGCACCAGCTGACAAAACATCATAGCCAAGGAGAATGAAAAGAAAGAGAGGTATAAAAACCTTATAAGGGAGTTGCAACGATTGTACCGGGAATATTATGTGAAAATAATCGTCCTTATCATCGGCGCTCTTGGAAGTGTCTAGCTTTCACTGGCTCATAGCCTGAAAAGCATACCTGCCTGTCAACAATATGCTAAAACACTTGCGAGAAAATGCAGAAGACGGTAGTCCTTGGATCGCTCCGGGTTCTTGGGGTGCTCGAAACTTTTGCCGGATCATCGTATTGATTCCGTTACAGACCGTAACCACCCATCTTACGGTCGTGAGACGTGGTTGTGGCTGAAATATTGCCGTGAATTCGCTGTGAGCGGGTGCACTTTTTCAGATTATCACTCGCTCCCGGCGATGGGGATTCTGAAACTATTTATGAGTACGAGGAAAACTGTTGTGAACAAATTGCAGTTGAGAAATTTGAGAAATAATAAAACTTGTTGTTTAGAAGTACAAAAATGTGCAACTATATTATTTTTAGTTCTGATAAAGATACACTAGATCCGCGGTTGTATTCTCTCTCACTTATATCCTTTCACGCTTATATTTCTGCACAACTCTCATTTACAACCGCTTGGGTTTCACCACTTCGCAGTACCACGTGACAAGCAAGCCAATCCGAGCGCAGTGCAGCCATTTACCCTTTGCTAAGCAGCAAGTACCAGAAAGCAGCCCGGAAAATTATTTTTCTGCCGAGGACATGCTAGGTGCTACCCAAGGATCCAAAACCACGGGTCGAAGAAAGGAACTACCGGTCGGCAGAAAAAAAGGTTCGGCAATTTGAATCGCTTTAATATATTTATTAGAACTGAAGATAATATTGTTGCACATTTTTGTACTTTTAAATAATTTTTATTATTTCACAAATGTCTCAACTGCAATTTGTTCATAGCAGCTTTCCGCATACTCATGAATTTTTTTCAAATTTTCCCCATGGCCCCTAGCATAAGGAATAATGCTCTAAATTTCACTGTTCTTAAATTTAACCGAAAAACCTTAATTTCTTTTTCAAATTTTTCAGTCTGCAAAGTTTTTCGATTTTTCCATGAAATAGTGAATTTGCATCTTTTACATGTTCGCTAGATGCAATTGGAAGAATGAATAGGCTGACAACTTTTCATCCGAGAATCTACGTTCTAGTTCATCAATCAAAGAATCTAATCATGGAATTAATAGCGATCCTTTCCAAAATTCAGCTTCATTCGATGAAAATGGACTTGAGCGATATGTTTGACCGTTCACTGTTCTAGGTATAAAACTAACGGTCATTAGGGGGGGGGGGGCGGACCGTTACTGTGCCAAGTGTCACTTTGATCACGGCAAACCATGTTTGATTTTAATCGGCCCAATTTTGAGCCATTGCTGGCAGTCTGTATTGGCTATTTACATTTGCCGATCCTCCACCGATGCTTGGCCCAGTATTGACACTTTATTGCGCCAAGTCTCACTTTAGTACGGGGAACCATGTTTCACGAGGATCAGCCAAAGTATGGCCTAGTGACGAAACATGGGGTGTCATTTCCTTTAAAATGTGACTGTCGTCACATTTTTAACCAAGATATTCCCGATGATAGCTGTAGAGCGTGTCATGCACACAACCAGCATCTAAGACACATAGTATCTACTACCCGAGTAAAAAAAATTCGTCTTGACTAAGTCTTCATCCAAGACACAGGCCCGTAGCCAGACCAATATATCAAATGGGGCAAACATAATCTTATGAGGGGCAACGTTTTTTTTTCGCTGTGTAGTATTATTAAAAGCAACTTATTTAAAAATAATATTGGAGGAAAAAGAATTTATCAAGATGCAACTATCATAAAACGAACGTGAATGAAATTTTATTTCTTGATTTTCCCATTTAGAAATCAGCACAAAAATACACATTCTGCTTTAATACAATTGTAACTTAAGCGATGCTGAATTATGGAATGCACGTAGAAGGTCTTTGTTCTGTATTTCATTCTAAGTTTTTTTTTTCAAATGCCAAAAGTGTTAAACTGCTTTCTCACTCAAAAGTCATGCTATGTATGTACGTCGTTAAAATTCTAGTCAACGTGCTAAATGTTGCTGCGCAACGGGCCGACCTGCACCCAAATTGCTTCTTCTTTTGAGGGCACTGTAATATTGAACTCTTTAAGATAGCTGAGTTTCTACACATTCAAATCAGCAATACTATCCATGACGTCGATCAGTGTGCTGTTAGCGAAAAATCGTCGCTCAAATTCAGAAATGACTAAGACGATAAATTCAAAATATATTTGTCTCAAACTGTGCGACGTTGGGGAATTCGTAGAGTAAATTGCAGAGCTTTCTGTCAATACAAAATTACTCAAACTGCGGTTCGGTTTGATTATTCGTTTCTTAGGTTCACAATTTTCATGAAAAATAGAAAACAATTTTTGGCTTTTCGAATATGTGGCTTCAAACACATGATTGCAGCGGAAGTCTGTAATGCATTCATGTACACTTTTAATGATCGGAAGAGCGCTAGCTAAATGATTTTATTTTGATTGCAAAATTTTATCGGCTAGCTCGATACATTTTTTAATTTTCAGGACAGCACTAAACATAAGCGTGAATTTCTTACTTTTCAAAACACATAAAAACCCGATAAATTCAACGATGCCATGACTATCGAATTCGCTCGCGTGTTCGGATACACAGACATTAAACGCATTGACCATTTTTTCGTAGTTATTATGTATCACTGCCGCAGTGCGAAGGTGGCCCGTCCAGCGCTGTTCTATTAATCGAGACGTTGCTGTTTCATCGTAAAACCGTTTAAATTTGAATGGGCTGCAAAGCTTGTGCGCCATTTTACAGTAATCGAAAAACTGTTTTAACCACTACATTTTGCGATACAAGTTCTATGACTATCAAGCGTAACTGATGATTGAAACAGTGAACATACGGAATTATTCGATTCAGCATTTTCAATACTCTACAACGACTCCACCGGGGTGCCACTCTTGACAAAATGCAAACAGATAGAAGTGGCTTCGTGATTGTTTTTATCTCTGGTTCCATCAATCATGATGGTGTAAAAAGGAATGTCAGCAGCCGACACAGAGTGAGCTATTCGTTTTTTCACGCATGAAGCCATCAAGGTAATAATATCATTTTTAATTTCCAGTGATGTATATGATGCATTTCATGGTATCACTTTAACGCATTCTGCTAATCGTCCGTCTTTTTTTACCGAAAATTCAAAAAGAGAACGAAATACACCAGATTCAACATGAGTCAATGCATCATACGTTCCGCGAAAAGGTAATTTCTGAGCAACAAGAAACCGAATAACGTCGAAAATGCTAGATACGTAATAACGGTTTTTCTTTAAAATCGAATCTTTCACTCGGGTAGAAATTGCAGAGTTGCGGTCGATGAAGCTGCGTTAATCAGTCCATTTTGTTGTATTTATACGAAGCGCTTGTGTATTTTCATGTTCGGAACACTTTTCTAATTATTATTATTATTACACCATTAAGCCATTTCCCTTTTGGGGTAGGCGTGACTCACTCGGCAGGGGAAAGGAGTAGTGTGTGGAAAGGATAGAGATTTTTCAGATTGATCCAGAATTCTCGTGCTATTTAAGTAAATAACACGTTCGTTCAGCAACACTGCTCCGACCCAGGTTGCTGATCAATCTCTCTAGCAATCACCCCAAGCGAAGAACCTCACGAAGTCGTTATGTAAGCTTCCCCACTTGGGTCCATTAATAGCCAAGGTCTTTGTTTCAGGCGTCATTCACTCTATTGACACTCTTTTTACAGTCTGTCAAGTTAAAGCGTGGGTGGCTTTACTCGCAGTCGGTAAGGTGTATCGACATGATTTTGGTGTCAAAATATTAAGAAGAGCTCCCTCT